>NW_024070209.1:90073935-90178359 GCF_014754425.2 Oryx dammah | reverse complement strand
CCATCTTCACCATCCCCTCCATCTTCACCATCCCCTCCATCTTCACCATCCCCTCCACCCCCAGCATCCCACCATTCTCATTATCTTCATTGTCACCATCCCCTCCATCCCCACACTCTCTCTCCCTGTTTCTGGCTTGTGGGTTCTCTGGTCACTAAAACAAAGAGGTGTGTCTAGAGGAAAAACGTATTTCTCTATTTCTCTATTTCTCATTTTTATATGTTCCTCTATCCAATCACTCCTCTAAGACAAGTGAAGACTCAGGACAGGAGAGGACTGAGTCCTTCATCTGAATCTCTGTGCACGAACCCAGCAGCTGAGAACCCCCAGGAGGAAGCCATTGCCAAGGCAGCCACCTGGTTAACTGCCATGATTGCAGCCCACAGAGATGAGGCAGAAGAGGAGAGGACAGTCAGAGGCAACGAGGAAGACTAAAAGCCCACCACTTACACATATGAGAAGGTGGTGACAGGTTGTGGGGTCACCCATGACTTTCTCTTGTCCTAGAGAAGTTCAAGCAGAAACAGAGGGAGGTAATAAAGCAACACAACGCAGCCTGTAACTCACCAATAGTGTTTATCACTCACTTGTGCCAGACTCTTTGTGACCCCATGGACTGTAGCCTACCAGGCTCCTCTGTCCTTGAGATTCTCCAGGCAAGAATACTGGAGTAGGTTGTCATTCCCTCCTCTGGGGACTGAACCCAGGTCTCCCACATTGCAGGCAGATTCTTTATGGTCTGAGCCACTAGGAAATCCCAGTTCAGTTCAGTTAAGTCACTCAGTCAAGTCTGACTCTTTGCAACCCCATGGACTGCAGCACACCAGGCCTCCCTGTCCATCACCAACTCCCAGAGTTTACTCAAAGTCATGTCCATCGAGTCAATGATGCCATCCAACCATCTCATCCTCTGTCATCCCCTTCTCCTCCTGCCTTCAATCTTTCTCAGCATCAGGGTCTTTTCAAATGAGTCAGCTCTTTGCATCAGGTGGCCAAAGTATTGGAGTTTCAGCTTCAACATCAGTCCTTCCAATGAATATTCAGGACTGATTTCCTTTAGGATGGACTGGTTGGATCTCCTTGCAGTCCAAGGGACTCTCAAGAGTCTTCTCCAACACCACAGTTCAAAAGTATCAATTCTTCAGAGCTCAGCTTTCTTTATAGTCCAACTCTTACATCCATACATGACTACTGGAAAAACCATAGCCTTGACTAGACAGACCTTCGTTGGCAAAATAATGTCTTTGCTGTTTAATATGCTATCTAGGTGCAGGGAAGGTCAACTCACTAATAATGCAAGCGTTTTGGTGGAGCACCAGGGCTTGCATACATACACACACAGAGCAGGAAGGTGCAGAGCAGGACAGGAACGTGCAGACAACACTCAGCGTGTGTGCTCAATGAAGGCAGGACCACCCCTCACGCTTTAAAATCCCAGCCCAGGACATGCATGGCCCACTAAGCATTTGTGGAGCTGAACCAAATCATGAGCATGGAAACTGTTCGTACAATTCAATACAAGTGTGAACATCCCATAATGTCAAAGGAAAAATTAAACAGAAGGAAGTGGGTTTTGAGAAGCCACAGGATCACATAGTAGCGATGAGGATGGCAGCAACTCAGAAAAGTGGCCTCTTTCCTGAGTCATGTTGGTGCTAGTGGAGATTGAATCTGAGCCGAGGTCAGTGTGACTACAAATTTATGTTCTTAACCCTGTAATAAACTATCCCGTTGGTTTTCTACTCAAGAATTCCTTTATAACAAAACATAGCCATTTTTCAGATAGTTACTGAGGCCAAAACTTGAACTTCTGCCAGCAAAGTGGGTGACGAGGAAAAACAGTTAGCAGTGAAATTAACAGTTTGTCAAAATAAAAGCATTTCACCAGGAACTCTATGAGGTCAGGGCACACTCAGCAAATTAACACACATGCCCCTGTGAAGGATGGGGCAAGGATGCCACGCAAACATCACCAAGTGCTGGGAAATGTCTAGGCAAACCTCTGACTGTGCCCCAGCTACTGAAATAGTCCACCCAAAATCTCAGGGAAAGATACAGTCCTACAGACCTCTCTATTAATTGTGGAGAATCTTGCTTCATGTGACTATTTTTTTGTGTGTGAATAGATATTTTATCTTTATTGTTCAAGCATTGTGTTTACCCTTTTCCAAAAACCTCACCAATATTCTTAAATTTACGAATTTAGAATTTTAAGAATTAACTTTGGAGACAGGATTCTATTAAAAGTACAAGTAGACAGGGTCCCAGGGAAACCGTACTGTCCATCAGAATGCTCCTGCCCTGCGTAACCTGGTGAGGGGGGAGGTGGGGGCCGCGGAAGCAAGCCAACAGCTGGCTTCATTCACCTCCTCCCCACAGTGCCTGATGAATTGAGAATCTCACAGAAGGAGAGTCACTTCGGAAGATCTAAAACCACTAGTAAGATGTACCCTTGCTTTCTGAGAAGAAGATGCATTTGGACACTGGCAGTGACTGTAAGTGGTCTCAGGCCTTCAGAAGAACCCAGCCAAGAATGTACCTGCCGAGAGAGGCCTGGGACAGCCTTACCAGCCCAGGGACTTAGCCCAGCACAGGGACATCGGGGCAAAAGCAGCCCTGACCTCCTGGACATGTGTGACAGAGGACTGTCCACAGGCTTTACCTTCTCATGCACCCCCAACTTTTCTTTTAGCTCCAGAAAAACATGAAAAAGAGAAAAGGCGCGATATTTTCTGAGGTGTCTTTGTTCAACGCAGGTTCATTCATGTAGGAGTGGAGCAGAGCTTGTGGAACCAGAAGGTACCTTGGAAGCGAAGCATCCAGGTCACCCCACTTGTGTACCCAGCTAGGAGGCCAGTAGCCCTGAGAAGCCGACTGAGCCATCTGAGGGTCCATGGCTAAATCAGTAGCAGCTCCTGCCGGTACCCGCTTGCAGCCCTCCACCTGGGGGCCCTCAGAGAAACCCTCACCTTTGAAACGTTCCATTTCCTGACTTGCCCATCAACCCAAAGACAGTTTTCCAGTTGTGGATGATTTAGTTGCTAAATCGTGTCTGACTCTGCAATCCCAAGCCTGCCAGGCTCTTCTGTCCAAGAGATTTCCCAGGCAAGAACACTGGAGTGGGTTGCCATTTCTCCCATCAACTCAAGAAACAGTTTCCCAGCTGGTCTATTGTTAACACACAATTCCTACCTTTAAGCTCCAGCTCTCAGAGGGGGTCCCTGGCTGGATTCCTCAGGGAAGGCTTGGCCTCTGGTTACCTTGCATTCGGGCAACACGGCCACAATAGACAGGATGAGGATGGGTGTGCACTGACGGCTTTCAGGAAAAGAAGCCAAAGCCAAAGCCAAAGCCAGTGCAGGTAGAAGACCCCGCAGGAAGGAGGCGGGACCACAGCAAGCCTGCCCAGGAGAGGGACACAGCAACCACAAAGCAGCCATTTTTCAAGATTATCGGTATTGCTACATATGTATGTATTTATTTTTACTGCGTTCTCTAACTCTGCACTCGCTCTCAGGCTGGAATTGTGCAAAACAACTCCACCAACCCCCTGGCACATCATTCAAGAGCAAAGTCCTTAAAGAACAAAGTAAAACAAAGAAAAGGAATCTGAACATGTATTTGCATGTGTGGAAAAGCAAATGCAATCCACTTTACTCCTTATCTTGGACCAACACACCAGCCTACTAGAGTTTTCATTTTTACACTTTAAGATTGAGCCGTGTGTGTGTATGTATACATATACACATGATGCTTTAAATGGGGACAAAAAAAAATCTTTAAAAATGTTGAAATCAGTTTGGCATGTGCATACCCATTCTTAGAGTTTGACACATATCACTGTGTCCACAGACTGAACCAGAGCAATGTCCTCAAAGATGGACGTCAAATCCCTGTCAGAGGTCACTGATTAAAATAGACTTAGCTCTGTGATTTAAGACTCTTAAGGCTTTGTGGTAACAGACCTCCGCATTTTAACTGTAAGTTAATAAAGATGGACTATATAAAACAAAAAGTGGTTTATTGTGAGGACTTAAGTTTGAAACCTGGGAAATGTATAATGTTCACAATGAAAAGTCAATAATTGAATTCACCAAACTTTAAGAAGTGTGTGTGTGTATGTGAGTGTCTGTGTGTGTGCATGGAGAGTCTGATTCAAATTTAACTTACCTTTTCTGTCTTGCCCTCTAGGCATATGTTTAAATAAAGGAAAATGTATTAAATCTAAAGGCTTTGTATTTCAATATTAAAGAATGTGTACACTTAAGGTACTTAGCAAAACAAGGTAAAGGAGAAAGTAGGAGTTAAAAAAACAAGCAAACAAAAACAACAGAATGCTTAGCGACAATACTTGATAGATTTTACTCCAACACCTCACATTTCAAAGGCAAATAAAGTGTATCTGCCTTTTAGGAGAGTTTGACATCAAAGTAGCAAGTGAACTACAACCATTTACCTGCAAATACCTGTGATGAAGACTGAATTCAAGAAAGCTAACAAGCTGACCTTCACTTTCTATCCACAGATGAAGATGAAGGGATCAAGAATTCACTTCAAGGATGAGAGAAATCTGCTTTTCCTCCCTGTTAAATAAATCAGGGTTGTAAGTGCCTGTCAAAATAGTTTGTAAATAACTGTGGACCTTCTGCAAGCACAGTCCACATCTTTATTTCATTAGAGACTGGTCATTGGAAGTAAACACTATATATGGAAAATGGGGCAGAATGTTTACATTTCTACTTTCTGTATTGCAAAATTGGCCCTTTCAGTTTGTGATAGCATAAAGCCAAGAAAATTATGAAAATGCAAGGTTTCTGCTTATCTCTGAATGGTCTCAAATCTCAAAATAAAGAACTTTACATTACTTAGGAATAGAAGATTAGCACAAAATAGAACAACAACAAAAATATGCTGACAAACTCCTTCAAACAACACTTTTTTGTTGGACTTTGAGTTGAAATTTGAGATGTGAAACCAAAACACTTGCGTATGAACTGCTTTAAAAAAAACCAGCCTGATGTATCTCTGGATTTTTCAAATGACGATATCGGTTTGCACCAAAACTTGGCTCTTAATTATACCAGTTGCAGAAGATGGATAACTCTATATTTGCAGCTTTGTTTTTGAAAATCAGTCTTAGATCCCATGAAAACTTTGATACACACAAATGGAAACCTCTTGATAAATGCACTAAGCTAACAGTAGTTGGGTGCTTGCTAAGTCTCTTCAATTGTATCTGACTCTTTATGACCCCATGGACTACAGACCACTGGTCTCCTCTGTCTCTGGGATTCTCCAGGCAAGAATACTGGGGTGGGTTGCCGTTTCCTTCTCCAAGGATCTTCCCGACCCAGGGATCAAACCCGTGTCTCCTGCTTGGCAGGCAGATTCTTTACCACTGAGCCACAAGAGAAGTCCAACATAGTGGTTACAGTTACTGTATTTTGCAAACTTCAGCTAGATTGATTGTTTTAACACCTGGGACTTAGCTTCTGGTCCACTTCTTCTCATTATGGTGGTGATACCTTAGTGAAAAATTTAAGTACAACAATTACGTCTCAACTGTAATGTTAATGTGATCAGTTCTACACAAAGTTGTCACTTAAAAGAGTGAGAACACATATAGACAGCTTAAAACAACTGACCCAGACTCCCCAGCTGTTCCAAGGGTAGTTGTGAATAGTGTGCTGGCTTTTTAGGGGCAGTCATGAGGAGAACGCAGTCTCCAGGAAGATTCACGAACACCTCTGCACAACTCCAGACCTCGCAAGGCTTCCAGCCCAGCTCTTGTTTCTGAATAGAGAATTATTCCACAACTCTAGCTTAATGGCAATCCCTTCTGTATGTTAGGTAAGCAGGTGATTGCATTTCTAAGTAAGTTTGCTCAAAATCTGTGCTGGCCATGTGGTGTTATCTTTGGATGGGGCCTACAATCCCCAGGGCTTAGCGTGCATGACTCTGGCAGAAGGGGACAGAGTCAGTTGGACATGCTCTAAAAATAATCACTCGTATGGCTCCTGCAGACCAGATGATAAATAATAAACCACTTAGTAGGTAAGTAGATAAATAACTGGAGGAGAGATGGCAGGTGAACAACAGGTAAGGGGCCACCTGGGGGAAACAGATGGTGTTCAGTGTCACCAGTGGAAACGGGCAGAATGTGGAAGCAAAGCCCCCAGTCAACTCCGCTTTGCTGTCATCACTGTTCTAGGGGGGCCCCTTTCAGTAGGTAATTGACCTTTTCCATATGTATGTGTACAATTATATGTATCTGCATATATGTGTAGATTTCTAAGGGCTTCCCAGACAGTGCAGTGGTAAAGAATCTGCCAATGCAGGAGACGCAAGTTCAGTCCCTGGGTTGGGAAGATTCCCTGGAGGAGGAAATGACAACCCACTCCAGCATTCTTGCCTGGGAAATCCCATGACCAGAGGAGCCTGGTGGACTACAGTTCATGGGGTCACAAAGACTTGGATATGACTTAGCAACTAAACAACCACAACAATAGATTTCTAAACTAGGTAACTATATAGCTATCTATCTATATCAATATCTATATGTACACACATAATATCTCCATTTCAGGGAAATATCTTACTTGGTACCAAAGTTCATAATTTGTCAACTATAGCTGACATAAATACACCTAGCAAAATTTGACTACTTATGTTAATTTCAGGAAGAACCAACCATCTGGTAAATTTTGCTCCGCAGTAAACTGATGAGATCAAGAGAAAACCACATGCAGGTTTCATTACCAAGTGCAATGTTTTTATTGCCCTTGGACAAGTGAAATTTTACATAAATTACTTAGGACACTTCATTGCATACTTGTGAGCATACCAAATATCTCGTTTTGAGTATTATAGCACTTCAGAAATATAAGGCCTGTCCATATCATCTGCGTTGAAAAAAAATGTTTAATGGAAAACTGGGATAATCACCTCTAATGTAACTCCACAAATTTAAAAGTAGGTTTGGGGGCAAATTCCACTGCAGTACTTAAAATAACCTGCCTCTTATGATTTGAGCAATCTCACAGGCCTGCTTACATGATGAGATTTCAAGTCAAGGTAATCATCCTCACCATGAGAAACAATTACAGCCTTGAAAAACAGACCACAGAGGGTCCTCGTTCACTGGGGGAGGCTAGCTTAGCTCTCAGAGGCCATCAGCCACGACAGGTGGGCAAGCTGCCCCTTTTCAGGGTACCTTCCCAATTCTAGAATGTGTTCACAGGGAGATTTTCTTTACATCTGAAGTCAGAGAGAGCAGAATGTTGGTAACAGCTAATGGCCATGTTCTCCCTTTAGCCACGGCAAAAGTCTGTTTTCGGGGAAGGAGATTGGGCTGCAGATCAGAAGCAAATACTACACGAGGGTGGTGGGAGGCACCGGGTATCCAGGTGGGAGGGAGCACTGTGTGTTCAGTTGAGCCCAAAAGTCAGTGAGGGGATCTGTCATTCTATCCGCAACGTGTGGCCTCAGTTTCCATGTCTATAGCAGCCCTTCCGCAGGCAGCCACCTGCTGCAGTAGCTGATTTTTCCCAGCTGGCAGTGCCCAGAACTCGAACAAGCCCTGCACAGTGAGCTTACATGTGATGTGTGTGCTCCTGAGTGTGTGTGTGCCATGTGTGATGAGTGTAATGTGTATGCCTCTGTGTCTGTCTGTGTGTGTGTGTGTGCATGGGAGTGGGGAGCATGACGGTGACCTTATTCAAGACCTTCCTGGACACCAAGTGTCCCATCTAGGAAGAAGCCAATCCAGGACCTTTCTCCTTGGAGGAACAGCCTCATCATTGTTAAGACTCTTGCCAAACTGTAGTGGGAAAAGTTCTCAAGAAAGAATTCAAATCTCCTCCTGAGTCAAAGGGCAGAAGGCTGAGCCTAATAACAGGCACAGAGTGTCCAATCCCAGTGGGCAGCAAAGTCAGGAGCAGAGACGCTGGGCAGCTGGGTGGGTGGCAGATGCTCCTGGTATGAGGAGTGGATGATAGGACCTGCCAGGGGACATCCTGACACAGACACGGTGCCGGGGGTCCTGGTGCTCTAGGCCATCAGTGTCATCTGTCCCATGGTCCTCAGGACTCCTGCAAAAGCCCTGCCAACCAAGAGCTAGACAATAGCAGCATATAACAGCAGTCTTTCCTACATTTTTGGACCTCATGGCACCCCACTCCAGTACTCTCGCCTGGAAAATCCCATGGACAGAGGAGCCTGGTAGGCTGCAGTCCATGGGGTTGCTAAGAGTCAGACACGACTGAGTATCTTCACTTTCACTTTTCACTTTCTTGCATTGGCGAAGGAAATGGTAACCCACTTCAGCGTTCTTGCCTGGAGAATCCCAGGGATGGGGGAGCCTGGTGGGCTGCCATCTATGGGGTCGCACAGAGTCGGACACAACTGAAGCGACTTAGCAGCAGTAGAGAGCTGAGTTGGTAAAGAATCTGCCTGCAATACAGGAGACCCTGGTTTAATTCCTGGGTGAGAAAGATCTGCTGTTGAAGGGATAGACTACCCACTCCAGTATTCTTGGACTTTCCTTGTGGCTCAACTCTTAAAGAATCCACCCGCAATGCCGGAGATCTGGGTTCGATCCCTGGATTGGGAAGATCCCCTGGAGAAGGGAAAGGCTACCCATTCCAGTATTCTGGCCTGGAGAATTCCATGGACTATGGTCACAAAGAACTGGACACAACTGAGCAACTTTCACTTTCATTCACTTTTCCTACATTTTCAGGAAAAGTTTTTTTTTGTTTTTTTTTTTTAATAAAGAGTTAAAAAGTTTTCTGCTTCCACAGGCACAGCACTGCTTTCACCACATGGGATGTGTCCGATTTCCTGTGGAAAACAAATCCAGCAATCATAAATCAAACTTCCAGTGCTGAGAGGGGTGCCACGGGGAGGGGGCGCCAGCGGGTCTCCGGGGTGTGGAGTTCCGATCTTTGTGAAAATTCACTGGTATGTGGATGGGTATGTGTGCTTTTCTATAATGTATGTTCTACTGAATTAAAAGTTAAGCCCAACTCTGCTGCTACGTAAACCCTGACATTCACCCAGGTATGCTGCCACCTAGACAATGCAAACCCAGCCCTTGATCATGACTTCTCAGGGAAACTCTGTAACAAAAGATGATCTACTACGGTTTATCACAGGATATTGAATATAGTTCCCCATGCTCTACAATAGGACCTTATAGTTTACTCATTCTATATGAAATTATATGTGTATAATTGAGTCATGTTGTAAGCAGAAATTAACCAAACTATAAACTAAATATACTTCAATAAAAAATAATATCAAAAATTTATTTTTTGATCTGATTTGTCATGAGTTGACATAATTTGGAATAAAGACAATTTAATTTTTAAAATATTAAATTAATTTTAAAAGGTGATCCATTCATAAGACAAGAACATGGTCTAATACATCTCAGAAATGTTTTCAATAAGTATCAAAATGGGGCTTTACCTAAACCTGAATACATCAAAAATATTTCAAGAAATATAAAATAGAAAAAAAAACCTCTAATATCAAAATATTTAATTAACTGAGATTTTAGTCAACACAACACATCATAGGGGTCTTTGTTTGGTCTTGAAGTTCTAAAATGCAAACTCCAATGCTTTTATTTATTTTATGAAGAGAGAATTGAAGTGTTATCTGGGGTGAATTTTATAAAACAATATTGCCAAAAACAACACAGAAATTGTGACTAGAGATCAATGACAAAAACCTAAAATATTGATCATTTATCAGTAGTACTATTTAAAATAAACCAGTTTATTTTAAACTCTAGGAAATAGGGAGAAAATTCCCCAAATATAATCACACAGGGAGTGAAAGATCCACCTTAGCTACAAACAGGCAAAATTTTTAACAATGTATTATTTGTGGTTTTATAAATACAATATCATTTTAATACTGATACTTAGCGGTTATTTAATTTCTTTGAGCAAATCAAGCTTTGGCAAGTAAAAGCAATGTAAAATAAAGTTTATTATAAAATATAATATTTTATAACAATGTTTCTTAGAACCTTTCATTGATAATGGTATATATTATGTATATAATACATATGTGTGCATGCCTGCTAAGTCACTTCAGTCATGTCTGATTCTTCATGACCCTGTGGACTGCAGCCCGCCAGGCTCCTCTGTTTACGGGATTCTCCAGGCAAGAATACTGGGCTGGATTACCATTTCCTCCTCCAGGGGATCTTCCCGACCCAGGAATCAAATCCACATGTCCTGCGGTCCCTGCATTGGCAGGTGGATTCTTCGCCACTGAGGCACTGGGGAAGCCCATAATTTTATATATATACATTTTTTAACATATATATTTTAATGGCATCTTTGCAGTGTTCAGAAAGGAAGAGTCCTCTTGTGTGCAGTTTCTCTTTTTCTATCTCCTCATTATTTATTTATGTATTCATTCATTCTTTCACTAAATTTCAGGGGCAAAGAAATCTGCCATATAGTTTTTTATACAAATATAGTCATTGATCCTTATTCTGCCTGCCCAGAAGATCTAAACTATACTAAGAACAGAAAAAAGTCCATAAGATGTCAGTTCGGATTCATAGGTTGACATTTCACGAGCACTCTCCCTTCCATATCACTGGGGTCCATGGTCTCTGACACAGAGAGAGTTGGATTTGAAGATTTTGCTTCTTGTGTTATTTCCTGAACACTCATGAGTTGTTGAATAAAATTGAAGGTTTCCTTGAGAAGAAGGTTTAAGTTACCCTTATCACCAAGACAGACAACGTTAGAGAAGTTGCCATAGTTTATGGAGTAGTTTGATTAGTCCAGTACATACAACTCAAGATTTGGTGTCAGTCTATCAGGGATCTGGTTACTCACCCAGCAAATCTGACCACCCCAAAATGCATTTATTGCTCTCAAAGGGTCCTCCTGGGTTTAGAGCCAAGGTCCAGCCTGGCCCTGCTAGTCACTAGCAGAGTGAGACATAGAGTCGTTGTCTCTAACCATGAAAGTCAGCAAACCTGGAGCAAGGAGGAGATGGGAGAGTGGGCCTCCTGCCCAATTTGCTGGGACTTTTGCTATGCAGCTGTTCTGTGGCTTGTGTTTATAGATCAAGGAAGGAGACTCTTAGCTCTGGAAGCCACTCGTAAGAAAATGTACTTCCCAGGAGTATTTAATACTTCATATCACCCCAATATCTCTTTAATTATTTTTTTAAAAAAGGTTTGGGAAGACAGACTAAAGTCTCTCTCATCAATCATTCTCTTTAAAAAAATGTTCTTAAGGCCACTGAATTAAAGGGAAGAGGTTAACCAACAATAAAATAACCTTCAAATAATGGTAAAATTATCAGAAACTGAGATATACATTCACCTCATTTCTGAAAGAGGATACAACTGCAGTCAAGTTTATCAAAGGCTTCATTTTTTCAAAGGAAATCAAATCTGAGATAAGCCACAGAAGATTAGAAAATAGAGCAAAATTGTGGTGAAAAATCTGGTATTCATTTCTTTTAGCAAAAGTTCGTTTTTTTTTTTTTTTTTTTTTTCAAAAAAGGAAAATTAAAGGGAGTGAAAGAAAAAGAAGCTTCTCACAATTGTCTCTGGGTACTGAACTATCATTTGAATAACAGAAGCTATATTTGCATAAGCTAAGCATGAGCAGTAATATGAAAGACCCAGGCTTCTTATAGCTTTGAAAGAAGGGGTTACAGAAATATAAAAGTTATTTAAAGAGTCTTTTTCATAATCCAATAAAGGCAAACATGATTTAAACCAACTAACAAGCAACTGGAAATTGATCTAAAATTAAATTTTAGAGACTCTTGGTTTGTTGTTGCTCTTCAGTTGCTAAGTCGTGTCTGACTCTTTGCGACCCCACGCATTGCAGCACGCCAGGCTTCCCTGTCCTTCACTATCTCCGAGTTTGTTCAAACCCGTATCCATTGAGTTGGTGATGTAATCCAACCATCTCATTCTCTGTCATCCTCTTCTTCTCCTGTCCTCAATCTTTCCCAGCATCAGGGTTCTTTCCAATGAGTCAGCTCTCTGAAACAGGTGGCCAAAGTTTTGAAGCTCTTCAGCATCAGTTCTTCCAATGAATATTCAGGACTGATTTCCTTTAGGATCGACTGGTTGGATCTCTTTGCAGTCCAAAGGACTCTCAAGAGTCTTCTCCAACACCACAGTTCAAAAGCATCAATTCTTTGACACTCAGCCATCCTTATGGTCCAACTCTCACATCCGTAGGTGACTACTGGAAAACCCATACCTTTGACTACACGGACCTCTGTTGGCAAAGTGATGTCTCTGCTTTTTCATACACTGCCTAGGTTTGTCATAGCTTGCCTTCCCAGGAGCAAGTGTCTTTCAATTTCATGGCTGCAGTCACTGTCCGCAGTGATTTGAGATCCCAAGAAAGTAAAATCTGTTGCTGTTTCCACTTTTTCTCCATCTATTTGCCACGAACAGATGGGAACCCATCTAGAGTAAGATAGATACAATATCTTTTTCTCTCCCAGAAATCCTGTTGTTCCTTGCAAAATCTAGTTTCCATGGTTGACTCCTTCCCACCTTTCCAGCCCTGGCTGAGAATACCATATCTGAACCCAAGGACACGGTTCAACTTCTTTTCCGTTGCTCCTGTGTGCCGCTTGGAAATAACAAGGCGTGACCTGTCATCACGTCCGACTCCGCCACTCAGGATTGCTGTCACAACTCAGTTGGATGGTCGGTGCTTCCATAAAAAGGATGCCCTACTTCTGCAGATTCATTTCTCTCTGGAAAGCTTTTCCCTGACCTTTCACTGAGGTCCCCTTGCAGAACAATAAGAGGCTGTACTTAAGCACGCAGATCTATGAATTAGTTCTGTGCATCAGTGGGGCTAGACTGTGTCCTCTACCATCCAAACAAGCAAAAATTCAGTAAGATTTGTCATAGAGGTGCATGCAAAAGGAAATACATGATGTATTCCGACTACAGGGAACAAAATAGTCATTATGGTAGAAATGCCATTTACCCTGAAGCTTGAAGCAGAGGAATTTATGACGGGCAGGAAATGATACTACATTCTGTGCTTAGAAAACAGCTTAAAAATAAAAACAAAACATAGAGACCTAAAAGCAGCTGCCGGGCTTGGAAAATTAGCAAGTCGTCCACTCTGGCTAAAATGTAACAGGTACAACCGGAGATGCTGGAAAGACAGGGGCAGGCAGACTTCAGAGTTTCTCTTGCCATGATAAGCAGTTTGAACCTTCTTCTGGAAAGTGAACTAGTGACATGCTGTAAGCTGGGCCAGATTACACTGCTGTGTTTTGCACGATACTAATTGACTTCGATATAACTCTTTGAACATGGAGGGAGACGTACACGATCAGTCGATCTAGGACAGCCGTGCAGCCTTGATGAAAACCTCGGGCTGATGAGTGCTCCGACTGCAAAGCCTCCAGTCAGTGAGCTCTCTGCTGTGCTGTTCTGCCATGAGAATGCCTTACTGTGCCATTTTGGTGTTTATGTTCAATTCTGGAAACTTTTTTTTTTTTTAACTCAGCGGTGATTGACCGATATGGTGCAAATCATATAGTGCTGGCATGCTGCAAAGAAACAGCAGAGGAGTATCCTGCTAGGTGTGAACATGTATGTTTAATAATAACTCAAGTTCCCCTTAAGGAAATAACCAAGTCAAATGAAGGCAGAGAGACTGCTTAGTGGGAACACCGGGAAACCATTTGACACCACACAGGGCTTCACAAACCCCTTTGCATTGCCTCTGCTCAAATGTGCAGGAGAGTTAGTCCCAACCAGCCACTGCCATGCTCTTTACTACAAACCGAATGCTTGTGTCCCCTCAAAATTTCCATACGGCAGCCTAGGTCCCCAGAGTGATGGGGTTTAGAAATGAGGCCTCTGGCAGGTACTTAGGTCATGAGGGTAGAGCGTTCATGCGTGGGATCTCTCTCCTCCTAAGTAGAGATCTCAGATCGTGCTCTCTTTTTCTGCTCTTCGCCCTCTGAGGACACAGCAAGAAGACGGTCACCTGCGAAGGAGGAGGAAGGTCCTCATAAGACAGGAGATCTGCTGGCATCTTGGCGTGCTTCCCAGCCGCCAGGACTGTGAGAATTCAGTGTTCACTATGTATGCCACGTGGGCTGTGGTGCTCTGTAAGAGCAGCCAGAACAGCTAAAGTGAAAAGAGAGAAAGTGAAAGCCGCTCAGTAGTGTCCAACTCTTTGCAGCCCCGTGAACTATATAGTCCATGGAATTCTCCAGGCCAGAATACTGGAGGGGGTAGCCTTTTCCTTCTCCAGGGGATTTCCCACCCCAGGGATCGAACCCAGGTCTCCCACATTGCAAGCAGATCTTTACCAGCTGAGTCACAAGGGAAGCCCCAGAACAGCTAAGGCAGTGCCCAAACCGGCAGCATCAGAGTGTATCTGAACCACGCATTCAACATCACATGACATGGTAGTATTTATCACTCTCACCCTCTCCTCGTCCTCCTTGGGACAAGGAAAAGTATATTTCTCCACACTTTTAAGTGGCAATATGACTTGTTTGGGGCAGCAAAATGTGAGCAAAAGTGAACTGTGTCACTTCCGAAGAGAAGAATTAAGAGTCACATATGTCCATCATATTTCCGTCCCATGGATGGAAGGATCACAGAGCTTGTGTCAAGATGAAGCTTCCATTAGCCAGAGCCCAGGAGTGACTAAGATGAGCAGAACCCAAATGTTGACCCACATGAAACATGTAATGTGAGTCAGAAGAAAAAAAAAAAAAGTCTTATGTTGTTGTGACTGATTAAGGATTCAGATTGTTTGTTACTGCAGCATAATCTACCTTACCCTGACTGATACTCAGGGCCAGTTTTCTCTCTAGCTTGTATTACACGGGGAAAACTTTCCAATTCACGGAAAATGAGTCTGGAATAAAATTGACAAGTCATAAGATTATTTTGAAAGATCTCAGTAATCTATGTTTGAAAAGATTAAAATTAGGAAAAAAGGATTATGTAAAACCTAAACCAAATAAATAGAAGTTGATTGTTTCTTATTGGTCAACAGTTAAGATTGAAGCCTAAAATGGATACACTGAATAGACAGAAGACTGAAGGAAGGTGGGCAGCTTTTCTTTTATTTTAAAGTAAAGGTTGAAAAGCATATGGAAAAGGTTATCTGACTATGCTGTTGAAGGCAACAGTATAAATGAGTTCAATAACCACTTCGGTCTTTTTCTGGAAGAGGAAGGGATTAAAGAGCAGAGTGAAAATGCAGGCAGGCAGGATTAAACTGAAACAGAGTCCAGGATGATGGCCCAGATGGCCTTTTCCTCCTCCTAGAACCTCTTACAGAGTACTTCTGACACGCCTACATTATAAACCACAACTCTGATAGAGTGTTCTTAGCAAAGGCCCATATTCCATTCCTGAACTTGAACATCTCACAAGGAAATCATTTTCAGATGTTTCAAAATTAGGAACATCCACAGTTAAAGGGAAGGTTTGCTTTGCTCTCTGAAATGTGTTTGATCTCTTTTACTTTATCAATTAACTGTCCGTGTTTTTCTGTTTCCTCATTGCTTGGTTAAATAATCCATACAAAGTAAATGAACTCATGTCTGTGTTGGAGACCCACATTATGTCCTAACGATTTGCCTGACAGCCGCTCTGCCCACTCGGAGCTGCTGGAACTCTGTCTGTAAGGGGTAAGTGGGGAGTGTTAACCAGAAAGACAGAGGTCACGCGTCTGCAGAGTAACTGTGGAGATGGGATTCCGTACCTGCACTTGAGGAATGTAAATACAGGTTGCTAAATGAGAGGAGCCTTTTGAATGGGGTAAACAGAAAATTCTTTCAAAAGTCATAGCTCAGTAGGTGAGTTTTTGAGGGCATGTTTCCTCTATATCCCCAAGTGCACAGGCAAGAGAATGGAATTAATATCTGAATCAACATCTGAGCCTTGACATGGGTAACCATGTACTTACATTTATCTAATCGTTAATTCTCTCAGCAACCCTATGAGTTTAATGTTCCTTTTCATGGTCAGGAAATGAGGAAAGTTATTCTTAGAGAGGTGAAGTAACAGCCCTAATCCCCACAGTAAGTAAGTGACAGAATGGAAGTGGAATCACACTGGACTCCACAGCCAGCATCCTCTCCATGGCCACATGCTCCTTTCTGGAGAAAGAGAACAAAGACCCTTTGGACATTCACCTATAATTCAGCACCAGTCTTGCCTGCGGGCTGCACCGAGGGAGACATGCTGGCTTTGATGGAGGTGATCATTTACGTATGTATGTATAACTTGAAGTAAAATATACTTACAGTAAGACACACTGATCTTAGATTACAAATTGAAGAGTTTTAACAAATATAAACACTTGTGTAAAACCAGCATACCAGTCAAGATAAAGGCTTCAAGCCCTCTACCAATCCACTTCTTCACTCCCCACTGACAACAGCTTTTCTGATTTCTGGTACTGCAAATTGATTTTGCTCTCTTTGAATTACATACAAATGGGATCATATGGATATATTTTATACCTGGATTTTTTTCACATGACATAGAGGTTTTGAGCTTCATTCACGTTGGTGCAAATATGAGAAGTCCTTGTTTTCATTGATGTATAGTATTGCACTGCATATATGTCCAAATGATTGCTTGTAAATTCTTACAAAATCTTCTGTTGATGGACATTTTGGTTGTTTTCAATTTGGGCCCATTATGAATAATGCTGCTGCAAATATTTTTTGCTGGAGTCCTTTTGTGTACGTAGATTTTCATTTCTTTTGGATAAATGCCTAGGAGTGCAATTGCTGGAACACATAGAAGCACTGCACAATTTTCCAGTGTTTTTAACATTTTATGCTCCTTCCAGTAACAATTAAGGTTTCCAATGGTTCAACATCTTATCATCAATCTTTTTATTTTTAGCTGTTCTAGAGAGCATGCAGGGGTATTACACTAAACTTTTTAAAACTACATTTGTTTTCTATTTATTGTTTGTATTCTGACTTGGTTTATGGCATTTTGGGCCAAGGAGAAAGTGTGAGCCTTTATATGATCTCATTGTGATTTTAACTGCTGTTTGAAGATGAAATGATTGTGAGCCTCTAATCGTGTACTTACCCTCCATCTCCATGTTTCTGTGTGAATCGTCTGTTAAAGTAGTTTACCTATTCTGATTAGGCTTGCTTGTCTTTTTATTATTGATTTGTAGGAGTCCTACGTATATATTTTGGATATAAGTCCTCTGTAAATTATATGTATTGTTATTGTCATTTATAACTTTTTCAGTTTGCAACTGAGTTTTTATCTTCATGATAAACTTCTGATGAGCCAAAGTTTTTTTTTCTTTTCATAGTTAATACTTTTATGACCCACCTAGGGTATATTTGCCTACTCTAAGGTCCCAATAACTTTTCAAAAATATATATATTTTCTTTTAGAAATGATATGTTTTATGTTGTGATACAATTACCTGATGGTGTGAAGTGGAAGACTAATTAATGTTTCACACAATTGCTTCTCTATTTGTCCACATGATAAATATACTTTAGTCTCCTCCACTGAATTATCTTGTAACCTTTGTTGAAAATCAATGGAATGCATATATGGGGGTCAATTTCTTGACTCCTTTTTATTTGACAGATTTGTCTGTCCTGAACACGCTGTCTTGATTAGTGAGGTGATCTAGAAAATCTTGACATTGGATACTGTACATCCTCCAGCTTTGTTCTTCATTTTAAGATTGCATTTTTTAAAATTACTTCGCATTTACATATAAATTGCATCAACTTGTCAATTTCTACAAAAATAATTTACTGAGATTTTGATTGGGAATGTGTTGAGTATACAGATCAAATAGCCATTGTAACAACATGGATTTTTCCAATCCATGAATATAGAATAGCTCTCTCTGAATGTAGATCATTTAAAAGTATCTCCCAGCAATGTTTTGTAGTTTTCAGAATAGAGTTGTTGCCTGTCTTATTTATTACCATGAACTTTATATTTCTGGATGACATTGTAAATGGAATGTTTTAAACTTTTCTAATTGCCTTGCTCTTGGTAGATAAAAATTTAATTAAGTAGAGGAGTAGTTTCTGCATGCAGCTGAAGCTACGTGATTAACAATTTAAACTAGAAAGCTAAAATGTTAAGATGTTTTAGGTAACTTCAGTGGCAACCACAAATATCTACGAATATACATGAAAGGGAATAAGGGACTCCTTGTTGCCTCAGAGGTAAAGAATTCACTAGCAATGTAGGAGACACAGGTTCCATTCTCAGGTCAGGAAGAGCCCTTGGAGAAGGAAATGGCTACCCACTCCAGTATTCTTACCTGGGAAATCCCACTGACAGAGGAGACTGGTGGGCTTACAATCCATGTGGTCACAAGAGTTGGACAAGACTCAGTGATGAAACCACCAGCACCACAAAGAATATCTCACTGTAAGAAGTCAATGAACCACAGAGAAAGGTGATAAGAGAAGAAAGAAGGGACAAGAAATTATAAGACTTTCAGAAAACAATTTTTAAAATGTCAGTAGTGAGTTCCTCTCCATCAATAATTATTTTAAATGTAAATGGATTAATCTCCCCAATCAAAGGAAACAGATTGAATGGATTAAAAAACAAAACCAAACAGAATCCAACTATGTGTCTATAAGAGACTCGTAGTTGATCTAAGGGTATACATAGACTGAAAGTGAAAGAATGGGGAAAATATTTCATGCAAACAGAAACCAAAGGTTGGGAAAAAAAAAAATAGCCTGTAAATCAAAAACTGTGAAAGAGACAAAGAAGGACATTGAAAGTGAAAGTGAAGTCACTCAGTCGTGTCTGACTCTGTGACCCCATGGACTATAGCCTACGAGGCTCTTCCATCCATGAAATTTTCTAGGCAATAATACTGGAGTGGATTGCATTTCCATCTCCAGAGGATCTTCCCCACCCAGGGATTGAACCCGGGTCTCCCACACTGCAAGCAGATGCTTTTACCATCTGAGCCACGAGGGAAGCTTAAAAGGGTTGATTCACCAAAAAGATTTATAAATATTTGTGGCCCAAACCTCAGAGTTACTAAGCATATGAGGAAGCATTGAAAGAAGAAATAGCAACACAATACTAGCAGGAAACTTCAACACCCCACTTTCAGCAATGAATGGAACAACCAGGATGAAGATCAATAAGGAAATACAGAATTTGAACTTTAAAAATTCTAAAGATCAATTGACCCTAACATACATATACGGAACAGTCCACTTAACAATAGTACAATATAAATTATTTTCAAGTGCACATGGAACATTCTACATGATAGAACATATGTGAGGCCAGAAGTGAAGTTATAACAAATTTAGAAAGATTGAAATCACGCACAGTATCTGCCCCAAACACAATGGAATCTAACTACAAATCAACAGCACTAGGAAAACTGGGAAATTCAAGATATATGGAAACAAAATAAATACTAAATCAGCAAAACAAGTGGGTTGTTTAACACACTCTTAAACGACAAATGAGTCTAAGAAGTCATAAAGGAACTTAGAAAATTGCTTAAGACAAATGAGAATGAAAACACAGTGTATCAAAACTTATGAGATGCAGCAAATTAGGTTGATAGCTGTCAATGCATATATTAAAATAGGAAAAAGGTCTCAAATCAGCAACCTAACTTCATACCTCAAGAAATAAGAAAAAGAATTAAGCCCAAAGTCAGCAGAAGGAACAAATTAATACAAATTAGGACAGAGATAAATTAAATAGTTTCTAGAAAGACAATATGAAAAAAAAATCAACAAAATCAAATTATTCTTTTTAGAAGAATAGTCATATCCAACTCTTTGTGACCCTATGGACTATATAGTCCATGGAATTCTCTGGGCCAGAATACTGGAGTGGGTAGCCTTTCCCCTTCTCCAGGAGATCTTCCCAACCCAGGGATTGAACCCAGGTCTCCCACAGTACAGGCAGATTCTTTACCAGCTGAGCCACCAGGGAAGCCCTAGTCTTTTTAGAAGACCAAGAATATTGACAAACTCTTAATTCTAGAAAAACATGAAAAAAGTCTCAAATGGCTAAAATCAGAAAAAGAAAAAAAAAAAAGAGGACATTATAGCTGATGCCATTATAGCAGAAATAAAAAGAAGTGTAAAAGAAATAATCTAAAGAATTTAAGTAACCTGAAAGAAATGGAAAAATTCTTAGAAACATGAAATGCCAAGACTGAGTCATGAAGAAGCTGAAAATCTGTATCAACCGGTAACAAATTCTTAGGGAAGCTCTTCGTAAGATTTTTATTGTTTATTTTCTATGTGTTTGTTAAATTTGGGGGCTCCTCTGGTGGCTCAGATGGTAAAGAAACCTGCCTATGAGAGACCCAGATTCAACCCCTGGGTCAGGAAGAGCCCCTGGAGAAGGAATAGGCAACCCACTCCAGTATTCTTGCCTGGGAAATCCCATGGACAGAGGAACCAGGTGGGCTACAGTCCATGGGGTTGCAAAGAGTCAGACACGATTGAGTGACTAACAGTTTCACTTTCACTTTTTGGATGAATTTTACCAGTAAATTATATCTAGGTCTGGAGAATTCTTTGCAGAAAGGCTTTGAATTATAAATTCAAGTTCTCACATATATATTTCATTCAATTAATGCAATTTTCTATTCCTTCTTGTGTAATTATGCTTTTCAAGGTATTTGTCCATTACAAATTTATTGAAGGTATTCCTTTGTTATACCTTTATATCTGTAGGATTTTTAGAATACATGTCTCATTTCTGTTATTGGTTATTGTGTTTTCTCTCTTTTTCTCTTGGTTAGTATATTCAATGTATCAGTCTTTCCAAAGAGGAAAATTTTAGCTTTGGTAAGTTTAATATGGTTTTCATATTATTTTGTTGATTTCTGCTTTTCCTTTATTATTTTTCCTCTACTTATTTTGGATTTGATTTGCCATTTTTTCTAATTTCTTACTGTATAATCTTACAACATTGGTTTTAAACTTTCTTCTGTATAAAATTTAAAATATAAATTTCCCTCTAAGCCCTGCTTCAGGGACATCCTCCACATATTATATGTTTTGTTTTAATTGTCAGTTAGTTTGATTTTTTTTTTCCTTCTTTGAGATTTTTTTCTTTGACCCAGGGGATATTTGAAGTGTGATGTCTATTTTCTAACTATTTTGTGGGGTTTTTTCTATCAAATTGTTGTTGATTTCTATGTCACGTGTTGTGATAGGAGAACATAATTTGTAAGATTTCAAACTTCCCCAAATTTTATTGAGACTTATTTTATGGCCCAGCATATGGTCTACCTTGGTGACTGATCAATTAGCCCTTGAAAATAATGGATTCTGCTAGTTTCAGATATTGTGTTCTATAATGTTAATTAGATCAACTTGATTGATTACATTCTCCAAATATTCTACATCATTGTTTACATCTTGCGTATTTGTTGTGTAAAATACTAAGAAAAATGTGAAACCTCTCTATGAGTATGCATTTTGTCTATTTGTGCCTTAACTTATATTTTTTCCCTCATGTGCTTTGATGCTCTGCTATTATGTGTGCACACATTTAAGACTGTTACGCTTTTCTGATAATGGACCCTTTTATTCGAATGAAAGATGACCTTCAGTTATGAGACACACAGTCAGAAGGTGAGCTACTCTATGTTCGTGAAGCTGCCCAATTCCCGTAACAAGTTCTGAACCCCCATGTCTTGGTCTATGGGGTCTGCAGCTTATTTTGCCATCCTGTGTGGCCAGCCTGTCTGTCCAGGGCTCACTCTTACCACAGTCCTCTCTTCCCAGCTTTCTTCTTCCTCCCAGGAGAAGTCTGATGATTTGTACTGTCATGGCCAATTAACCTGTGCTTTTCCTCTTTGCTTTGTTTTTAAGGAAGCATGTCTAAGTCTCCTCCAACATGGGGAAGGTTAGGATCCTCAGTGATGCAGGCGGAGTACCACGTGCTTACCTGTGTTCTTGTACTTAGCACACTGCATGTACCTGCAAGGCACGACCCCTAGTAACTGAAGTATCATCACCAAGAGCAGAGATGACTTGCTGCCCAGAGTTGTATCACTAGTACCTAGCACCATACCTTGTATCTAGTGACTTTCAGTAAAACTTTGGATGGACTACATGAGCTAGTGGCTCTCTCCCCTTCAAACACAGTCATGGGATTCTCAGATGTTATTAATATAAATGACCATGAAAATGTCTTGGATTCTGCAGCTAACTGGCCAGTGACTAAATGGTGAAATAGTAACAATCAGTCTAGAGTCACGTGCCCCAGAGATCAAATAGGACCCCAGAGACTGAGAGCTTGATGGGAGGATGGCTCCAGGCAAAGCTTCACTATTTAACCAACACCACTGCCTGTGCTCACAGAGTCTTCTGCAGCCACTGCCATCTGGCAGCCTCCTGCCAGCTGTAGGTTTTGCTCTCCCAACTCCCAAGGCGAAGGGCTAGACTGTAAAAAAGAAGGCCCCAGTGCTTTGGGGATGAAAACAACAGTGTTATGTTTGACACACAAGCAATGTCAGAGGAAAACACTTTGGTCCTGGAAGAGGCCACCTGCATAGCACACAAGACTGCATCCAGGAAGAGCAACGCTGGAAGCTTCAAACTTCTTGTTAGGTTCTAGACACGACTCTTCCTTTCCTCTCCCAAATCTGAGGGCTCATTGGAAAGCCCAAGCTGGATGACATCAGGGTTGTTGTTGCTTAGTTGCTCGACGGTGTCTTTTTCACAACTCCATGCACTGTGGTCCACCAGGCTCCTTTGTCCATGGAATTTCTCAGGCAAGAACACTAGAGTGGGTTGCCATTTCTTCCTTCAGGGGATCTTCCTGATCCAGGGACCAAACCCAAGTCTCCTGCATTTGTAGGCAGGTCCTTTACCCGCTCATTCACTGAAGAAGCCCGGATGACATTAAGTTACTTGTTTCTTAAAGGAAGGAAATAATAACTATGTTCTTGTTCAAGAAACCACTTCTCCACAAATATTCCCATCGTGTTTCCTCAGTTTTCCAAATATCCCCTGGCAGAAAAGAGTCGAGAGGGTTTTACGGCAAATCAGCTCCTGAATCATTTCAAGCTGATCCCTTTCCTCCATTCTTTATAGAGCTGTTCTCACTGAAGCAAAAGTGAAGCTGCAGATTTAGAATTCTTGAGAAGTAATTAAACATAAGGGTCCCACATTTTCTGGGGGAAACCCATTCCCACTGGCATTGATCTTAGAATATTTTATGTGGAGACACTCAGGGTTCAGCAGAGGAGACAGTGTTTTAGTGATAGGAATTGAGAACCAATAAAAGGTGTTTTTCTTTCTGCAAAAGTCTCCCTCATCTTTCTTAATGGCCATCTCCTGGAGCTAAAATTCCTGGAATTACTCATTCTTTCAGATTAAGACCTTGAAAGCTACTGTTATACACTTAATTTGTGTCAACAAACAAGTGCTTTACCTATGCTGTGTTCTGAACAAATTCAAACTAAATTCACTCCCCAGGCCTCTTGGAGCAGTAGGGTGGAGCTGAAGGACATTGAGTAGTACTTGCCAGCAGCACACACACACACTTACTCGTGGAGAGACAGAGAAAGAACACAAACAGAGCTCAGAAGAGAGCCAGCATTTATTATTAATAATGCTATGCTGCATTTGAACCTCAGATAATACATATATATATAATATATATACATTTTTAATTATATATATATATATACATTTTTTTTGTATAAGGATATCTGTCCTGAGCAATATCTGGTAATGCTAAGTAGAGAGAGAAAGTTGGAGACCAGAGAGAAAATGAGAGCAAATTGGTGCTAAAATCCACAGTCTCTTCCCACTTCCAGCCTGGTGTTGTTCCACTATACTGTGCTATTTCACTCCAAAGCTATATAGACCTGCCATCCTGTGTTCTGATTAAATTCACGCTATAGATCAAAAAGAAGCACGCTTGTTTTATCTTCCAAGTGGTGTTCCTTCATTCATTGCCCCTGGAAAGCTTTTCAGGAAACACCTACACCTATGTTGGTCCTGCGTTGGATGCCCAGCAAAGTCAAGGAATGCAGGCAGCCCAGCCTTGAGGGACCTAACGATCACAGACAGCATCACAGTCGCAGGGCCACTGCAGAGAGATGGACCCCAGACAGACGTGGCTGGGTCCATGAGAACAGAGCGGACGCACAAGGCCACGACAGCCTCGCTGGGAGGGACAGAACTGAGTGGGAATCCTGCGAGGCCACCACGCAGGAGGAGGACGGGCCCTGGTGCCCACGCTGCTGCAGGCTCTGCCTTCAGGTGATGCTGGGCCGGCAGCCTCTCTTTATCTCTGGAAAGTCCTCAGACCGAGACCAGAAAGCCTTGGCTCAGAGCAATTCCTGAAGACCAACCAGGAGTTTCCACAGAAAGCTACGCACCATCTGGTTGGAACCAAGAACACATTGGCTGAACACAGAGCTGGTGTAAGACGCCGGCCAGAGTAGGAAGCTAGGGTTTATCTTGTGAGATGTGGGGGGAGCATGTTCCTAACTTCCCCCCACCAGAGGCTCTTCTGCAGAGAAAGAAACCAGAAAAGAGCTGGTTCCTCTCGGTGTTAGTACTGGAGGAAGACCAGGAGGGGACCCATGGGGCTGTTTCATTCCAGCCGGAAGCTCGCAGGGAGGTTTCTGATTGGCGGTTCAAGAGGCATGGGCTTGGGGGACAGCTACTCTGTCACCAGCCAGCTCTGGGATCTTCTCTGCTTGCTCCAGCATAAAATGTGGAGCTGCCACAGGTCAGTGGATTTTCAAAGCAGGTTTCCTGGAGCCTGGAGCTTCCTCTAGGAACAAAACAGGAGGGGGAACAGTGAGTCCAGCACCCCCCAAAAGACAGCCTTCCCTTCAAGATCTTCCCAGCAGAGGCGAGACATCGGGCAACTGTGCAAACTGGGGTTCCTTATAAAGTGTCTTGTGGAAAAGTCCCCCTGCTAAGAAATATGTGAAAACGCTAGTCTAAGAGATTCATTCAATGAATTTGAGATTTTCTTTGTTTTTCATCTTGCTTTCCATCCTTTCAAAGTCCACTTTTTCACATTTAAATTAGACATTAAGGATGAAAGGGAACAAGATTATTTTTTGTGTGACAAAATTGAGGGCCATTGATAGCCATCACTAGTCCTGTTGGGGATGGTGACAGGTGGGAGATTCCAGGGCACTTGTGAGTTGCATTGTAAGTTTCATACACTGAAGATTAAGTCTCAGCATCAGGAAGTGAAGTGTGAGTCGTTCAGTCGTGTCCAACTCTTTGCAACTCCATGGACTGTAGCCCACCAGGCTCCTCTGTCCATGGGGGTTCTCCAAGGAAGAATACTGGAGTGGGTTGCCATTTCCTTTTCCAGGGGATCTTCCCGACCCAGGGATTGAACCCGGGTGTCCTGCATTGCCAGCAGAGTCTTTACCAACTGAGACACCAGGGAAGCCCCTAAGCGTTAGGCCAGATAACAGAGGATGGGAGGAGGAAAGACTGATGGAGTAATCTCGACACAGATGCCCTGGCTTTGAGCAGAGGCATTGGGTATTTAACAAAGTCCAGACTTGGGTGGTGTTCAGAGCAAACTAGATGGTGAAGGGCAACGAAGGACACAGGAACCTAACCAGCTACAGCAGCCTGGGGGCTCCAGGAAGAAAGGTTTCCACAGCCAGGAGCTCATGAGACCCCAGCAAAGCTGAGAGGGAGCCACACAGAAGTCAGTGCCTGGGCTTCCATCCTGTGTGGGGATAACTGGGCTTGTTTGAAAATCAGGCAGAGTTTGGCTCTCTCCTATAGAAGGCACCCTCTGATGTCAAGTGAGAAGGGACCCTGCAGAGAGAGATCACAGCTTGGAGCCCCAGCTTCCACACTTGCCAACATCTTTATGATGGCCACCCCAGACCTGCTCCTCTTTTATTAATTTCTTCCTGTAATAAAAACATTGGGTAATAATACAGGAATTATTGCTATTATTAATTTTAGTTATTGGTATAAAAAACACAATAGAATATACAGTTCTGTAAAGAGTAAAAAAAATTAAATTATTTGGATGTCAACATATATTCATATGCGCTCCAGTCATTCAGTCATGTCTGATTCTTTGTGACCCCATGGACTGTAGCCTGCCAGGCTCCTCTGTCCATGGGATTCTCCAGGCAAGAATACTGGAGTGGGTGACCTTTCCCTTCTCCAGGGGATCTTCCCGACCCAGGGACTAAACCTGAGTCTCTCACACTGCGGGCAGATTCTTTACCATCTGAGCTACCAGGGAAGCCCCAACATACAGTGGCTAACATTTAAATACTATGGTAGCTTAGTTCTACAAATAGGCTATAGATAAACGACTTAATCTGGAGGCAGGTGTGTGCCGCGGTCTTTGGAAAAGTAAAGCATTCAAGAGGGGCTTTGCTCTATTGTTTTTCTTTCTACCTGATTCTAGAGGAAACAAAATATGTGTCAAGTTCAAAATACAGTTTTATCTGGGGGCTCCAGGCCTGCTGTTTCAGGCAGCTGGCAACAAGGAGTTTGCTGACAATTTTACATGAAATCATTCTGTGTGCTTTCAGACCAAAATGTTTCTGCTTTTATTTTAACTCATGACCTTAAGATGAATGACACAGCTTAGGGACTAATAAAGACCAACCATAGAATGGGGGAAAAAAAAAAAAAAGCCAGCTCAGACCTTATATTGTGCTGGAATTCATTTAAGCATACAATGAGGAATGTCCACAGGCAAACCACCCAGTAAAACAAAGAAAGATTCCATATATATGCGTAAATATACAATATTTGTTTTTCTCTTTCTAGCCCGTTTGAGCTCCCTGAGTCATACAGCAAATTTCCACAGGGTATCTGCTTTACATATGGGCATATGCTTCCACGCCACTCTATCCATTTGTCCCACCCTCTCCTTCCTCCCCTGTGCCGGCCGAGTCCGTAAGTCTGTTCTCTATGTCTGCATCTCCATTGCTGCCCTGCAAACAGGTTCATCAGTACCAAACCTAGTGAGCTGGGAAAGGCTGGGAGGTGGGAGAGAAGTTCAACAGGGACAGGACACATGTACACTTATGGCTAATTCATGCTGATGTATGACGGAAATCACATCAATATTATAAAGCATTATCCTTCAATTAAAAATAAATTACTTTAGAAAAGAATAAAGAAGGACTCTCCTGAATATTAAAAGACAACTGATAGCAGACGCATACTATGAAAAAGCAAAAACTGGAGAAAAGTTTGGGTTGAGATAAGAATCCTTAGCATCTGTTTCATTAAGAAGAAAATCATTTAAAATGCTCTCAAGAGAGCCCCTCCCCCAAACTTATTAAACAAAGCCATTGCTTTTGCAGGTATGTGTCTTAACGTCTGTGGGGTGCAGACAAGAAACACAGTCCTGAACAAAACTTCCTGTACTGGCTGAACTGTGGGCTTCTCAGGTGGAACGGTTGGTAAAGAATCCCCCTGGCAATGCAGGAGACACAGGCTTTATCTCTGGGTCAAGAAGATCCCCTGGAGGAGAAAATGGCAGACCACTCCAGTGTTCTTGCCTGGAAAATCCCATGGACGGAGGAGCCTGGCTGGCTAGATTCCTTGCGAACGCGACTGAACATGCACGCATATTGGGTGAAGTTGTCTTCTTGTTTGCCTGACTGTGACCTCCAGTTTAAAAACTGTTCACCGAATGGGTTCTTGAGAATGTTAGTTGAATGAATGAATGAACAATTAGTGATGAAGGGTGACTCTTTTCCTCACTGGTGCTTCTTAGTGCTGGGTTGCTATAGGAAAGCAGAAGATTCTTCCAAACTCCCGGGTGATTAGATTCTGCCTTAAAAACCTGAGATTAACTCATTGTTACTGGAACAACATGACCACACATTTTTATGTTCAGAATGTTTTCTGACTGTGAGAAGAAAACAAGGCACAATCGCTCAAGACGCAGCTCTGAATTTCCCAAGTCTGGTTTGCACACACAGATGCCCCAGGGCTCAGGATGAGGTGTGCCTTGAGGGAAAAATAAATCCTCCATGGCAGCCACTCTGCTTCAATCCTGATCCAAGGAAGCTCCTTCGACTGCCTATGCACATACGCTTTGTGGAGCAACTGGGTGCCTCCAGGGCTTGAGTTTCATCTTTTCCTTGGGGAAACCCAGCAAGCCCAACCTCGGCTCATCCTCAGCCATGGTCATGCCAGGAGAGGTTCCATTCTCTGCAAGACACTCTGAGCACACTTGATTCTGTCTCTCTCTATCACACATACTCACACATACCTGATTCCGTGTCACACACACACAGACATACCTGATTCCATCTCTCTCTCTCTCTCACACACACATACCTGATTCCATCACACACACACACACATACTTGATTCTATCATACACACACATACCTGATTCCATCACACACACACACACGTTTGCACCAAAGAGTTATAAGCATATGTCTCAGTCCACTCATGCTGCCATAACAAAGTATCACGGATTGGGAGGCTCAAACAGCAAACATTTATTTCTCAAAGTCCTGGAGGCTGGGAAGTCCAAGATCTGGGTGCTGACAGTGATGAGAGGCCACTTTCCAGTTCATGGCAGCCTTCTTCTCACTGTAACACAGACAGCACGAAGAGGCCAGGGTCTCTGGAAGGGCACTGATCCCACGTAAGGGCTCTATCCCCATCATCTCATCACCTTGCAGAGCCCCCACCTCCTAACTCCACCACCTTGGTGGTTAGGTTTTAACAGATGAATTTTGAGGGCTCACAGATATTGTCTATAGCAGAAGTCTGAAAAAATGAAATGATATTTTCTTCATGCTTTAAAAACCTGAGGGAAAGTCAGCACCTCTAAGTTCACTAATACAAATACCTGTCAAAACTAAACAGATAATGGGAAGATGCTCAGAACAGATGTTTTCCTGCTAGGATTACTCTTGTGGCCCAAGAGAAGTATTTCTCACAAAATAATGGCTAAGATACCCTTTTAACAATCTCAGCCTCAAACCATCATGGTTTGGGCTTTCAATCACTATAACTACAGAAACTAAGTTTGCTGAGATAAGAAGGCAAGAGCAGAGAAGCTGCATAATGGATTAGTCCATAAGATAATGGATTTGATTTACACAATCCCAAGTAATTGCTTTTTAACCATTCACATTTCACATTAAAATTCTTTTGCCTGTGGATCATTGCATAAACTCATCGTGACCTCATCATATCTCCACTGTGAAGATCGAGTTTATTCAGTCCAGATTAGGGGCTCTCAAGCACATTCAGTTAGTAGAGTATTTGAAAGTCATAGCACTCTTTATAGCACATCATGGAGTGTTCATTCATGCGTAATCCTATTATACAAATGTAAGAGATGCTTGTCTTATATGCATGCATTGTAGGATTTCAATCATGAGAATGGGTGTCCAAAAATGCCCAGGTGAACTAAACATAATCACCTGGACTTGAGTATTTTGATGAATAATCTGTTGACTCCTCAAAGCCTTCAAGAAAGGATTATGGAAGTGAAAGTTGCTCAGTCGTGTCCAATTCTTTGAGACCCAATGAACTATACAGCCTATGGAATTCTCTAGCCCAGTATACTGGAGTGAGTAGAGCCTTTCCCTTTTCCACTGGATCCTCCCAACCCAAGAATCAAACCCAGGTCTCCCACATCGTAGGTGAATTCTTTATCAGCTGAGCCACAAGGGAAGCCCAAGAATACTGGAATGGGTAGCCTATCCCTTCTCCAGTGGATCTTCCTGACTCAGGAATCAAACTGGGATCTCCTGCATTGCAGGCGAATCCTTTACCAACTGAGCTATCGGGAAGCCCACCAAGAAATGATTGTAATAAACCCTAAAACAGAGAAAAAGCTCGGCATCAAATAATCAACTCTGTGTGTGTTTATATGTGTGAGTATTGAGAGAGGGACAGAAAGAGAGAGAGACAGGTGGGAAAATATAATTATTACGGGCACAACTCTCAATACGCTGGTAGAATATGAGAGCTTCACAAAACATTGCCTAATAGCAAAGAAGCTTCTATGACTATAGCTCACAAAATTATAAATGATTGCACAATTCTTTGATATTGGAACAAGGTGCACCTTTGAACGAACATTCTCATCCAGCCACTCTAGAAGAGCACTGGGCTTCTTTGATGGAGCATTTCCTCTCATCCACCCCAAAAGATTACATACAGACTGTGCTTTGAAAGAGCCTGAAATCTGAGACCAGTCACTTACAGTGGTGAAGTAACGTCACCTAAACCACATGTAGAAACACAGTCTTATAGAGAAATGAATAAAGAATAAATGTTCTGATAATTCAGAGGAGGTCATCAGGAAGATCATAGACTTAATATATTATCAAAAGAGGACACTCCACCAAACTTAAAATAAGTAATGAACTTGAACTCTACAAGGTTGGTTGATTTTGAAGGGAAATGGAAAGGCAGTGCAGGTGGAGACAACAGCAATGATCAAAGACTAGAAGCAATGTTGCACAGAGTCTGCTTGTTCCTGACTCAGTGAGTGACCCTCTCTGACCAAGGACTGTAGCCATGCAAGCCGGTAACTGCTCTAGGGCAAGTCTGATGCAGTGCACGAGTAAACCTGCCTACTGCATCCAGAAAACAGTACAGTTTTTCTTTTAATGGCATACAGATACGATACAGAAAATTTCCCACACGTTAATGTCATCATCAAAACTTCCATAGCTTCTTGATGTGTCAGTTAAGGAATTTTGCAGTCATGACAGAAAACCCAAATTACTGGCTTAGGCAAAGCAGGAGGTGTATCTTGGAGTGTCTTTGATCCAGCAGCTGATTGGAATTGTCAGAGTTCTGCCTGTGTTCATCTCTCAGCCTTTCTTTCCTCTATGTTGGCTTTCACTCCTGGTTTCTATGCAAAGGCAAGATGTAAGATGTTCTGAGGTTCAGGAAAAGCAGAAATGGAACATCTTTCTAATAAAGCACCACACGAGTCTTGGAGTTCCTTAGGTCTGATACTTCCTGGAGTGCATGTTCAGAACTGAATAGTCATGGATGCCCAAGGAGGAATTTCTTCACTGATTGGTCAGGTCTGGGGCACCCTCTGCAGATCTATCTGAGCTACTATCTGAGAATGAAAGAGTGATAGAGACCGAGGGAAATCCAGGAGTCTACGGCCAGGAAAAGATGTGATTCTGAGCAGGAAAAACACAACTGTCCTACACATTGTTGCCCTATTCCAGAGCCTGACTCCTCGAGGAAATGCCAGACTCCATGCTCACTCCTCTGTCTTGACTGTTATGCTAATGACCCTCCAGATGGACCCTGTCCTGATCCGGCTTCTCAACAAAGAGTTGTGAGCTCCACTCTGATATCCATCAATGGCATGTGCTTCTGTAAACACCACACTTACTGCATGGCGCCTGAAAAATAATACCGAGAATCAGGTGAAGGCCTTTCACGTCCTCAGAGAAGTCACGGAGGGCTTTGTTGCACAGAGTGCATGAAATGTTCTAGGTGGTCACTCAGGCAAGAGCATGGAGGGGAGTGGGGAAAAGAAGAGACCTGGTGACCTGTCATCAGTTTGGTTTGTTGATGAGCGGCTTTGCAACTTACCAAATGGAAGGGGCTGAAAGGCAAAAGAGTAAAAGCCAAGTTTACTCAGAATGAAAGATGGAAACATCGTGGAAAAAGTACCAGAAAAATCGTGGAAAAAGTGCTAGAAAAAGGGAAATCAGAGGACAAATCCATTTGGGAAAAAAGTAAACAATTTTAATTTTGACTTGATGAGATTAAAGGGATAAGGGGCCATCCAACCAAAAACGTCTGAAAGGCATAGAGACGTCTGTAACTTATTGAGCACAGATTCTGTGCCAAGAATTTTACAAGACTTATTTCTAAGCCCTGCAATAATCCTGTAAAGTAGATATTTTTGCTCTCATTTTATATAAAAGTAGAGACAGAGAGATTCGTTATCTTGCTCGGCTTGTGAGAGGCAGAGCTGGAATTTGAGCAAAAGGTCTGTCTCACTTCAAAGTCTGGACCAGATCCAAAGATGAAATTGCTTGGAAGTTGCAAAATGCTAAATCTGCCCAGATTAAACCAAATAAACTCCCTGTCTAAATCTCTCCACTGCAACTCCCTGCTTCTGGTGGGTACAGGCCAGCTCCCTGGCATTTGCTTCATTCATGCAATTCAAGATGAATCTGGACGGTGGCCGGTCATTGCTGGAGGGGCTCCAAAAGCCAGGAGATCACCTGTCACTGAGTCTGTCTGGGGAGAGGAGGCTGATTTGACCATTTCTTCATGAAGGTCATCCACCCCTGCACCAGGGCCCCCAGTCACTTGCATTCCCCATATGGTGACTCAGGTCAGTTCAGTTCAGTTGCTCAGTCGTGTCCAACTCTTTGTGACCCCATGAATCGCAGCACACCAGGTCTCCCTGTCCATCACCAACTCCCAGAGTTCACCCAAACTCATGTCCATCGACTCAGTGATGCCATCCAACCATCTCATCATCTGTCGACCCCTTCTCCTCCTGCCCCCAATCCCTCCCAGCATCAGAGTCTTTTCCAATGAGTCAACTCTTCCCATGAGGTGGCCAAAGCCCTGGAGCTTCAGCTTTAGCATCATTCCCTCCAAAGAATACCTATGGCTGATCTCCTTCAGAATGGACTGGTTGGATCTCCTTGCAGTCCAAGGGACTCTCAGGAGTCTTCTCCAACACCACAGTTCAAAAACATCAATTCTTCGGTGCTCAGCCTTCTCACAGTCCAACCCTCACATCCATACATGACCACTGGAAAAACCATAGCCTTGACTAGACGGATCTTTATTGGCAAAGTAATGTCTCTGCTCTTCAACATTTTATCTAGGTTGGTCATAACTTTTCTTCCAAGGAGTAAGCGTCTTTTAATTTCATGGCTGCAGTCACCATCTGCAGTGATTTTGGAGTCCAAAAAAATAAACTCTGCTACTGTTTCCACTGTTTCCCCATCTATTTCCCATGAAGTGATGGGACCAGATGCCATAATCTTCATTTTCTGAATGTTGAGCTTTAAGCCAACTTTTTCATTCTCCTCTTTCACTTTCATCAAGAGGCTTTTTAGTTGCTCTTCACTTTCTGCCATAAGGGTGGTATCATCTGCATATCTGAGGTTATTGATATTTCTCCTGGCAATCTTGATTCCAACTTGTGCTTCTTCCAGCGCAGCCTTTGTCATGATGTACTCTGCATATAAGTTAAATAAGCAGGGTGACAATATACAGCCTTGATATACTCCTTTTCCTATTTGGAACCAGTCTGTTGTTCCATGTCCTATTCTAACTGTTGCTTCCTGACCTGCATATAGGTTTCTCAAGAGGCAGGTCAGGTGGTCTGGTATTCCCATCTTTTGAAGAATTTTCCACAGTTTATTGTGATCCACACAGTCAAAGGCTTTGGCATAGTCAATAAAGCAGAAATAGATATTTTTCTGGAACTCTCTTGCTTTTTCGATGATCCAGCAGATGCTGGCAATTTGATCTCTGGTTCCTCTGCCTTTTCTAAAACCAGCTTGAACATCTGGAAGTTCACAGTTCACATATTGCTGAAGCCTGGCTTAGAGAATTTTGAGCATTACTTTACTAGCATGTGAGATGAGTGCAATTGTGCGGTAGTTTGAGCATTCTTTGGCATTGCCTTTCTTTGGGATTGGAATGAAATTTGACCTTTTCCAGTCCTGTGGCCACTGCTGAGTTTTCCAAAGTTGCTGGCATATTGAGGGCAGCACTTTCACAGCATCATCTTTCAGGATTTGAAAGAGCTCAACTGGAATTCCATCACCTCCGCTAGCTTTGTTGGTAGTGATGCTTTCTAAGGCCCACTTGACTTCACATTCTAGGATGTCTGGCTCTAGATGAGTGATCACACCATCATGATTATCTTGGTCTTGAAGATCTTTTTTTTACAGTTCTTCTGTGTATTCTTGCCACCTCTTCTTAATATCTTCTGCTTCTGTTAGGTCCATACCATTTCTGTCCTTTATTGAGCCCATCTTTGCATGAAATGTTCCCTTGGTATCTCTAATTTTCTTGAAGAGATCTCTAGTCTTCCCCTTCTGTTGTTTTCCTCTATTTCTTTACATTGATTGCTGAGGAAGGCTTTCTTATCTCTTCTTATATGGGGACTAAGGACTCATTATTAGCTGAATTCAAGCCTAGGCTGTTCAAAAATTAAATTCATCAAGACCTTTTATCTTCATGGTCTTGCTCTATCTATTTCAGGTCAGTTCTGAGATGGTACCATATATTCTAAAAAAATTATTAGCTCCAAAAAAGAGCCAGACACAAAGGCTTTTGAAAGGCCTAGCGGCTCAAGGCAAGCCATGAATTATGTCAGGAAGAAATTTAAAATAAACAGAAAATGAAGAAACAAAAACAAGATACCTTACAGTTTCATTGCTGATCCATAGTGAGAAAATACTTTATAAGTGAAAACTGTTAACAACTTCATACTTGAAATAGCTGCATAGACCCCAGGATTGTTGCTCACAAACTTTTGGAATAGAATTCAGAAATAGGGTGAAATTATGTGAAAAAGCTTGGCCCCAATGGGATAAAATGTGTTTCAGATTAAATACATTACTTTATATTTGTATAGAGGGCTTCCCAGGTAGCTTAGTGGTAAAGAATCTGCCTGCCACTGCAACAGACTCAGGTTCTGTCCCTGGATTGCGAAGATCCCCTGGAGAAGAGCATGGTAACCTATTCCAGTATTCTTGCCTGGGAAATCCCATGGACAGAGGAGCCTGGCGGGCTACAGTCCATGGGACCACAAAGAGTAGGACACAATCCAGCACCTAAATAACAACATGTATGTATAGTGCCTCTAATTGTATAGAACAATGGCATTTGTTTTACTACTCACTCTCATTAGTGAAATATCAGTATTTCAGAGTTTTACTGATAAATTGAAGCTCAGTGTTGTTAAAGATTTAACCAAGTCCACATTGAGCTGAAGTTTGAATTCAAAACCGGTGTTAGTACCCCGTCTATATCTCCAATCCTTGGATAGTTAGTTCAGTGCAAGCTACCAAATTCTAATTGCTAAGGCTTGCATTTTTTGTCTGTGGGATTTTCTTCAGTCCACAGAGTCCACTCTGACTGCCCACAGGCATGCCCACAGGTCATGCCAGGGGATGAACACCTAACAACAGACCACGTGTACCCCAGTGCCCTCACCCTCTGCCCTAGGACCACTAGAGCTCATGGTCCATATTAGGGTGAAAAGTCAAGTCTGGGTCACAGTTTTCAACACAAAGTGGGAGCTCGAGGACTGTGATCCAGACACGGGGGCTCAGAGCATCGCAACGTATGGCTGAAATGTGCGATTTGCTGATGATTTGTGATTTCTATTTGGAGACAGCAATGGCACCCCACTCCAGTACTCTTATCTGGAGAATCCCATGGATGGAGGAGCCTGGAAGGCTGCAGTTCATGGGGTCGCTGAGGGTCGGACAAGACTGAGCGACTTCACTTTCACTTTTCACTTGTGATTTTTATATGATAAACTATTCACATTAAGATAAAAGTCAATTATTTGACCTGATTTGAAAGTGCATCAGGAGAATCTGTGTTAAAACATCAAGAGAAAAAAAAAAATCCCTGAATAGCTTAAGCTAAAGTTAAAAAATGTGATTGTAAGATTTTTCGCATTAATAAACAGCCAAAGGGGTCGTTGGTGGGGTGAGGCAAGTTTCATTATGATGCTTTTGAAATCCAAATGCCAAAGTAGACTAAATGTTTATGATTGAAAGTTCTCTGAATTTAGTCATTCCTTTGAACTGAGACTTGTGTGCAAGTATTAGATCAGAACACTGCTTCTTACAGGATAACCTGATCATCTCTATACTTGCAACAGGACTACTGTGTCTGTCTGTCTTAATTGTATGAAGCTGCAGCAGACACAATTTAGAAGAGGAACACAAGTTAGAGAATCAGCACTCATTAGTTGTGTGAGCAGCAAAAAGTGCAATAACATCAAAGGACCTCTTTGGGCAAATTATTTAATTGACTCTCTATAAGGTAAATTACATGGCTTGACCTTTGCAAAAATACAAGCACTTTAATGTGATAGATTTCGTTCAATTCTTGGCCCTGGGTAGGCAGCCATTACAACATCCGGGTCATAAGTGAACCAACATGGAACATGGAAATGAACTGACTTCACTCATCCACATCAACAAGGAGTTCTTGAGTGTCTCACTGTTTGGACTTACATGCCCCACACGGATCTCATGGTCGTATACCCAATGTCTGCTACGGTTGTCCTGAACTTGTCTGAAGTCCATCGTCTCCCTGAGTAGAAGACAGCCCTGATGTACAGTGGCCCAAACTGGAGAATCACACTGCTACTTTTGTCTTGTTGCTTGTGTGCTAAGTCGCTTCAGTTCTGTCCAGCTCTTTTCAACCCCATGGACTGTAGCTGGCCAGGCTCTTCTGTCCATGGGGATTCTTCAGGCAACAATCCTGGAGTGGGTTGCCATGCCCTCCTCCAGGGGATCTTTCCAACCCAGGGATTGAGCCCGAATCTCTTGAATCTCCTACACTGGCAGGCGGGTCCCCCTGGACTCTAAAATGCATGTCAGCATTGTGCGCTCTTCTCCATCTCTACCAATGCTGGCTTGGCTAAGTCACTGTTATCTCCATCACCTGGACCAGGAGATAGGTTTCCCCTCATCTCCTCCTGTCTTGGATTGGATTTCCCTAAAGTAGTACCTGACACAAAAACGGCTTCAGGTAGTTTACTTGAGAGTCAATGCAAGAAGCCAAAGTGGGGTAGTTGGGAAAAAATGGGGAAAAAGAGAAAAGTCATGGAACGGGTAGCCTAGTGCTGAGCACAGCTGCAGCTAACTGTAGGTGAATGCTGTGGGGATGTTCTGAGGACAGACAGACAGCGTCTCAGAACTGTCCCCCCAGAGACAGCATTTATCTGCTGATTCCTGGCCCCACCCTGGAGCATTCATTCAACATCTCAACAACCACATTTCTGGGCTGCACCTGGGAGTGAGCCCCAAGGCTTTGCATTAAGCCCTGAGGCAGTCTATGAGAAATGCTTTTAGCCCTTAAAGTGGGAAGCCATCAGTCTCCTAGACATCAGCTCAGGATTCATCTTGGGACATGAGGGACCCAAAACAAGAGAACACTGCCCTTGTTAGAGCTTCAAAACAGTACAAGTCATCTTTCAGGACAGACAAGTGACTGGTACTTCATGGAAAGGGGCATCTTTGGCTCATGGTGCAGAAGAAAACTGTGTCTTTGCTCAGCTTAACAAAGGGAAAACTAAAATCTCAGTAAACTGGACTCAGTCAAAAATATTTGAGATATATTGCATACTCACTAATATATTAATAGTAACCATCAACCAATGTGGCCATTAAAATTTAACCTATTGTAATTAAATAGAGCTAATATTTAAGCTGAGTTACATTTGCCATTTTTCAGGTGCTCAGTGGCCACACCTGGCTGGTGCTACAGTCCTGACAGCTTAGGGTCAGGACGTGTACAACTCTGCAGGGTGTACACGGGGCAGGGCTTGAGTATATCATCTGTGGTCGATCACACAAGCCATCATGGCCTCTTGCCTCCCTTTATTGAGGCTGCTTGATAAGGTCCCTTTGCAAGAACTCTATGGGGAAGTGAGGGCTTCCCTTGTAGCTCAGTCAGTAAAGAATCTGCCTGCAGTGCAGGAGATCCAGGTTCGATCCCTGGGTTGGGAAGATGCCCTGGAGAAGGAAATGGCAACCTACTCCAGTATCCTTGCCTGGAAAATCCCATGGACAAGAGGAGCCTGGTGGGCTGCAGTCCATGGGGTCGCAAAGTGTTGGGCATGAATGAGCGACTAACCCTTACTTACTTACTTACTATGGGGAAGCGATGCCTGTCTTTCTCCTCCTAAGTCTGAGCACACCATGTGACTTGTTTCAGCCAATGGGAGCTGAGCGGGTGGGTGCCAGAGGCAGGCTGACAAGCACATGTGCATCATAGCTTGTTCTCAGGCTGCCTGTGGTTTCCAGCACCTCCTGACATCTGGGCCACCCATACTGTAAGCATTCAAGATTTTCCCTAGTGTCTTCAAGCCTTTCTGAGCCTGTGCTAACACCCTTGCCTCTGCTGGAAAAGCACTTTGCCCATCTCGACCACTCCATATCTATGCACTCACGAAGACCCCCTCAGATCTGTCTCTCTGGGACCCTTCCTGGACTCCTCAGAGGGAGACATTCCCTCTTATCCATGTCTCCACACCTTGCTTCTGCTGCCATGTTTGGCACTTAGTAGGCACCTCATAAATCCCCAGGATATGCCTGAAAATATTTCACAGATTCCTTCTGCACTTCATTGAACTCCTTGTAAATTTCTTACATGGAAGCAATTCACACAGTAAGAAACATCTGCTCCCCAATCCTCCTCTCCAACTCCTAGACATCTCTCTGCACTCCGTAACTCACCAAAGTTCTGTGCGTGGCTTTACTGACTCACTGTTAGCCAGGTTCCCTCACTGTGACCACAATGATAATTTCAGGTCACAGAGATGAAAATGGTACCTCCTTCAGACAGCCATGAATCCAGGCAGTTCCCAAACCGGTTGCTGTATTGTCACTTGCTCTGAGATGCTGTTCCCTTACCCCAAGTGTCGTCCTTCAGAGCTGAGACATGGGACCTGCAAACGGAAGCTTCAAGCAAGGTAGGACTCTGAGGATGGAGGCTTGGAATAGCCTGTCTTCTAACTCTCCTCAGGTCAGTTCAGTCACTTGGTCGTGTCTGACTCTTTGTGACTACATGGACTGCAGCACACCAGGCCTCCCTGTCCATCACCAACTCCAGGAGCTTAATCAACCTCATGTCCATCGAGTCGGTGATGTCATCCAACCATCTCATCCTCTGTTGTCCCCTTCTCCTCCTGCCTTTAATCTTTCCCATCATAAGGGTCTTTTCTAAGAAGTCAGTTCTTCGCATTAGGTAGCCAAAGTACTGGAATTTCAGTTTCAGCATCAGTCCTTCAGATGAATATTCAGGACTGATTTCCTTTTGTATTGACTAGTTGGATCTCCTTACAGTCCAAGGGACTTTCAAGAGTCTTCTCCAACACCACAATTCAAAAGCATCAATTCTTCAGCGCTCAGCCTTCTTTATAGTCCAACTGTCACATCCATACATGACTACTGGAAAAACCATACCTTTGACTAGACAGACCTTTGTGGGCAAAATAATGTCTCTACTTTTTAATAAGCTGTCTAGGTTGGTCATAGCTTTTCTTCTAAGGAAGAAGTGTCTTTTAATTTCATGGCTGCAATCACCATCTGCAGTGATTTTGGAGCCCCCCAAAAATAAAGTTCGACACTGTTTCCCCATCTATTTGCCATGAAGGAATGGGGCCAGATGCCATGATCTTCATTTTCTGAATGTTGAGCTTTAAGCCAGCTTTTTCACTCTCCTCTTTCACTTTCATCAAGAGGCTTTTTAGTTCCTTTTCACTTTCTGCCATAAGGGTGGTGTCATCTGCATATTTGAGATTATTGGTATTTCTCCCAGCAATCTTGATCCAGCTTGTGCTTCATCCAGCCTGGCATTTCATATAATGTACTCTGCATATAAGTTAAATAAACAGGGTAACAATATACAGCCTTGACATACCCTTTTCCTTATTTGGAACCAGTCTGTTGTTCCATGTTCAATTCTAACTGTTGCTTCTTGTCCTGCATACAGATTTCTCAGGAGGCAGGCAAGGGGGTCTGTTATTCCCATCTCTTGAATAATTTTCCACAGTTTGTTGTGATCCACACAGTTAAAGTCTTTGGCATTGTCAATAAAGCAGAAGTAGATGTTTTTCTGGAACTCTTGCTTTTTCGATGATCCAATGGATATTTGCAATTTGATCTCTGGTTCCTCTGCTTTTTCTACCTCTCCTGCCCAGAGTCAACGTGGAATAAATGGAAAGATGAACTTGAGAACCTTGAGGTTAGCCCAGGTTTCCTCCTTGCCTATATTTTGATCTTGGGCCGGGCACTTCCCGTCTCAGTGACTGAGTCTGCTCATCTCTAATGAGTGTGATGACTGCCTTGACAGTTACTTGCAGAGTCACAGACCAGGCACTGGACATATCTAGAAGGTGGGCCATGGGGCAGCTGGTACTTAGCAGGACTTAGCAAGCAACACTACTGAAGATCTCGAATCCAGAAGCCATTCTCTGTTGAAAACTTCTTAAGGTCTGTTTCCTTCCTGTCAGAAGCCTCCCCGCAGCCCAGAGAAATGAGGCTTCCTGTCTTTAGGATGTCAGATGCTTCCCTTGGGATTGGAGAAAAACCTAGTGGCTAAAACTGACATAGATGGACGAGGAGGTGAGTAAGGCGGAAGCCGTCCAGGTGAGCTGTGCTCTGGGATGGAGGCCCAGCAGCTGAGGCAGGAGCAGGAGGGCAGGGTTCCAGGGTGAGTGCCAGGGAGAAGGGCAGCCCCACAGGAGGGGAAGGACCGGAAGACCTCTGTCTGTTTCCTGGGTTTGCACCAAGTGGCTTTATTCCACATGGGCCCTGCCAGCATTAATGTTTTTTTTTTTTAAATCACTAAGTGATGTCCCACTTTTTGTGACCCCATGGATTCTAGCCCACCAGGTCCATAAGATTTCCCAGGGAAGAATATTGGAGTGGGTAGTCATTTCCTTCTCCAGGGCATCTCCCCAACTCAGGGACTGAACCCACAGCTCCTGCTTGGCAGGAGGATTCTTTACCGCTAAGCCACCAGGGAAGCCTGCCAGCATTTGTAGAAACTAATATTTAAGAGGAGGTTTCAAAATTCAAATAATTTTCTGCAAAGGACTTGAAAGAAAGTTGGCACTATGATTGGTTTAATGATCATAGACATCCAACTGGAAGGGACTTCAGAACTCTTCCTTGACCTTCACATTTTGTAGAAGAGATAGCCAAGCCCCGAGAAGGGAGTGGGACTTAGCAGGCTGTGAGGGACACAGAGCTGGCCAGCAGGGTACATGAACTGCAGGTAACATTTTAATTATGAATAAAGATCATTCAGATGTTTCATCCACCACTTCAAAATGTGGACCCAGGAAATTCCCCGGCAGTCCAGTAGTCAGGACTTGTGCTTTCACTGCAGAAGTTGCAGTTCAGTCCCTGGTCAGGGAAGTAAGACCCACAAGCACAGGGTGCAGATGAAAAAGTTTTTTTTAAGTGAGGAACAAGAATAGACTTTCCACTTTCAGTTGAGAAAAATGGCTTCTCAACTGAAATCCTATTTATAAGAATGGTATATAGGGAAAAACACATAGAATAAACTTAGCCCTACTTAAATCACTGGATACACAGAAGCTTTCAAGAGCCACTGTGTTTCATCTTCCAGGGCTGAAGGCTGCCATCACATCAAATGAACTTCCTCCATTCAAGCTGGGACGTCAAGGCCAAGGACTACTTAATTCCAGATCCAAATGAAGTAAACGGCTTCACATTTTGACTCTGGCCATATGGAAAGCTTTTCCCTTAAAACCAGAAATCACGATTTTTCAGGTTAGCAGGTTGAGAAGAGTAAACAAAGAAGGTGGAAAAGCAAGCAAAAGGAGGAGAGAGGATAAGAGAAAGGATGGAGAGTGAGAAGGAAAAGAAAAGTAAAGAGAGGGAGGCAAGTTTTAGGAACTTAAAGTAGCCTGACATTCCTGGATGTAATTTTAAAAATGCCATTTATGCCCAAAATAAATATTTCAAGGTCAGAACTCCTGAGAGCTCACAGAGATCTTGTCTTCATGACACACACAAATCCAGTACTGCTTCCTTAGGAATTATGAATTCTTGCTCCTAAGGATGAATTGTTTCAATCGGAGATTTCATCAGAGATGCAGGGACATCACAGCAGACTCTTGAAGGAACTTCCCGAGCTGCCCTGGACCCACCCCTTTGTCAAAGGTTCCGGTTTCCTGCCCTTTTCTGTCCCGCTGACCTTGACCCCAGGTGCTTCTTCGTCACTATTTGCTAGAGGCCATCGCCTTGTGACTCGGCCTAGACTGGCTGCCTTTCTCAATGGCTATGATCTTTAGCTGTCTTTGGCTTCTCTGCTATATATCTCTCCCAACAGGTTAAAAACAAAAAATACAACAAAAACCACTCTGGTCTATGCAGGGCTGTTGATCAAGAAAACTCCTTTTACTTTCTGCAGCATGAAGGAAACACTGACTGTACTACCAGGCCTCCAGAATTCAGAGAGGGGACGATGGTGGGGTGGGGTAGTGGAGGGGTCTGGCGATTCAGCCCAGGGCCCCGGCTGAGAGGTGTCAGGGATGGAGAACAGGAGGAGAAAGGAGATTCTGCACACACGCAAGTGGAAAGTCTTCAAACAGAATCTGGACTTGCATCCCAGACTTCTTGAGGATTAATCCTATTTAACAAACACATCCAATAAGGGAGTGTGTTAGCCTCTCAGTCATGTCTGACTCTTTGCAGCCCTCCAGGCTCCTCTGTCCTTGGAATTCTCCAGACAAGAATACTGGAGTATATTGCTATTTCCTTCTCCAAACCCGTTTAATAAGAGAAATCATCTCGAAGAATGCTAAAGCTTGTGGAGCTTTCCTACGGCAGATTTTGGATTCAGTGAACGCTCCACGTGCTGAACTGTTAGACGCAGTTTTCTTAGAGAACTTAAACTGCTGCTGAGACTCAGGGCTGGTGTTAAGTCACCTTTCACTTCCTTGGCAGCAACGCAATGTGTCAGGTAGGCGGACCTGAGCAACACGTCTGTGTTCAAATCCCGACACTGTCACCGATTATCCAGCCGTCTGGGCATCTCTATAAGATGAGGACGATGCTAAGTGACTGACCCGCTCCCCGCCAACCTCAGGTATATATTGCACAGATCCTAGCAATGAGACATTGCTCTTGTAAAAACCACATCAACCTCTGTGGAGCTGGGCGTCAGGCATGGAGCATGAGAGTCATCCCACTCTCCAGCCCTGGGCCTCAGTGATTATACTATAATATGAAGATGATAATTTCTTCCCTATGGGGTTATTTCGGGCTTCCCTTGTAGCTCAGTTAGTAAAGAATCTGTCTGCAATGCAGGAGACCTGGGTATGATTCCTGGGTTGGAAAGATCCCCTGGAGAAGGAACTGGCAACCCACTCCAGTATTCTTGCCTAGAGAATCCCCATGGACAGAGGAGGCTGGCAGGCTACAGTCCACGGGGTCACAAAAGTCAGACACAACTTGGTGACTAAACCACCGCCACCAAGAGGTTATTTCAGGCTTCCCAGTGGCTCAGTGGTAAAGAATCTGCCTGCACTACAGGAAACGCAAGAGACAGGGGTTCCATCCTTGGGTCCGGAAGATTCCCTGGAGTAGGAAATGGCAATCCACTCTAGTATTTTTGCCTGGAGAATCCCAGGGACAGAGAAGTTTGGCGGGCTACAGCCCATGGAGTTGCAAAGAGTTGGACACAATGGAGTTACTGAGCACAGCACACAGGGTTATTTAATGATCCAAGTACATGGCACAACACACAAGCTGTCGACAAACATCTGGGGTCTCCCTCACTCACGTCTCCCCCCTTATTATTACTCTTACAAAAGGGCTAGTATTCCCAATGTGGTGCATTCTTAACCTGGATTACAGATAGACAGGAAATCGGAAGCTTGTAAAAACCCACCAGACTTGTGAGGTCTGTTTAAACGGAGCGCAGAAGTTGGGTGACAGGTTACTTTTTAAATCTTTCTATTCTGAAGGTGAGAAAAACACTGTTCATTAGCTGGACTAATTCAGTGACTTTGAAAAAAATAAATAATAAAAATGATTTTTCCTAAAACAAAATTTTAAAAAATCCTATTAGGCCAGGCTGCTTTCCCTAGATGCTTCCAATGGGGAGGCTGCTGGTGACTTGTTTGTGCAGCCTCCTCTCCGGCCACCGGCTCCCGCCCTCCCCCATCCCAGCCCCCACCTCTCCCCCACCCCCCTAGTCCCTCTCTCACTGAGGCTCTGGGATCCTGAGTCTGTTCTTAGTTAAGGACAGGAAAAGAATGAAGTGAAGCCAGAGCTATTTGCTGTAGTTGTCAATCCCATGAAAGATCACAGAGGCCGTGTCTACCTTTTTACGATGTGTTCTGTATCCTCAGTTTCCGTCTCTTTCAGTTCCTGCCCCAAAGCTCCTGGTTGCAGACCCTGCTCCATCTCATGAAGCCTCTTCCCAGCCCTCAGAGCAAACGCTGGGGTCTCAGACCCTGCATTCCCCAGGCAGAACCCACTGACGCTCTTGAACTCTTTTTTAATTAAAGATGATCGTGGTTTAGAATAACTTACACATAAGAGGATTTGGTGTTCATCGATGTATTTTTTTAATGAAATATAAGCTCCTATAAGTTAAAAACTTCAAACAATGTCTAAATTCTAAGAAGCAGAAGTCAGCCATGAACCTTGCTTTTGTTTTTCAAGCTAGGGTCCTGGGGAACCCAAAACAAAATTAAAAGTGTCTGTTTGTCATAGACAGGAAAGCAGAGATAAGGAAAGATCTCTCTTCAAAAAGTGTGTGTATTTCCTTTGATTTTTCATTTTATGCTGATGGACATCTTCCTGGATGTGTTTTTGGTCCAGTTGTTTGGACATTTGGGTTTCTAATTTTGGAAGACTAAGAGAAGAAATTAATAAAATTAATCTTTTAAAAAGTTTTCTGGGGAAAGTTGCAATAAAGGAGCTGTTTCTCAAGAATCTCTACCTCTATTTTCTGAGATGCTCCATACCTCTTGTCCTGCCAGAGGTGATGAGATCGACAGGATGTGGGGATTAGAGGGGATGGAAGAAGGAAGGAGAGGATCAGTCAAAATTAATCATCAGCTTCTTATCCTGAAATTTAAAATCATATTAGTGCCATTGTCTCCGTTTATTGAACCGAAAGAAGAGCAGCTTTGGGGAAAACGGGAGTTTTGAGTTGATTGTGGACAAGCTAATATTGAGGTGCCCGTGAAGCACATGGTTGGAGATACTGAAAAGGCACTTAGATGGTTAGGGCAGAGCTCCAGAAGACTCCAGCTCAGAGGCAATCACTGCAGTCATCCGAGAACAGAAGAGCAATGAAGCTGCTGGCACCAATGAAAATATTTAGGGAGCCAATATATTGTAAAGATGAAAGACATCCATGAGGATTTTAAGATTTAAATGAAAGGAGGAGAAGTCAGTGTTTCAAGAAGAGAGTGGTCCAGCCCCTCTGATGTGTGGAGGGATCCAGCGAGAAGATGACATCTGTGTTCCTGCTCCTTGGTGATGTGGGGTCCTTGACAACCCAGGAGAAAACCATGCCGGGGGCATGACTGGGGTGGAAGACAGACTGAGAAGATCAAAGGGTGTGTAGACAGTGAGGGGAAATGGTGGAAGGAGTTCCCGAGTCCGCATGGCTCAGCTGAGAAGCAGAGGAGAGGTGGAGAATGGCTGACAGTAGAAACTGGACATGACTTTTAAGATACAAGCGATCTGAGCATGTTTAAATGCTGACCCCGAGGAAAAGGGCAGAACTCTCAAGAAAGAGAATAAGACTTCAAAGTAGAAAAGGAGAAACTGAATTGGGCAGGAGACGGGCCTGAGACGGGCCTGAGAAGGGAGGAGATTGGAACAGAGTGGCCCAGAGGGAGATGGCTGTACATGTAAGTCCCAGCTTTGTCCTTTTCCAACTGAGCAATTGCGTTGAATTGTGTTTTCCCCAAACTGTTAAAGTTCTCAGCGCAGGATGTAACCTTACTTAGAAATCAGGTCTTTGCAGACAATCAAGTTCAGAAGAGCTCATTTGCTTGGGCCCTAATCTGATACTACTGTGTCTTTATTAAAAGAGGAATCTGGACACAGAAACATTCATGCAGAGGGGGAAGACGATGTGAAGACACAGGGAGAGGATGACCATCTCCACGCCAAGGCACAGCCAGGCTCTCAGAAGCTGCAAGCAATGCCTGGAAGAGATCTGTCCTCCGTGGCCCACAGAATGACCTAGAGATTACCTACACCTCGATCTCAAACTTCTAGCCTCCAGAAATATGAGAGTAAATTTCTAGTGGTTAAGCCACCACACTTGTTCTTTGTTACAGCAACCCCAGGAAAGCAGTACAGTCCATCTTGGTTCTTAAATCCTAAACTAAATTGTTCTTAAATGTGATACCTACCTTTGAAGCATTGTTGTAAGGGTTAGATAAGCTACTATGTGTAAAACACTTAGTAGGCACTCAGTGAAAGCTTCCTCTGTGTCTAGATTGGGTTTGGGTGATAATTATAAAAAGCCTTGCATGAAACACCCATAATTAAAGCCTTTATTGCTGATTATATTAATTATCCTAATTGGAACAGCTGGGGAACCAGTCACAACACCGATGTGGAAAAGCGGTTCTGGGTCACGCTGCAGTCAGCACGCTCAGGGGTGCCTAGCGTGCGATGCTGTGATTCTCACAGCCCCGAAGCCTGGGGAAGCCTAGCCTGGGTGGGGGTAAGGCTAACACTGGGAATGCCACTTCATGAATGGGCGACCACCAGCTGGGACTGACAGGTGGACAGTACCCTCAGGAGACCAATATTCTGCACAGAGAATCTCCAAGTATTCTCCAGCCATATTTTTATCAGAAAGAAGGTGTGATGGGTGATGTCCTTTCAAAGCGAACCTTAACAATTTAAGAACCATATTACATGCGTTTGGCTTATAAAATCTCATTCTGTTTTAGCCCAGCTGACCATCAGGAGGAATCTGAAGTTGAATGAGCTAGTCTGCCTACAGTACCGGGCATGTGCCAGGCATCTCTCTAACACACAGGTTTGTAGTTTACACACTTTGCTAATCCTCACTGTAACAGTGTGAGGAAAGTACCTTATCAGCCCTACTTTACAGATGAGAAAAAAGAAAGCACGGGGTTACTTAAGAAACTTGCCTGCAGTCCAGACTCACACAGGTAATAAGCAGCCTTGCTAGTTTCCTTCCCTTCTACCTTTCATCAGAAAAGCAGGTCTGGAAAACTACCAACAGAGGGGGAAAGCAGTGGTCCGTTTGCTGGGGTATGTGGGATCTCACGATGAGAGCTAGCAGGAGTGACTGTTAGGAAACCTTCAGTCTGTCATTAAGAAGATACATCAAGAACCAAACCTGGAGACACAGTCTTGTTCAGTCATTAGGACGGTGGAGATGCATACAAAGTCAAAAGGGATGCAAATAGAAATTTATGGGAACCTTTAAAAGTGTCCCTAAGATCTGAGAGTAGAAGGCCTACCAAGGGAGAGTGAAAATGAATTAACTAAAGTGCACACACAAAGACGAGATGCTCCAACAGTCATGTATCCATATTTACAATCATGAATTATAAGTGCCCTAATCCTAAGGTTTGAAAGGCAAAATTTTAAAATGTATTTTGGTTTTTTTAAACCATATAAAATTACACAAACTTTGTATGGCGTGTATAAACCATAGGAAGTTAAGACAAATCTAAATAGTATGTTATTCATAAATATGCAGTTCAAGTTTAAAAGCATCAAATATGGAGAAACAAGAATTCCTGGGAAAGAGGCAAGAGTGAGATTGGGCAGAGGAGCACTCAGGGGCTCCAATCAGCTCTTTTATATATTTCTTCAATTATATGTTTATTATATCATAGTCCAGATGTTTGTATGCCTGAAATAGTTCATTTTTGAAAAATCCAGTAAAGCCATACTCTCAACCTTTGCCCTGCAAAATGCAGCTAGACCTCCACAGTGTCTATTTTCATCTCCATCACTTTTTGACATGGTTTAAGTCCTTGTTTGTGTAGTTATCCTCTGGATCTAATTGGGACCCTGGGGATTCTGATGCCCTCTTTCCCTCGCTTCATCTCAGCTCTTTCCCTGTTGCTGTGTCCTCCTGTCTCTTAAGGGCCTGGTGCTTCCATATCCCAGATGACCATTCCCAGAACAAGGGATACTTGACTCATCACACACTGGCCAAGGACTTCTTTCCTTCTTAGAGATACTAGCAGTGTTGTGGCAGAGCATCTCACTTCAAGAGAGAGAAAGGAAGAAGACCCAGTGTTAAATATTGGGAATAGTACTGAGGGAAGCTGGAGAAACAGAGACATGGAGTCCCAGAATCTATAGGAGAAGTCGGTATCAATTCTTGCCTGGGAAATCCCATTGACAAAGGAGCCTGGAGGGCTACAGTCTGACACTGCTGAGCAACTAACACTCACTTTCACCTTGTTTTTTCCAACAGGGTCAAAAACTTATCCAAAATCAAGCCAGACACAGAAAAGAGGCATTGGTTTTGACAAATGGAATGGGACTGAAGCTTGAAGGAGAAAGGAAATGAAGAAAACTGTACTTGCAAGATGGGTGATCAGTCCTTCTTCTATCCAATATGGAGACTCTGGGTATGATTAAAAGAAGTCATTTTTTTCCTCCAGAAATGGTTATTGTGGTTTGCCAGAAAACTACCAGAATAACAAACAAATGCATAACATCTCCAAAGTGGTTTGCACAACATGAGGATGTAAGCAATATATTTATGGGATGAGAAGGAGGTAGTGAAAAGAGAAAAACTGACTATCCAACCTGCAATACCCCAACTGGGTATTTCACGGAGGAAGATGTCAACAGGGAAGGAGATGATGAAGGAAGTCAAACGACATGTGGCCAAGGCATTGGTTTTTCACTAGGAATGGTCACTATCACCCCTGAGATAAGCAAGGAGGACACACACAGTCAGGGAGTGACAAGTGAAGTGTGAGATGGAGGAAGCCAGTGGAAGTGCAGACAGGAGTTACCTTTAGTGACTTCTATCACCCACGAAACCCAGAGAAGATCGTACTGAGGGTGTGAGAGCAAGGATTAAGTGGATGTCACAGGAAGTCTTGAAACATTAGTACAACCACTTCAGAGACTGGGAAACTAATGTGAGGTTGGTTTAAGGATGTCTGCAACATCTCAACATTAAACTGAGTTTGAAAGTTTAAAATTCAGTCATGGAGCTCATTGGTACCTCTATGTGGGTTTAGAGAGCAGGGTTGGCAGGTGGGGAGCAGGGCTGGTTTGATCTAAAGATGGGAGTCTCGCAGTGCTGAGAGGGTGGGTATGGAGAAGAAGGGATAATCATAATTAGTCCCTTAATTTGATGATCCTTTGTCGTGAATGTCCAGAGGTACTGGCTGATGATGAAGCTACTCAGCCTTTTCTCAGAATCTGGCCGCATGCTAGGGTATGACGATCTTGTGCGGCAGCTGGTGGAGAAGACCAGTGAGTTCTCCTGAATGGAATCTTCCATTTATCCTTTTCAATGGTGGGCTTTCTCTTTTCTAATCTCTGGCGGTTTTGCCACTGTATTGGATTCTACACTGCTGGGGTGGATCTGCTCTGGAAACTGTCTAATAGCTTAGTTAATATTCTTCCCCATCTCACTTCTCCACCACTCACAGAACAAAACGAGTATAGATTCACGAAGACAAATGAAGGAAGATATGAGAGCAGGCATAGCTCATTTTCATAGGCGTATGACCAACCTAGATGGCATATTAAAAAGCAGAGACATAACTTTGCTGACAAAGGTCCATCTAGCCAAATCTATGGTTTTTCCAGTGGTCATACATGGATGTGAGAGTTGCACTATAAAGAAAGCTGAGTGCCGAAGAAGAAGTCAGTCCTGAATATTCATTGGAAGGACTGATGCTGAAGCTGAAACTCCAATCCTTTGGCCACCTGATGTGAAGAACCGATTCATTCTAAAAGACCCTGATGCTGGGAAAGATTGAAGGCAGGAGGACAAGGGGACAACAGAGGATGAGATGGTTGAATGGCATCACCAACTCAGTGAACATGAGTTTGAGTAAACTTCAGGAGTTGGTGATAGACAGGGAAGCCTGGCGTGCTGCAGTCCATGGGGTGGCAAAGAGTCACACACGACTGAGCGACTGAACTGAACTGGACACTTGAACCATGGCAACATCATTAAAAACTGCGAGCTTCAATTTCTAGGCAAACATCTAGGATTAAGAAAAAAACTGAATAGAGCTTTGTTAGAGAAAGAAGAAGGACAAAATAGGAAAGATAAAGTCATTATAATTTTTTATAGCAAGGGAGGCAAAATACCTTCAACCGTCATCAGAGCCCATGTCTATTCATCAAACTTCATGTCACTGAAGCTTCCAGATTCCTGCAGCAACTCTTTGATTTGAAACTTAAATACTCCAAGGATTAATTAGCATATTTAATATGCTGATATGTAATAATAATTATTATTACACAATAATCCTTGGTTATTATTTTACTAAGTCTCACTCAAGGAGACCAAACTTTGAGACAGCAGGAGGACCTGAGTCTCAGAGATGGGATGCTTTATTAAGCGACAGAGACATATCTTAATACTCAAATTGAGGTTCTTCTACCACTGACTCACAAAATCAAACTCAATCAGTTCTAACTTTATGCCCACATTTACTGAGATCCCACTCTGCATGAGGTGTGGTCTTATTCCTGTTGTCATGGGAGCTCCCCTGACTTCCTCCAGCTTTGCTGAAATAGCACCTGCTGGAACAAGGCAGACACTGTATGTGCTTACAAAATGTTCTGAGACCAATGACCTGCACTGGGAAACAAGACTCGCTGAAGCACAAATTAGATATCTCATATGGCTTTCCTGAAATTGTGAAAAGAACAACTGACTAATCTCAAATTAGTTCTTCTGCCTTCATCAGTGATGGGCAGCTGAGTCAACTGCCTCGCTGGAACACAATATAGCTCTCTTTCATGGGCTATTTTCAAAAGCTCATAACATTAAAAAACTCATTTGCTATTTTATCAAGACCCCTATGGAGTCAATTTATACAAAGCACTTGGATAGTTTCACATTTGTGAAAAATGTTAGACTAAATTTTTAATAAATATCTTTTATTATCACAGTAGATATTTATACTACATTTGTGCTGGTGTATTTGTGCCTGTAAAATGTGAATCTGATCAGTGAGGTTGAAATAAAACCATTATTCTCTATGAATTATAATTATTTTCTCATAAGCCTAATTCTAGACAAGCATGGATCTGAAAGTAGTGGACTGAGCAATTGGCAGTTCTTTCAAAATTTGGGCTTGATTTATTTAGAGTTGTATGAATCCCATCAGGTTTTCCATTTATCTTTCAAAAATTAAGTGTCAGAACCTTTTGCTGGGATCTCTTTTGTTTAATTGTAAACCTTATATATAAATATTTTATTGTCTTGATATAGCCAGTGACTCTTCACCTAGGCTCTATACCCCATTTCTTACTCCATAAAAGAGAAAATGTCATAATTTTTTCAGAGGAATATCATGTTCAATCTGGAAAGAGAATTCTGCATCATTAATCCTCATGATACAAACAGACCAGCGCCTCTAGGAGAGTTTCTCAAAGCCAAAGCACTAACTAGTACCATAACTAATAGCTGATGCTAGACCTTGAAACATGCCATCTCCTGGCCCTGTGGTCTTTCCATTACATGAATAAGGAACTGTTTCTGTTTTTAAATACTCTTGCTTTGAACACAGCATATTTCAAATCTGCTCTATTTGGTGATTATTGTAGAAAGAATGCTTGTGTTCTTGTGTTACCTCAAAATTCAAATATTTTAATTCTAACTCCCAAGGAGATGGTATTTGGAGGAGGTACCTTTGAGAATTAGGTAGCAAGGGTGGAGATTTCTTCAAGGGATCAATTTCCTTCAATTTCCCCGTGGCTCAGTAGGTAAAGAATCCACCTGCAATGCAGGAGACCCCAGTTAGATTCTTGGATTGGGAAGATCTGATGGAGAAGTGATAAGCTACGCACGCCAGTATTCTTGGGCTTCTCAGTTGGGTAAAGAATCCTCCTGCAATGTGGGAGACCTGGGTTCGATCCCTGGGTTGGGAAGATTCCCTGGAGAAGGGAATGGCCATCCACTCCAGCATTCTGGCCTGGAGAATTCCACAGACTGTATAGCCCATGGGGTCGCAAAGAGTCGGGGGCACGGCTGTGACTTTCACTTTCAATGTCGTTATAAAGGAGACCCCAGAGGGCTCCCCTGCCCCTTCCATCCTGTGAGGAAACAGGGAGCCCTTGGCCATCTCTGAACTCGACTCCAAATCTGCTGATGCCATATCTTGGACTTCTCAGCCTGCAGAACTGTGAGAAATAAGTCATGGATCAATGGTATTGTGTTACAACCCAAAGGAACTAGGACTCCGATTTTCCATTTGACTCACTCTAAGTTAGATACTCAAGGGTCCCCCTCACTCCTTTCCTCCTCATTGTCATCCTTTCCTCTTTTCTTATCCTAGCTCCTCATGTTCCCCCAGAGTCCATCTCAACCCCTCATGTCAGCACATGAAGCTCACCTGGGGCCCAGGTTGCACCACCAGGGAGGGTGTCAGTGGAACAGATGGGCAGGTAGAAGGTAACTAACGTTGTAATGAAGATGACTATTTGCTCAAGCATCTCATCTACTAGAATGCATCTTCTAGAGGGAGCTAGTTTCCCATTAGATATTCAGTGCAAATATTAATCCTTGTAGAATGAGTTAAACACTTTTCAAGTATTGTGTACTCTGCTTCATTTTTTACAGTAATCATGTGGAATTGAAAACAATATTTTCACCCATGCATTGCCTTTATGGAAATGCAAGCAAATAAAGAATGAACATAAAGGATATAGGTTTGAAAATCAGTTTCTTTAAAAGATTAATCAGGCATCTCCAGCTCAGAATTGAGCAATAAACATACACATTTGTTCTCCCTCTTCTAAAGACATTCACTGAAATAAAAGCTCAGAGGACAAAACTGGGATAAGTAATAGTGAACAAGTTTAGAGATTTCCACATATATCTGGAACGAAATGGATGGAAGAGGATGGGAAGATGAAACAGATAAAGAGATAAATAACTCGGGCTTTAAAAGATAGGAAAGCAAACTAGTAATTGGAATTCAGCATGTCCCTGGGTTCAAAATTAGTAAACAGCACAGCAGTTGGTATTTAGAAATAAGACTAGAAAAAGAGTATTTGTGGATAGTATACAAACAACTTAGCCACACCACTGGACACACTACAGACTCTCTTTCAATATCATAACCTCACTCAAGTTGTTGGAGAACTTAGTTCCTTGCAGTTGTAGGACTGACCCTCCCATTTCCTTCTTGGCTATGAGAAAAGAGAGTGCTTTGTTTCTACAAACAGCCTACAGGAGAGAGGATGTTCTGGGGAAGTGAGACAGAGCAGAAAGCAGATCTCTCATGACCTCTATTATATGTGAAATTTACAACAAAATAATTGGAAATGATATTTTAAAAATCTCTCAGACCTTACAGTGAGATTAAGGATGTACTAGAAGGCACAGACTAAACTAGTGCAAGAGGACCAACATGAAACTGATAAAAATTCCAGAAAAAGAGTAAAGAAAATAAAATGGAAGCAATAACAGAAGAGAAGAAGTAACAGATTTCCTCAGACCAAAAGAAGGAAATGAGTCTTCAGATGAAATTCCCCAGCAATAGCTGACACACTGAAGACATTACAGAGACACGCAGGACTGCAGAGAATCCATAGATTATATCTTCAAGAAATTGATCCGGTTCATCTAGGTTATCAAATTTGTAGGCACGGAGTTGTGCGTAATAGTCTTTTATTCCATGGGAACTGTAGTGTTGGCCTGTTTCATTTCTGATATTTACATCCTTTTCTCTTTTTTTCTTAGTTCACCTGGCTGAAGGCTTATCAATTTTATTGATCTTTACAAAGAATCAGTTTTTGCTTTTATGGATTTTCTTTACTGATTTCCTGTTTTCGATTTCATGGATTTCTGCTCTATTATTTTTTATTATTTCTTTTCTTCTGCTTGCTTTGGATTTCACTTGCTCTTTCTCATACTTTTATTTTCTCCTATTTTGTGCACAGAATAATGGATGCAGAGTTATGGCTCCTGAAATTTAACACACATGGGACAAACTTCACAAAATGTATCCCCCTCTTCATCCAGTCAGTAAGCTTCGCGGGAAAGACTACCCTGGACCAGAGGAAGAGGAGGATGCTGTGATGGGCGTGGGGGCTACCTGGATAGCAGCATCTGGTGGCCACACATTCAGCGCCCTCCCGGTGCAGCACCTGAGACTGGGATAGCCCTTCACAGTAGGAAGGCATCTAGTCTCCAAAGCAGGAAACCAAGACTTATCCGTGGTCTTGCTCCTAGCTCCTTGCTCTTTTCTGCTCTACAAACCTCTTAAGAGGTGTATGACAACTCCTTTCCAAGGAATGCCTGTAAACAGGAGTAAGAGGGAGAGGAAATGTTCTTTTTGAAAGGGAGCCTCTTTTCACTAAACGCTCCTGGGGTTTTCCTTCCACCTCCCCACCAGCGAGCTGGCGTCCCTCCTAACTTCCTCCTCTCCTTGCACTTTTCCTTTGGCCTTTGCCCCACCCCTGGACCAACCCCGGGCTACCTGGGAGAGGGGGGTCTTCTGAGCAGGCAGGCAGAGCAGGAGCTGCTGGTATCAGGACCACGCCCAGCAGTTGCCCTGGGGACCAGGCACGTTGGGTATGTGGGCCCGACAGCTGCCGTGGGGAATTCTTTGCCCATGAGCACACCAGCCCAGCCTTCCAGCTGTCCGCCCAGGACGCCAGGGATACAGGGTCTCTGGCCCGGGTGCGGATGTTGTCGCAGAGCCGTCACCGCCACAGGGGTTAAGCGTCACTCAGGATGATTACAGCAACAGAGGAAATGACACTTTCCTAAGTGTCATCTTTTACTGACCAGAGCAACTGTGACTGTCCCTGTGCAGGGCTGACTCAGTCTTCACGCCCCAGGCAAGCGCTTCCAAATCACTCTGCACGGTGTTAAACACACTGTCAAGCTCGTGGTTCATGTCCCACTGATGTTTTCTAATCCTGTCCAGGGAAGAGATGTGTTCACAGGAGGAGCTATGTGGTCCCCACACAAACTCACCCCTGCTTCCGTGACTGTGCATACTATAGCCCTCCAGGCTCCTCTGTCCATGGGATTCTCCAAGCAAGAATACTGGAGTGGGTTGCCATTTCCTTCTCCAGGGGATCTTCCCAACCCAGGGATCAAACCCCAGTCTCAAGCATTGCAGGCAGATTCTTTACCATCTGAGCCACCAGGGAAGACCACGTATATTACCACCTACCTTTATAACAGAGAGATGCACCATTTAAACCAAATTGTGGGCTTAAATGAGCGTCTTTGACTCTTCTTGATAAGGTGTCTTACCCAACTGTTTCATAAATCAATAAAAGCAACAAAAGTAAGAATTCCACCCACTTGCGAGCATGCTGTAACCTTGTCACACCAAGGTGAGACACCTTGGATAACAAGACCTGTACCTGCATGGCTTTATCCTTCAGTCGGTGTCTACAACACTGCGGTATTCTTGAGAGCTGGGCTAGCTGAGTGTTATCTCTCCATTTCCTAAAGGAGCTTCAAGGGTCCCACTCCTCATGGGAGGAAGTGGTTTTCTGGTGCCCAGCTCCAGACCTGCTTCTCCCAGGTAATATGGGACGACTCTTCCTTCCATCAGCTTGGGCACAGGGCGCCCGGTGAGAGTGCCAGGTGAGAGCGCCCCGGCATGGAGACACTCTCTGATGGCTGCTCTATGCCAGATCTTCTGCTTCTGTGTGAACTCGGACATCACGTGTACACACCACAACAGCTGCTCTCCAGGCAAGTTTATTCATATAGAAGATTCAGAACTGTTACAGTTTTTCTCCTCTACATAGAAAACAAATTTCCTGAAAACAAAATTCAGGATCTGGAACTGTCTAACTTGTGTTGCTTTTATCAATTTACAAATCAGTCAGGTTAAGAACAAGTTAAAAGCAAGAAAGAGCATGAGCCAAGAGATACAGGGTCTTGGCTGAAGGAAGGGACAAGGAGAGTGAATCCTGCCTCACATGGGCTATGCCCTACAGGGGGATCACCAACAGCCTCGGCCTCCAGATGGACTGTGGCCTCACTTGGGACCAAGCCCTGCCCGCTGTTCTCACCCCAGGATGTCGTCCCTACTATTCTAATGGCCAGAAACACATGTAGACCATCTCTGCACTGGCTGTGCAGGGGACACTCTTGGAGGCGGTGACATCTAAGGTGAGTGGGAAAGGATGAGCAGGGGTTTTCCAGGCAAACAAAAGGAATGCTGCCTTTCTGAAAGAGGGAGGAGCCCTGCACATACGCACAGGTAGGAAGCACATCCCTGGAAGAGGAGGCATCACCCAGGTGGGTGCAGGCCCTGCAGGGAAGCAGGTGGACGGTGCACGGAGGTGCACAGCCCATGGCTGCTCCAAAGACCCCAGGCTCCATTTTGCTGGAGGGGAGGAGGGGCAGTGGGAAGATGGGGAGAGGAGCCTTCCAATTTCCTGGGTGCAGTTGGTTCTGAGGGACAGAGTACCAAGGGGACTGACTCAGGGCAGGAGGGCCCTTCGACTTCAAGCAGAGAAGACTGAAAGCTTGTTGGAAGTGGGGGAGCCATGGACACTTCAAAGGCTGTTCAGGAAGGGGTGTGCACACGCATCTAGAGCTCTGAGGTTCCCCAGGTCCCCACCAGGTGGAATCACCTGTGCCACCATTAAATGAAGTAGAACCTTCTGCTGGTCTAGAAAGAAGAGCGAAGTCAACATAGGCCTCCTCCTTTTATGACACTTTCTTTATTGGTTTCACTTTATTGCTTTTTGCAGATATTTCACATCTTACAAATTGAAGGTTGGCAGCAACCTTGTGTGGCACACATCTGTAGACACCATCTTTGCAAAAGTGTTCTCTCACTTTCTGTCTTTGAGTCATGTTTTGGTATTTTCCAAACAGTTCACACTTTTTCACGATTATTACAGTTGTGATCATTGATGTTATTATTATAATCATTTCAGGTATAATAAACCATGCCTTTGTTGTAGGTTTGCAGACTTAATCCGCAAATGTATTTGTTTTTACTGCTCCATCAACCAGCTATTCACCCATCTTTCTCCCTCTCCTTGGGTCTCCTTATGCTCTGAAATGCAACAATATTGAATTTAGACCAATTAGTAAGGCTACAGTGGTCTCTAAGTGTTCAAATGAAAGGAAGGATGACATGCATCTTACATTAAGTCAAAAGCTAGACAGGATCTAGCTTAGTGAGGAAGGCATGAAATCCCAGGCAGGCAGAAAGCTAGGCCTCTTGTGTCAAACAGTTAGTCAAGATGTGAATGCAAAGGAAACATTCTTGAAGGAAATTAGAGGTGATACTCCAGTGAAAACACCAATGATAAGAAAGCTAAACAGTATGGAGAAAGCTTGAGTGGTCTGGATGGAAGCAACCCAGACACAACATTCCCTCAAGCCAAAGCTCAGTGCAAAGTCCTAACTTTCTTCAGTTCTGTGAAGGCTGAGACAGGTGTGGAAGTTGCAGGAGGAAAGTGTGAAACTAGCAGAGGTCGGTCCGTGAGGCTTAAAAAAAAAATCCCTTCATGGTGGACTTACATCAAGGGTTTCCCTGGTGGTTCAGCAGTAAAGAATCTACCTGTGGTGCAGAAGACCCAGGTTTGACCCCTGGGTCAGGAAGATCCCCTGGAGAAGGAAATGGCAACCCACTCCAGTATTCTTGCCTGGGAAATCTCATGGACAGAGGAGCCTGGCGGGCTACAGTCCATGAGGTCACAAAGAGTCAGACACAACTTAACAACTAAAACCACCACCACCATCATTCAACTGAACATTTTTATAGTGATGTTCCCAAGAGTGAGGCCTGGTTGATTGCTTACTACTCTTGGGAACTATGCATTCAGCAAGTTCATAGACAACTTTGTTCATTTAACCATTTAACAAGTATTTGTTGAGTTACTTCTGCACCAGTGAACAAAACAAGCAGAATTTCCTGCTGAAGTAGAGCTCACGTTCTGCTGTTCTCATTGTCTTTCTTTGCCTCCACTACCTGGTTCCCCCACACTGGTTTAAAATAACATTTGGGAACAACATGCTTTTATCATTATGATTAACAGCAAAGACAGTTTCTAAATGTGGAGCCATGACTGTGGAGATTGTAGTGGCTCAGTGTGAAGGGATGAGCAAGAGAAAAATGGAATCTTTGGGTAATCGAGCCAATGGGTGACTATGAACCAAAAGAAAATAAAGTTACCAAAAGGATTTATTCTGAAAAATGGGGCTAACTATTCAAAATATCATTAAATCTAAAATGCCATTGAAGAAGAGCTATACTTTGTATGTGGTAATGTAGAATAATGCTGAAAAAAATTATACTTATTAATCGCAGTATCTCACTTTATATTCTTTTACTCTGAGTATGTATCCTGATATTTTAAGTGGATTTATTATAGATAGCCAATAGACAGATCTTGCAGTTGTCCCATCTGCCAAAATTTCCACTTTAAACCTGGGAGTTTAGTTCATTTAAATAGAATGTAGCCATTGATACAACTGAGATCAAATCTACCATTTATTTGCTTTATATTTATCTCATATTCTTTTTCTTCCTTTTCCAAAACTGTGTTTTTTTATGACGTAATTTTTAAAATCTCTGCTTATTAACAATGCTTCTTTATTTTAAATTTAAGTACTTGCTCTAGTGTTTACAGTTACATCTCCAACTTATCAAGCTTTATGAAGAGTGTAAGAAACTCACAGCAAACATAATTCCATTTATGCTTCCTGTTCTTTGTACTATTACTGTCATATATTACTACAAGCATATATTTTGTAGCAATGTTACCAATAATGTTGCAAATCCCATATTATCATTGTTTTTGCTTTGAACATCAATTATCTTTTGAGGAGACAATTTTTTTAAGGTTTTCATATTTTTCATGTATTTCCAGTGCTCTTAATGCCCCTTTTTATAAATCAAGGTTTCTTTCTGGTGTCATCTTCCTTTTACTAAAGTAATTTCCTTTACCAATTTTGTAGCAAAAGTGTTGCAACAAAGAATTTGCTCAGTATTTGTTTTTCTGGAAAAGACTTGAATTTCTCTTCAGTTTTGCAGAAGAAAAAATTATAGTTTAGAAAAAAAGGTATTTTCTAAATATTTTAAAGATATTTCACCATTTTCTTTGTAGTTCAGTCAGTTCAGTTCAATCGCTCAGTCGTGTCCGACTCTTTGCGACTCCATGAACTGCAGCAGGCCAGGCCTCCTTGTCCATCACCAACTCCCGGAGTCCACCCAAACCCATGTCCATTGAGTCGGTGATGCCATCCAGCCATCTCATCCTCTGTCATCCACTTCTCCTCTGCCCTCAATCTTTCCCAGCATCAGGGCCTTTTCAAATGAGTCAGCTCTCCACATCAGGTGGCCAAAGGATTGGAGTTTCAGCTTCAGCACCAGTCCTTCCAATGAACACCCAGGACTGATCTCCTTTAGGATGGACTGGCTGGATCTCACAGCTCAAAAGCATCAATTCTTCAGCGCTCAACTTTCTTTATAGTCCAAGTCTCACATCCACACATGACTACTTGAAAAACCATAGCCTTGAGTAAATGGATCTTTGTTGGCAAAGCAATGTCTCTGCTTTTCAATATGCTATCTAGGTTGGTCATAACTTTCCTTCCAAGGAGCAAGTGTCTTTTAATTTCATGGCTGCAGTCACCATCCGCAGTGATTTTGGAGCCCAGAAAAATAAAGTCAGCTACTGTTTCCACATCTATTTGCCATGAAGTGATGGGAGTGGATGCCATGATCCTTGTAGTTACATAGATTCTAATGAGAACTCAGGGGTAGTCTTTGGGTTTCTCTGTTAGTTATGGGCTTTTATTTCCCAGTACACCTTTTTTCTGCCTTTCTCTCTATATATATGACTTTATATGTGTGTGTGTGTGTGTGTGTGTGTATACCTGCTTGGTATTGTCCCTAGTGCAGTGCTGGGAGGGGAGTTTTAAAAGCAGCAGACTGAAGATAGAGACTGGGAAGCAGCACCAAATACCAATGGGCAGTGATAATCATGGCATGATGTGGCTCTCAATTCTACTATCTATCCATCTGTTTCTTATTTAGCCTTAGAATCCACCTCAGGACTTTCCAGGAAACCTTCTATACCTTCCTCTCTCACCACTTCTCTGCCTCCCCTCCATTACTGAAATAAGTGGCCTCTGTTTTTCACTGCACTACACACTGGATTTCCCTCTGTCTTACAATGGATTCTCTTCTAAAATTGCTTTGTTTACGGATCTCCATGGCTAGACTTATTAAAAAGCAGAGACATTACTTTGCCAAAAAAGGTCCATCTAGTCAGGGCTATGGTTTTTTCAGTAGTCATGTATGGATGTGAGACTTGGACTATAAAGAAAGCTGAGCACTGAAAAATTGATGCTTTTGAACTGTGGTGTTGGAGAAAATGCTTGAGAATCCCTTGGACTTCAAAGAGATCCAGTCCATCTTTTAGGATGCAACCAGTCCATCTTAAAAGAAATCAGCACTGAATATTCATTGGAAAGATTGATGTTGAAGCTAAAACGCCAATACTTTGGCCACTTGATGCAAAGAGCTGACTCATTGGAAAAGAACCTGATGCTGGGAAAGATTGAAGGCAGGAGGAGAAGGGGACGACAGAGGAGGAGATGGTTGGATGGCATCACCAACTCAATGGACATGAGTTTGAGTAAACTCCAGCAGTTGGTGATGGACAGGGAGGTCTGGAGTGCTGCCGTCCATGGGGTCACAAAGAGTCAGACACGACTGAGCAACTGAACTGAACTGATGGCTAGAGTATGTGAACTCCTTCGGGGCAAAAGCTGTGGTTTTTATTTTTACCTCAGATAACTTTCCTTTGCCGGGCCATATCACGTTCTCAACAAATGTTCGATGGAAGAATGCCTGAGTAAATGGTGTCTTCCGCTGGATTCTGAGTTTGAAGGGCAAAGATTGCATTTTCCAATATTTGTTGTAACTTCAGTTCAAGACAGGATAATTGGCATAAAAGCATTCTGAATGCAGAATTGGAAGTCTGGATGAGCAGAAAAGTTGACTACTGAGCTTTTTGCTAACTGACCTCAACACCAAAGGCATGAGAGCAGAGCCCAGGATGGGAGAGAAGCAATCTCCCAGTCTGTTGTGTTCCTCCTTTAGTAGGATCTCTGCCTGTCTGGGAAACTGACACAGATGCCACTAGTTTTCAGAACCTCTCACCAGCCTACAGTCTCCGCGGAGAGGGACAAATATGTTTGATATAGTAGCTGTAAAAAAAGGAAATGAGAGGATTACTGGTTTCCTGCCTTAGTTTGCATCTCTATTCCTGTCAACATCCATGCTCTGCTTCCCTGCAAACAAGAATGATTTTAAAAGCACGTAACGTTTATTGAGTACTAATTGGGCCAGACGCCTGGCAAGACATTTTACAGACACGATCATCATCGTTTCACAGATTAGGAAACTCAGACAGAGACAAGACATGACTTGCCCAAGGAAATACGTTAGCAGGAAAAGCAGCAGAACTTGAGCCCTGGTTCATTCACCAATGAAATCCATCTTCTTACCACTAAGTAAATAGCATTCTATCAATGTCTCTAAACATAAAATACCGTTTCACAGTTACTAACAAATGACTAAATGAAGACCTTAAAGTCAGACCTTATAGCTTCACGTGCAGACTCTGCTCTGCTTTGGACAAATTCTTTAAGGCTCCATCTTCAAAGTTTTCAATCAGAAAACTGAGAAAATAATGCTATAAATATTACAAGCTTCTTATAAGACAAAATGAGATTATATGTATGAAAGGTATTGTGCACATTTCATAGCACTATATTATTATAACATTATCTCAAACATTATATAATTTGAGAAGCAGCAAGACTCCCTTCCCCCTTAAAATATATCTAATGAGGCAGCTATATTTTTTTTACTAGCAAATATTCCCTTGAAGATGCAGACACCTGATCTGAATCCACTCGTTAAGCGGCTGGCCTTCAATCTTAACCTGAAATGAATTATTCCATCCGTCGATATCTTGGGTGCTGGATGAGGTCAGGTCAGTTCATTTCAGTCGCTTAGTCATGTCTGACTCTTTGCAATCCTATGAACTGCAGCACACCAGGCCTCCCTGTCCATCACCAGCTCCCGAAGTCCACCCAAACCCATGTCCATTGATCGCTGATGCCATCCAACCATCTCATCCTCTGTCATCTGCTTCTCCTCCTGCCCCCAATCCCTCCCAGCATCAGTCTTTTCCAATGAGTCAACTCTTCACATGAGGTGGCCAGAGTACTGGAGCTTCAGCTTTAGCATCATTCCTTCCAAAGAAATCCCAGGGCTGATCTCCTTCAGAATAGACTGGTTGGATCTCCTTGCAGTCCAAGGGACTCTCAAGAGTCTTTTCCAACACCACAGTTCAAAAGCATAATTCTTTGGCGCTCAGCTTTCTTTACAGTCCAACTCTCACATCCATACTTGACCACTGGAAAAACCATAGCCTTGACTAGACGGATCTTTGTTGGCAAAGTAATGTCTCTGCTTTTGAATATGGTATCTAGGTTGGTCATAGCTTTTCTTCCAAGGAGTAAGTATCTTTTAATTTCATGGCTGCAATCACCATCTGCTGTGATTTTGGAGCCCAAAAACATAAAGTCAGCTACTGTTTCCACTGTTTCCCCATCTATTTCCCATGAAGTGATGGGACCAGATGCCATGATCTTCATTTTCTGAATGTTGAGCTTTAAGCCAACTTTTTCACTCTCCACTTTCACTTTCATCAAGAGGCTTTTTAGTTGCTCTTCACTTTCTGCCATAAGGGTGGTGTCATCTGCATATCTGAGGATATTGATATTTCTCCTGGCAATCTTGATTCCAGCTTGTGCTTCTTCCAGCCCAGCCTTTCTCATGATGTACTCTGCATGTAAATTAAATAAGCAAGGTGACAATATACAGCCTTGACGTACTCCTTTTCCTATTTGGAACCAGTCTGTTGTTCCATGTCCAGTTCTAACTGTTGCTTCCTAACCTGCATATAGGTTTCTTAAGAGGTAGGTCAGGTGCTCTGGTATTCCCATCTCTTTCAGAATTTTCCAGTTTCTTGTGATCTACATAGTCAAAGGTTTTGGCATAGTCAATAAAGCAGAAATAGATGTTTTTCTGGAACTCTCTTGCTTTTTCGATGATCCAGCAGATGTTGGCAATTTGATCTCTGGTTCCTCTGCCTTTTCTAAAACCAGCTTGAACATCTGGAATTTTATGGTTCACGTATTGCTGAAGCCTGGCTTGGAGAATTTTGAGCATTACTTTACTAGCGTGTGAGATGAGTGCAATTGTGTGGTAGTTTGAGCATTCTTTGGCATTGCCTTTCTTTGGGACTGGAATGAAAACTGACCTTTTCCAGTCCTGTGGCCACTGTTGAGTTTTCCAAAGTTGCTGGCATATTGAGGGCAGCACTTTCACAGCATCATCTTTCAGGATTTGAAAGAGCTCCACTGGAATTCCATCACCTCCACTAGCTTTATTCGTAGTGGTGCTTTCTAAGGCCCACTTGACTTCACATTCCAGGATGTCTGGCTCTAGATGAGTGATCACACCATCGTGATTATCTTGGTCTTGAAAATCTTTTTTGTACAGTTCTTCTGTGTATTCTTGCCACCTCTTCTTAATATCTTCTGCTTCTGTTAGGTCCATACCATTTCTGTCCTTTACTGAGCCCATCTTTGCATGAAATATTCCCTTGGTATTTCTAATTTTCTTGAAGAGATCTCTAGTCTTCCCCATTCTGTGATTGTCCTCTATTTCTTTGCACTGATCGCTGAGGAAGGCTTTCTTATCTCTTCTTGCTATTGGATGAGCTGGATGAGGTCAGTTTCACATAATGGTGAAAAACTTTTACGTGAAAGAAAACATAGTTTTGAGCCGTGCACAGTGTGATAAGTCCTGGAAGGGGAAAGGGTGACTACGATAAGGAAGACCCACTGTCCCGGGACCAGGAATGGATAACCCTTAAGGCCCTGCAGTGGGAGAGAGCAAGGAAACATCAGTCAGAAGTGGAGCAGACGACAACTTTTCAATTCCACTTAGGGCTCTTCTGGTCAAACTCAGAAAACCTCAGGCTAAAATTATTTGTGATGTAGTGAACCAGCTGTAGAAATCCTATTTCAAAACTGATTATCCGTGGCTTCCGCCAAGTACAGGATTGTCAGAGCAATTACCCAAAGCTCAGGTGAGAAGCCAGAGCCCGTCTTGTTTTCCTCGGACGTCTGGTCTGGCTCTGCTCCCCGACTTCACCTCTTTCCCATCACTGAGCCCCCCTTTCAATCCCTCACCTGATGGGCTTGAGATGAGATTACTGAAATCCTTCCCCAACTGTGAATTCAGCTTAAGTGAAATTTTAGGAAACGTGGTTTTAATCCCATAAGGATATTTCCACCAGTGTATGTGAGTTATGCATGTTGGGAATAATTGGAAAAAGAGGCGCCTGAGTTAGAGACAGGAAAGAAAGGAAGTAAAAGGAAACCAAACAAACAATAAAGCAGGCAGAGCTGTGCAAGGAGGCTTTGCGAGAGAGGGGGTCTGACACCAGGCTGTCTGCTCTCAGGGGGGATCAAGGACCCCCTCCTGCAGGGCTGGGTGCAGGTCCCCGGGTGAACACCCTCTGCCCCTGAGGAAGCTCCAGCCATCAAAGCTGGCAGCCCAGTACCCAACTCAACCAGAAATCATATGGAAAAATCAGACTCAGTAGAAATGAAGCAAAGGAAATATGTCTTTCAATGGGCATATTAACTGCAAGGAAGAAAAATGCATGGGCAAACATTTGGTGAAGCTGTCAAGAAAAGAGAAGCTGGGAAGATTCTTCCAGAAAAGAAGTGCTCATTGGAAATAAACTCCAGAGAACTCGGTACATTAAGATATGCAAAATGCCTGATACACTCTTTTTTTTTTTTTTTTTTCCCTCCCTTTTCCAAATCTTCAGTTCCTCAACAGCTCTGTGTCCTAGCACAGAGATTTTCAAAATACAAATTCTGCATTTCAATCAGTTATCGTACCTGCAACTAGGAAGTTCATGTATAGGGGAGCAACGCCATTCAACATGTAGATATGAAAACTGTCATTTTTACCTTATACGTGTTTACTCACTTACAGAAAATCACGTAATGCAGGAAACTTATAAAAAGGCAGATGCTCTTGTCAAAAAACTTAGAGTGACCAAAGAAAGCCAGAGGAAAACCCGTACTATGCTCATTACTGCTTACACTCTTAACTCCAGCTAATCATATCCTCATGTCCCCTTCATGTGCACATTAAAGAAATTGTCAGTAATTAGTGGAAAATTTAACATAAAGAATCCATGTTAAAACAGGGTTTTAATTATAACATTTACACAGGTTGCAAATTCCAGCTTGCCTTTGTGTAAGAGACAATCAGAACCATACTTAATTTTTTAAAGCCATTTTAGAAAAAGAAAAAAAGCAACTGACCTTTGATATTTAAGTCATGTTCATACACTTGTTTTCCAGCACTGTTATTCTGGTATTTTTCAACCAGAACCCCTAATCGAGGAGACAGGGTTGTTCTTGGAGTTAAGAATGTATAGCTGTCATCATGGATAGATATGTTTTTGACTTCATGTGGGAGCATTTCCTCCTTGTGATTCAAGCCCCAAAGACCTCTGCTCTGGCTAAGTGATTGCAGCCATGAAATTAAAAGACGCTTATTCCTTGGAAAGAAAGTTATGACCAACCTAGATAGTATATTCAAAAGCAGAGACATTACTCTGCCAACAAATGTCCATCTAGTCAAGGCTATGGTTTTTCCTGTGGTCATGTATGGATGTGAGAGTTGGACTGTGAAGAAAGCTGAGCGCTGAAGAATTGATGCTTTTGAACTGTGGTGTTGGAGAAGACTCCTGAGAGTCCCTTGGAGTGCAAGGAGATCCAACCAGTCCATTCTGAAGGAGATCAGCCCTGGGATTTCTTTGGAAGGAATGATGCTAAAGATGAAACTCCAGTACTCTGGCCACCTCATGCGAAGAGTTGACTCATTGGAAAAGACTCTGATGCTGGGAGGGATTGGGGGCAGGAGGAGAAGGGCATGACAGAGGATGAGACGGCTGGATGGCATCACGGACTCGATGGATGTGAGTCTGAGTGAACTCCGGGAGCTGGTGATGGAAAGGGAGGCCTGGTGTGCTGCGATTCATGGGGTCGCAAAGAGTCGGACACGACTGAGCGACTGAAATGAACTCAGTGTTGTGCAAAACCTGTTTGTAAAGAGAAAGCTCAAGTGCCCTTATAACCTTTTACATCCACACCATCCACATCCATCGCTCATCTCAGATTTTGGCAGGCACTCCCTGTTTTCCCAGAAGTTCTTGAATTATGAAGCCATTCCTCTGTTGAGCAGATTTTATTCAGTTCTTTTTGAGCTCTGGGTCCCTGAATTCTTGTGCATTGAGGATGTGGCTTGCAGTCTCTGGGGCTCTTGGAGAGCCCAGGAGAAAACCCCTCAAGATAACACGTTTTCTTTGCTTCCTGTAATTGACCTTGTACTAGGCAGTGGAAAGGGTACAGAAAACCCAAGGGGGAACAGAGAGGGGAAGGATAAATTGGGAGTTTGAGATTGACACATACACGCTGGAAAATGCAGGAGGGGGAGGTGGCCAGTACCGGGTGAGCTGATGACAAAGGTAAGCCTCTGGATGTGTTTGAGGGTGGAGGTAAGAGAATTTCTTGACACGTTTGGTGTGGGATATATGGGAGTCAGGAGGGAGGCAGAAAAGGCCCTGATCAGGGATGGATATTAGCACTGTGACTTGGGAAACCAGCACAGAAAGTTTCCACTACCCAGGACGAGACAGGTAAAGGTGAAGTAGATGTGCAGATTATTGGGAGTTTGCTTTCAGGAATGATGATTTTTAGATGTCTGTTTGACATCCAAGGAGAAATGCCAAACAGTCCATTGGAAATAGGAGGGTTCTGCCTTATCAAGGCACGTTATTCAGACAGTTGTAAACATTTCAGTCAATTCTGTTTCCCAAAGCAGATATAAGTCCTTTGAAGGTGATAAACTGACATCAGTTTTAGATAAGCAATCAGATAAGAGAAACATTTTCAAATAAGTTTTACACAAGGTTCCCTTCATAGCTTCCGCGTATTCTGAGTTACAGTTAGTTTCTCCCTGGCTGTTAAATAACTGCTTTACATGACGATTTACATCAGCTGTATGCATTTGTTTCAATGTGTGTTACATAATGTACTTTTATAAGCTACATGTCATTACAGAAAAAGCTAAGCAAATTTTGTACGCTCATCTTTTTGTAAGAGAAAGACACAAAATTTATTTTAAATTACACCATTATTTAATTTGTCAGGAGAAAACCAGCTAATTGCTATACGGAAAAAAACTTCATGTCACCATCTTTTCCTGAATATACATTATTTTTATTAAATGGTCTCATCATTGATTGTCTATTTATTTATTTCTCTATTTATTTTTGATGTGGACCATGTTAAAGTCTTTACTGAATTTGTTACAATATTGCTTCTGTTTTATGTTTTGGTTTTTTGGCCACAAGGTATGTTGGCTCTTAGCTCCATGATCAGGGATTGAACCCATATCCCCCTGCATTGGATGGTAAAGTCTTAAAGCCACTGAACTCCCAAGGAAGTCCCTTCATCACTGTTTTTTATATCTTTCTCTTTAAAGTGAAGTGAAGTCGCTTAGTCATGTCCGACTCTTTGCGACCCCATGGACTGTAGCCTACCAGGCTCCTCCTTCCATGGGATTCTCCAGGCAAGAGTACTGGAGTGGGTTGCCATTTCCTTCTCCAGGGGATCTTCCTGACCCAGGGATCGAACCCGGGCCTCCAGCATTCCAGGAAGACGCTTTAACCAGGGAAGCCCATCTTTCTCTTTAGTAGCTGCTAAAACAATTCCTGGAACAAAGTCTAGAAAATTCCACAAGCAGAATCTTGGAAGATATGCCAATACTTTTCAAGCAACCTCTATTCAAGCTCTCACACTGTGCAATTTAATTTAATACTAATTTCTTTACACATCTAGCAATATTTTCTACATGCCATCTAATAGTAGGCAACACCAGAGAAATATATTCCCATTTGATGGTGTATTTTCCTTTGATCTATGCATTTAGATTGTTGTTATATTTTCTCAGGTACTATTTCTTCTGTTTGTATCAAAATAATAAGATTTTGTAAGTAACAAAGTTTTCTCTGAATGGGAGGCATCTTTTTGTCTTTTATCATTTGATAAGACCTCACAAAAGAAATTTTAAAATTTTACTATGAAGTTTAACTAGATCTGTAAAGCAGTTGCTTAAGCGTCACATGTCTTTAAGCTTGAGTAACCAAACTGTGTGTTTTCTGAATATCATCCTCAAATTTAAGTCTGAAATTCAAATATACACTTAGGAGGAGGTTCTGTTGATGACAGGACATACAATCAATTTTCCAAAATGTTTTCCTCAGAGTTTAGAATTTGGGGCTGACGTTGTTTTAAGCTGTTATGTGGCTGACAAAAGCATATATGACAAATTTAAAAAATAAAAATAAAGTTCTAATATTTTCTTGTTCAACATTAGTTTGCATTCTCATGTTTTGTTTAATTTGCTATTGCTTTGCAGGAAACTTTTTATGCCACTTAACCTGGCATTGAAATTGGTTGAAAGTAGACAAGTTGATTCTTCAGTGCACTTAACCAGGCTGGATGAATTACCCTCCCTAAGCTGCAAAGAAAATAGTGCATGGGAAGCCCAGGTCAACTCCCGAGCTCTGCAATGACCACATTTCTGCCAGAAAACCACCCTCTTACTGGATGTGAAAATCCTTACAGTAAAAATAACTGAGTTGCTCTGCATGTACAGTATTACTGGCATATATTTCTCTGCTTTTTAAGATACTAGAAATTAAAATTCTAACATTTTACTTCCAGATCCAATACATTATTTTTTATAGCCTACTTCCCGTGTCTTTGGTCCCATGGACGAGGTGAGTCCTTGTTGCCTTTTGGTCTATCCTGGGGCTTTAGTCCCCTTACGATTCTGGAATAAGAGAAACTCCGTAATCCACCAACTACTGATGACCCGGGAGCCTTTTGGTCTTTGAAGAATCGCCAACATCAGAAGTTGCTGAAATGAATGTCTGGGATCCATTCTTTTCTGCTCTGGCTTAGCCTGTTCAGTTCAGTTCAGTTCAGTCGCTCAGCTGTATCCGACTCTGCGACCCCATGAATCACAGCACGCCAGGCCTGCCTGTCCATCACCAACTCCCAGAGTTCACTCAGACTCACATCCATCGAGTCAGTGATGCCATCCAGCCATCTCATCCTCTATCGTCCCTTTCTCCTCCTGCCCCTAATCCCTCCCAGCATCAGAGTCTTTTCCAATGAGTCAACTCTTCGCATGAGATGACCAAAGTACTGGAGTTTCAGCTTTAGCATCATTCCTTCCAAAGAAATCCCAGGGCTGATCTCCTTCAGAATGGACTGGCTGGATCTCCTTGCAGTCCAAGGGACTCTCAAGAGTCTTCTCCAACACCACAGTTCAAAAGCATCAATTCTCCGGTGCTCAGCCTTCTTCACAGTCCAACTCTCACATCCATACATGACCACAGGAAAAACTATAGCCTTGACTAGATGGACCTTTGTTGGCAAAGTAATGTCTCTGCTTTTGAATATGCTATCTAGGTTGGTCATAACTTTTCTTCCAAGGAATAAGCATCTTTTAATTTCATGGCTGCAATCACCATCTGCAGTGATTTTGGAGCCCCCCAAAAATAAAGTCTGACACTGTTTCCACTGTTTCCCCATCTATTTCCCATGAAGTGATGGGACCAGATGCCATGATCTTTGTTGTCTGAATGTTGAGCTTTAAGCCAACTTTTTCACTCTCCTCTTTCACTTTCATCAAGAGGCTTTTTAGTTCCTCTTCACTTTCCGTGCCGAAGAATTGATGCTTTTGAACTGTGGTGTTGGAGAAGACTCTTGAGAGTCCCTTGGACTGCCAGGAGATCCAAGCAGTCCATTCTGATAAAGATCAGCCCTGGGATTTCTTTGGAAGGAATGATGTTAAAGCTGAAACTCCAGTGCTTTGGCCACCTCATGCAAAGAGTTGACTCATTGGAAAAGACTCTGATGCTGGGAGGGATTGGGGGCAGGAGGAGAAGGGGATGACAGAGGATGAGATGGCTGGATGGCATCACTGACTCGATGGACGTGAATCTGAGTGAACTCCGGGAGTTGGTGACAGACAGGGAGGCCTGGCGTGCTGCGATTCATGGGGTCGCAAAGAGTTGGATACGACTGAGCAACTGAACTGAACTGAATGCTTTCTGCCATAAGGGTGGTGTCACCTGCATATCTGAGGATACTGATATTTCTCCCGGCAATCTTGATTCCAGCTTGTGCTTCTTCCAGCTCAGCCTTTCTCATGATGTACTCTGCATAGAAGTTAAATAAGCAGGGTGACAATATACAGCCTTGACTTACTCCTTTTTGGCTGCAAAGAATATAATCAATCTGATTTCATTGTTGACCATCTGGTGATGTCCATGTGTAGAGTCTTCTCTTGTGTTGTTGGAAGAGGGTGTTTACTATGAGCAGTACATTTTCTTGGCAAAACTCTATTAGTCTTTGCCTTGCTTCATTCCACATTCCAAGGCCAAATTTGCCTGTTACTCCAGGTGTTTCTTGACTTCCTACTTTTGCATTCCAGTCCCCTATAATGAAAAGGACATCTTTTTTGAGTGTTAGTTCTAAAAGGTCTTGTAGGTCTTCATAGAACCATTCAACTTCAGCTTCTTCAGTGTTACTGGTTGGGGCATAGACTTGGATTACTGTGATATTGAATGGTTTGCCTTGGAAATGAACAGAGATCATTCTGTCGTTTTTGAGATTGTATCCAAGTATTGCATTTCGGACTCTTTTGTTGACCATGATGGCTACTCCATTTCTTCTGAGGGATTCCTGCCCGCAGTAGTAGATATAATGGTCATCTGAGTTAAATTCACCCATTCCAGTCCATTTTAGTTCATTGATTCCTAGAATGTCGATGTTCACTCTTGCCATCTCTTTTTTGACCACTTCCAATTTGCCTTGATTTATGGACCTGACATTCCAGGTTCCTATGCAATATTGCTGTTTACAGCATCAGACCTTGCTTCTATCACCAGTCACATCCACAATAGGGTATTGTTTTTGCTTTGGCTCCATCCCTTCATTCTTTCTGGAGTTATTTCTCCACTGATCTCCAGTAGCATATTGGGCACCTAATGACCTGGGGAGTTCCTCTTTCAGTATCCTATCATTTTGCCTTTTCATACTGTTCATGGGGTTCTCAAGGCAAGAATACTGAAGTGGTTTGTCATTCCCTTCTCCAGTGGACCACATTCTGTCAGACCTCTCCATCATGACCCGCCCATCTTGGGTTGCCCCGCGGACATGGCTTGGTTTCACTGAGTTAGACAAGGCTGTGGTCCTAGTGTGATTAGATTGACTAGTTTTCTGTGAGTATGTTTTCAGTGTGTCTGCTCTCTGATGCCCTCTTGCAATACCTACCATCTTACTTGGGTTTCTCTTACCTCGGGCGTGGGGTATCTCTTCACGGCTGCTCCAGCAAAGTGCAGCCTCTGCTCCTTACCTTGGAGGAAGGGTCTCCTCTAAATGTTGTTTTCCTCAAGCACACCAAATGGGGGAGATGTGAAAAGTGGATGTCATCCCCTTTGTTTATTTCGTATGTTAACAGTTCTGAAAACATATCGGAACATGTATAGAAACTCCACTGACAAAGCGCATCCACATTTTTCCTCTTCTCTGATGCCCCACAGAATCCTGTGAGAGACTGATCATGCCCTGTGGGCACCGGGCTACCTGTGGAAGGGTCAGGCATCCATCCCATCACCAGATGAGAGTGAGGGGTTATCCACATAAACCCACAATCTCACATCTTCCCCTGAACTCCCACACTTGAAATAGAATCAGTAACAATTATGGGTCAGAGACACACTTTGGAAATATATTTAGGGTGCAGGAAATGTTTAAGACAATCACTTAAAACACCTTCATTTTTTAAACTCATTGATGGTCCCGGGCATTTAGGAGGATCCAGGAAGACTGCAGGTACCTACAGGACTTTTCAAACATACTGGGGGACATGTTGTTTACTGTAATTTATGTATTAAATTTCCTTTAACATGGGATAGCTTTATAAAAATAGATCAGCTATTTTGGGAATAGATTTGCTCCTTAGTTGGCTAAAGAGACAAACCAGTTATACCAAATCCTTTGGTTAGGAGTGAACAGGAAAAGACTAACTGTAATTTTCTAAGAAGTAGTACTTTTCTAATAAAAAGTATCCTTGGTTATTAATACCAACACTGCTGAAAACATCAAGAAATGCTGGATGAGAGAGGAAGGAAAATGTTCCTAAAAGGATCAAGGAACACACAAGATAATAAGGAATAAGCAAAAATAAACCTGGACTTGAAATTGTCATGACTAGCTCTAAGAAGCAGAGACAGAAAATTAAAAAAAGAAAAACAAACACAACTAGACACAACTTCTATGTGCTGAAATAAGATAAATACTAACTTAGAATTTCTAGGGAAATACCTTTCAAGAATATGGCAGATTAGAGACATTTTTAGATAAACAAAACTAAGAGAGCTTGCCAAGAGGAGATCCTCAGAAAAGGATGTAATTAGGCCAGAAGAAGGGTGAACATTAAAAGAGCCATTGTTTTTGTTGTTCAGTTGCTAAGTCATGTCCAACTCATTTCGATCCCATGGACTGCAGCATGCCAGGCTTCCCTATCCTTCACCATCTTCTGGAGCTTGCTCAAACACATATCCATTCAGTCAGTGATGCCATCCCACCATCTCATCTTCTGTTGTCCCCTTCTCCTCCTGCCTTCAATTTTTCCCAGCATCAGGGTCTTTTCCAATGAGTCAGTTCTTCGCATCAGATGGCCAAAGTGTTGGAGCTTCGGCTTCAGCGTCAGTCCTTCCAATGAATATTCAGGGTTGATTTCTTCCAGGACCCATTGGTTTGATCTCCTTGCTGACCAAGGGACCCTTGAGAGTCCTCTCCAGCACCATAGTTCGAAAGCATCAATTCATAAACATGTGAAAATAATAGTAACAGTTTTTAAAGTTAAGAGAAAGCTTAAGCTTAAGCTTCTTTAAGCTAGATGTAAAATGCAAGTCGAGAGTAACATGACTGGAAGGAATTAGAAATGGATTAAAATCTAGGTCTTCAAGGAACAGCCTTCCCATCGTTAGTCTCAGCACCCTTACCCACTGACCAGAGACAGGACCACCCCCACACCTTCACAGACCCAAGTTCAAGTCCAATCAACCACGTGCTGGCCCCACAGGATTTCTGCTCTGCTCCAGCTGCTATGCTTTTTGCTATAGTTCCCAGAAGGTCAAGTTGGTGCAATTGTGTGCAGTTTCTACAAGATTCACCCTTTTTGGTGGACATTGCATGATCAGGGCTGCCACATTTCTTAAATAACAAGTGACTGTCCCTGGGGACATTCCTCAGCCCCTCCTTAGATGGCATCCCCAGTACCTCCTCTCTCCCAACACCAGCCCCAGGGCCCACTTTGGCTTCTCTCGGAGTCTGTAAAGGTTTCCTTCCCTATCTTGTCTCCCCAGATGGATAGTTCACACAGATGTAAGCACTCCTAACCCAGAGCTTCCATCTGCATCCTTTCAGGATTCTTCAGAGCTCTCGCTTCAGGGAAAACTCCACACCACAGTCTTCTCCTCCTTGCCTAAGCTGGCAGCTGGTGGTTACAGGTGAGCCAGCTCAGCTTTTCACTGTTAGCGATGTGAGACCTGCTGGATGGAGAATTTCCATGTTTCCGATCAGACTCACAGCAAAGAGGAGTCGTGACACCCGTCCATGGTAGGACCACGCCGATGCATCAGTCGCTACATCCACAAGCATTTAACGACCACCCCTCTCCCAGTGCAGGAGACATAAGAGACGTGGGTTCAATCCCTGGGTAGGAAGATTCCCCTGGAGGAGGGCATGGCAATCCACTGCAGTATTCTTACTTGGAGAATCCCATGGACAGAGAAGCCTGGCGGGTTATAGACCATATTGTCAAAAAGAGTTGGACATGACGAAGCGACTTAGCATGCATGCATGCACGTGATTAGCTAGAAATAGCTAAGTGCTGGGGGTAGAATAAGGAACAACCTCCACCCTTAAAACAAAACAAAACACATTTTCAAGCCCAGAAATCCATTCCAGTAGTTTGTGTCCTAGCAGGAAATGCCAGCCTGTCTTCACTCCGCTGGTCCTGTGTGGACACCAGCTCACTGCAGAACGATCTGAAGTCAGTCTTGACCCCTCACGGGAGACATAGCTCTGCAGGGCTGGGTGACATTCAAGACATGCACCGCATATTTTAATGGACCGTTTTAGCAAGGAGTTAAAGAGTCTCCTCTGAGGCATCAAGCTTCTCTTTCTAGTTCCCTGAAGACTTCCCCCTCAACAGAGGATACACATCTCCAAACTTGGAGAGGCCCACCACTGCCACCTTCCCCGGATCCTCACCATGGTTGGAGCAAGTAAGAGCTTGACAGCGTGCCCGGGGATGGGAACCCTGGTCCCTTCTGGCTTCCACCTCAGCGGGGCCAGGTTACCGAGCTGCATCCCTGAAAAGAAAAGTTTGGGGCCAGGAAGGCTCAAGAATTAGTATCTCCCTCCCTCCTAGGCTGACAGCTGCCTGGTGCTGGGGGTCTGCCCGTCTCCTTGCCTCTCTTCCTCCAACAGCCCTCACATCTCAGGGAGGACTCAGCCCCAACAGGCCCTGCATCCTTTGCTGGGCGCTCTGACCTCCCACGGCCTGGCTGAACCCTGCGGACAACACTCTGCCTTTCACATCCACAGACCAGAGCGGAGGAACCGAGGTTCCCTTCACGCCCCCCGCACCCCCACCCCGGGGGAACCTCACCTGCCCAGCCGGCCAGCAGGGCCCGGATCCACAGCCTCAGTGGAGGACTTGACAGGCCGAGGAGTCCAGGCCAGCAGAGAGCTGGCTTTCTCTTCCGGCCATCATCCCTCACCTCCCCACCCTGCGCCTAGGTGATGCAAGGTCACCGCGGCACAGGTAACGTTCACGTGTCGGGTGTTTCTCCCCTCGGAGCTCGTGGGTCCCCGGACCTCGAAGGGGCCGCTGCACCTGTGTCGTCTGACCCTCTGGGGCCTGTTCCCCCAACTCTGGGCCCTCCTGCCTCCCATGGTCTCCTCCCCTCTCTTCCCCTCCCCTTGCTTCCCCTCCCCTGTGTATGTTCTCTGCCTGCCCCCGCCTGTCTTCCAGGAATTTCAACTGTGAACTCTTCCTGGGGCTTCCCTCCCAGGCCCCTATGAGGCTCCATCAGCATCCAGGGCAGCTCATGGCCGCACCCCCGCCTCCCAGCAGGGAGCGCCCCCAGGCAGGACTGCTGTCTTCTGGGACTCCCAGTTTCTAGAGCTTCGCACTGCGCCCGGCTCACAGAGACTTGAATATTACAAACGTAGTGACTCAGCAAATGAACTGGAATCCAACACTTTCTACATTTGTCATCCATGCCCCCGAAATAACTCACTCAGGTTTACTGGATCTCCGTTCATTCATCTGTGAAGAATCATCAAAGACATACTCATTTATAGCGCGAAGAGGACAGCATCACTTGTCTATAAAACTGACAAAGATGGTTTGAAATAATCATACTTTTCAAACACGTGGGACTCTGGGCACTTTTAGTCTGCAGGGGAGCAGGTATGTCATGGGGACGGTGTGGCGGGCAGTTTGTCAGTCCACACCTAAGCCCGGACCTAGACCACTCACTCCCCTTCCTGAGTCTTCACCGAGACAGTGACCCGAGGAAATCATCAGATACACAACAGAAGCTTTCAGCTACAGGAACCCTAGTCACACAACTGTTGGTCATACTCACAGGATGGAAACAGCCTAAGTGTGTGACATTATCATATAGAAAAATCAACTGTTCTACATCCACTAGATGGAATGCTATATAGACAGAAAGATTATTTGAAGTCAAAGAAAAACAGAAAGGCTCCCTTTGTTCTGTTGTTGCTATTCAGTGACTCAGCTGTGTCTGACTTTTTTGTGATGCCATGGACAGCAGCACGCCAGGCTTCCCTGTCCTTCACTGTCCCCTGGAGTTTGCTCAGACTCATGTCCATTGGGCCAGTGATGCCATCCAACCATCTCATCCTCTGTCATCCCCTTCTCCTCCCGCCTTCAATCTTTCCCAGCATCAGGGTCTTTTCAAAGGAGTCAGTTCTTTGAATCAGGTGGCCAAAGTTTTGGAACTTCAACTTCATCATCAGTCCTTCCAGTGAATATTCAGGGTTGAGTTCCTTTAGGACTGTAGTCCAAGGGACTCTCAAGAGTCTTCTCCAACACCACAGTTCAAAAGCATCAGTTCTTCGGCGCTCAGCTTTATTTATAGTCCAACTCTCACATCCATACATGACCACTGGAAAAACCATAGCTTTGACTAGACGGACGTTTGTCAGCAAAGTGATGTCTCTGCTTTTTAATATGCTGTCTAGGTTGGTCATAGCTCTGCTTCCAAGGAGAAAGCATCTTTTAACGTGAGGAAAACTGACCCTTATTTGGTCTGCCCTGGATGCTGCAAGTTTCTCTCATTTTAAAATATTTATATGAATAGAAAACGAAGATTGAAAGCTTATAAAACCAACATATTACCAATGTTTTTCCCTGGACAGTGAGATGATGGGTAATTTTGGTTTTTATTTTAATTTTTTTTTCTGTATCATCTAAATTCCATTGCTTGTTTAATAAGAAAAGGAGAAAAATAAATATTTTAAGTGACCATCATAGAAGGAACAAGGAAAATATCGATGATACAATATTGCCATGACCTTTCTTCCCACAACTGTTGCTTCTAAATACCATGAAGGAATTTAGATCCTCAAACTATTTCTGGCCTGGGTACCGCTGGGCTGTATGACTCCCTGTGCGTGGGAGGATGGGTGTGAGCTTCATGGTATTTAGGAGCCCAGATATCACTCATCTGTAGCCCCCCCACCAGTGCGGAGTCTGCACTGCCTCACAACAAGAATTTCAAATATGAGTTGTTCCTCACTGCTGTGTATGGGGTTTCAAAATCACCCGAGCACCACACCACACCACATGTAACCAAGAGCCTCTTCCAAGATATCTTACTCTCCAAGTATTCAGGAGCTAAAGATCACACGCAGAAGATAGGCTGTCCAATCTGTGCCAAACAGACAGTTAAAATGCTTGTCACATAAATGTAAAGATGAAATTCAAAAACAATGTTCACTCACATTGACATTCATCCCTGTCCCCATAAGGACCAGTTAGGTGGCACTCAGAAGAAGCTTGATCTTCCTGCAGCCCCAGGGCTTGGGTACTGAGCACCCCCATACCCCACCCCCACCCACATGGGGCGCTCCCTAGCCGGTAGCATCCCGCTTGGCCAGATGCCAACTCTCTGAGTCCAAAATTAATGTCCTTGTTTTACTGACGAGGAAGCTAAGCCTCCAGATGAGTCCAACGTCACATAAAGTCCAAAACCATGCTCCTTCTAAAGATGGGAAAAAATGAGACTGTTCACAAGAGAAATATATTCAATGTTACTGACAACAATGGTAAGCATCCTTTATTCCAAGAACTTATTTCTTGCTCAAGTTATTGGAGAAAATCTTTTAAAACCAAATTAGACTATAGGAAGGTGTCCCTGGGTGTGAGACAGGGTCCTCCTGCTATCCCAAGCAGATCCCAACACAGAAGCCACGGTGCTACGCCTGGACTGTTCTGTGGAGCCACCAGTGTTCCTGCAGTCTGTTTATCACCTCTGTCCCGCTGTTCTGAGCCCAGCACACATGCCTTCTCCTCCTTGAAGGTATTCCTGCTCCCTGCACCTACCAGAATAAATCATTTCTTCTCTCTGCCAAATGTTCCAAATAGCCATGACTTACAACAACATCAAGTATTTATAGCAACATCTCATGGTGGCATATAAATTGAAAAAAATGAAATTATAGCGACCAAAGTCTCTAAGTAACTTTAAAAATATCATAAAATCAGTGTGCACAAGTGCTTAGTTGCTTCAAATGTGTCGGAATCTTTGTGACCCCATGGACTGTAGCCTGCCGGACTCCTCTGTTCATGGAATTCTTCACGCAAGAATATTGGAATGGGTTGCCATTCCCTTCTCCAGTGGATCTTCCTGACGCAGGGATCGAGCCCATGTATCTTATGTCTCCTGCATGGGCAAGCTGGTTCTTTACCACTAGCATCACCGCTAGTGAAGGGCAGTTTCAGAAATCAAGCTAACTCTGTCTGATTGTTGTACAAAACTTAAACTCTTTCCAATATCTTTTACTAATTTCAAGGGCCAAGTGACTTTCAAAATTTGTATCATGAATTACTTTCTTGTATTCCCAGCAAAAAACCCATTGAGCCAAAAAAAAAAAAAAAAAAAAAAGTAAGGTCATAATCTTGCGATTCTTGGTCATAAAGTCATAGAAACTAGTTACCAATTTCTCGCTTCACAATTATGAGAAAATCCAGAACATTAGGACTGGATCCCAATTTCCTTGACACCAAATTTGTTGTTTTACCTTGAGTAATGGGCCCCCCTGAAGACATGGCCTCAATACGTATACACTGGGTTTCCCTGTCATCTTCCAGATTTACTGTCTGCTATCCAATGAGTTTTCAACTTTCATTTAGGTCCACAGTTAGAAATAATATTTCACAACCCTCCTCAGCAACCACCTCTCCTGAAATAAAAGAAAAATAAAGAGGATTTTGAGACCACTCTTCAGAGTCTATAAATTTCCATGGAAGTATTAACACAACCTATTAGGTCACATTATAGTCAATTGTGCAGAAGAAGAAAACCTATTCAATGACATTATTTAATGGCATTTTGATGTGTGATTTGCTACACATAGTGACGAATGCAAAGACCGAGGAGCAGAGTCGGGGAAAGGCAAACAGTTTTCCTGTGATGTTTACTTCCCAGGCTTAAATGAGCTCAGCTCTTATGAATGATTTGCCTTGACACTGGAATCCAATTTGAGTCAGGAATTACCGTAACTCTTTTCGGCTTGGGTGATTTAATCAGCAGATCTTCAATAGTGTGATATGCATGTACCGAACTGACTCCAGACTGAACAGTCTGATTTATACATACTCCTTGCAGACAACCATTTGCAGCGTCCACAGTAGCATCTGTTTGCCTGCATCTTTATACCGCCGATACCCGCCCGTGGTAATGTGTCAGAGCAATCCAAGTCTACGCTTTATACCATTAAACCCAAACAAAGAGACATATGCAAGAGACCATTCGAGGAAGAGGGTTTTGGTTTTTGAACTCTGAAAATCATCCACTCACTTACTTAACAAATAAACATGTGCCCTTGCACTGTATCAAGCACTATGCTGGACCCAGAGAAGAAAGGGTAGGAGGCACGAGAGTCAGAGAAATAAGATGTAGCTCCTACAAGCATGGGATAAAACTGTCAGGCTATATTAATCGATTGAACACAATCTTTAAAAAGGGATGCCCTAAACCATTAGAGCTCCCAGTCACCCCTGGAATGTGAATTTCTCTTGGCTTTGTGGTGGTATTAGGCATTACAAGTATTCACTGATGTAAAATTATGATCACTATGGTTCACATTCTCTCCTCCCTGCCCCTGCTTCTAATCCCCAGATGAAATGCCCTGGGCACCTGGCCTCCCAGAAGAAGGGTCAGCATTAGGAGGAAACCACCTGCCCGTCTCCTGCCTTGGAGACCTAAAAGTCTCTGCCTTAGGAGGACACGGGTGATTCCAGACACAATGTCGAAGGAAATGAGAGATTAAGAGGAAAGTTCCTTTTCCTCCTGACCCTGCCACACCCTCATTGTTATGAAGATTCTCCAAACTCTCAGGAAGGAAAGAAAAAGGTTGAGGGTGGAGCTGTAGGAGGTGGAGGGTCCAGCTCTCTGATTTGAGGCCGGAAAGCCAAGGAGGCAGAAAAACTAAGACAAGCGAGAAGTGAATCAGGAAAGACAAGACTTTGCATGGTGTTTACTCGAAGTGTCCGCCCCAGGGTGACACAATGACTCAGGAAGACCCTGCTGCAAGACACCTGGCCCCAGGGAACAATGACCTTCCAGGAGGGCAAGGTGAACCCCTGAGGCCTCAGTGACACAGTGACCAGCTCCACAGGCCTGAAAACAGACAGCTCAGCGGAGAAAAGTCTTACAATGGAAAGCCGTTTACTTCTCCCAGAGATAGAATTATCCCTAAACATCTAAGAGGAAGTCTCTGCCAGCTTGGTTGACTGCAGACTCAAAAAAAAAAAAAAAAAAAAAAGAAAGAAAGAAAGAAAGAAAAATTATGCCTGATTATAGAAAAACAGAAAGAAAATTATATTTCTGTGACTTCTGAGTTATGGACTAAGATATATAGGTATCACCCCCTTATCGGAAAATTCTAAAGAATTGGAAAAATCTTAAGTTTAAAGTCCTTTCTCTAACCCAAAATTTAAAAATAATAATAAAAATACATTTTTAAAACTCATAAATGCTCCTTTGGAGGGTCCAAATCCTTCACAGAAGAGATGACACTTTGCTAGTGAACCTCTGGCAGTTGCTTTGTGCTTCCATGTGGGGTAAGACAGAAGATAGGGAGAGGGCTCGTCAGGTATCTTGGGGCATCTTCATAAGCAGCTGCTGAGATGGGGCTGGGGTGAAGCACGTGTCAGCAATGAGCACCCCAGGAACAGGGGGATGAAGCAGGGCTTGGCAGATGGAGTGGGCAGCCGGCAAGGCAGGCAGACAGGGAACTGGGGCGTCCTGGAGAATATATGCATCCAGGAGAGAGAGAGACCAGATGAGCAAGTGTCCCCACATCTGGGCACCATTCTTTAGCCAAGCTGACACATGAAATGCACTGTCACAACCCGGAAGATGAGATGTGGGGTCTGGCAGCCGCAGCATCACAGCAGTGGGTATCCATTCCTCCTCCCTGCCCTCGGGCTCTCAGTGCCCCTGGTCAGCTTCACTTCTGTGCTCAGAGACTCACCAAGGGGGAGGCCAGACCCTCCTGCATGAAACACTGGTCAACATGCCATCTTACACTAGCCGTTGTCACGGTCCCTATGTACTTAGGGTCCCAGGGGCAAAAGACCCTCAAGAGGCGCCCTGGGGACCCTGGCCCTACCATGAGGCAGCTGTGAGCCCACTCTGCCTGCAGAGGAGAAACCCCCAAACTTCGCGCAACACTTGTGTCCATCTCTTTTGACAAGTGATGGGTCCCCTGGGTCTCCTCATGCAACGTACTTGCCTGTAGTCAGCCTGCCACCATCTGCATAGCGTTTGCAAAAAGTTAATTATACATGACAATAATGCTGGTAGTGACGATCACGGTCATGGTCAGACTGATGGAGAATACAGATGCTAGTTAGTTCCTCTTCAGCTCTGCTTGCTGCTAAAATTCAAGAATTAACCAGAATAAGGGCTTCCCTGGTGGCTCAGATGGTCAAGAATCCACCAGGAGACCCAGGTTTGATCCTGGGGTCAGGAAGATCCCCTGGAGAAGGAGCTGGCCACCCATTCCAGTATTCTTGCCTAGAGAATTTTATGGACAGAGGAGCCAGGCAGGCTCCTTGGGGTCGCAGTCGGACACGACTGAGTGACTAACACTTTCACCCAGAATAAACACACTCAACCCTGGACACAGAAGGTCACCCATTCTCTTTGAAAGAAAGAAATTAAATCCAATTTACCAGATACACCTGAGTATCTCATATTTTTGCCCCAGTTTATCCACCGAAAGAATAAAATCAATTAATAGCAATAAAAACAATAATGACCAAGACCTTTTGCTGGAGCATCTCATTTTACTCGTAGAGAATTTAATCTGACAATTTTAACACTCTTTAAAAAAAAAAAAAAAACTTTCTTTGCAAAGGAAGGCCTGACAGATGTGTACGTACCCAGGGCAAGCACAGAGCAGTTACAAAGATAGCTGCATATCAGCATGATTTACTTGTCGGTGTTGTCATAAAACCAGAGATAAATTCTGATAGTGATAATGAAAGATTGCTCCAACTCTTCTACCCTCACGTAATAATTAGTACTAAAAGGTTTTCTGGGTTGGCAGATTTTCTGTTGTAGGTTTAATTTACAGACGGTTTGCTGAGACAAAAGGCAGACATCAATTGAAAATCTATAAATGCATTCATATGTAATGAATCGGGGCTGCTCCTAATTAGTAAAGGGGAAGATGGCCTGAAGTCGAGGAAGTCTCTGGCTTGGGCCAAAGGTTTTGAATCCATTTCATTTCCTTTAAATAAGTGTGGATGGTACTTTCAGAACTGCATGCAAGGGGCGATTACCAAGATTTAGAGGGGATACCCCCGCCTTCTCCGGGATGGCAGAAGCTCACAGACTTGACAGCTCCTGGAATATCTTGCAATTCTGCAAATCCCATGAAAGAAAAAATTAGACATTTGTGCTATTAGGAGCAGCTGCTTTGTTAGAACTCTACCAAGAATATCTTTTTTTGTTTCTTCCTGTGTCCCCATTTACAAAGAGGCAAATGATTAAATTTGCTTCACCAAATTAAACTTACCCAGCTTCCTGCTGGGTGCGGGGGAGCGGTTCCAGAAGACCACCTGCAGGGCAGCTGCTCTCTGCTCCAAGGCCTGAATATCATTAAACTGCCACCCCTCCCAACACGCTGCCAGAAGTCTGGGTCTGCACAGGGCTAAATTGTAGGGAAGTGGGGAATTCTGAGAACCATGTTCTTGGCCGAGAGGGCACCCCAGTGATGCAGGGGAAAGGAGGCTGGTGAAGAGAGGCCAAACCCACCTTGAGAAAGCAGGACTCTTAAGACTCTGATAGGAAAGAGAGGAAGAGAAGGAGGAGGGGCGGGGTGGAGAGAAAAGAGGAAAGAAGGAAGGAAGGGAAGAAGAAGGGAGTCATGAATCCATCCGTGTGCTCTGAAGATGACATCAAACTGTCCATCTTTACAAGTGAACTTGGCTGAGGTGTGTGTGCAAACTTGGATCCAAGTATCCAGTTGGTGTTTATCTTTATACAGCATTCGACTGCCCATAGGAGTGTTGTGGCCACCTGAACAGTAGTCAGGTGAGAATGGGTTACCTTGGGTTATAAATCCACATGAATCTCCCCCTGCAGGACGGCAGGGCACGAGCTCCTGGGTCCTTAGACCACTGCAGTCTTATGTAAGTGAAATTCTGACCACTCACATTCACAGATGAAAATGCTAAAGTATATACACATCTGAATCCTCAACATATGATTGGAAACATAGCTCTTTTCCATAGTTTGCTATCCCATAACCTCAATTATAAGTGCTGAAGAACTGATGCTTTTGAACTGTGATGTTGGAGAAGACTCTTGAGAGTCCCTTGGACTGCAAGGAGATCCAACCAGTCAATCCTAAAGGAAATCAGTCCTGAATATTCATTGGAAGGACTGATGTTGAAGCTGAAGCTCCAATACTTTGGCCACATGATGCAAGAAGCTGACTCATTGGAAAAGACCCTGATGCTGGGGCAGATTGAAGGCAGGAGGAGAAGGGGATGACAGAGGACGAGATGGTTGGATGGCATCACTGACTCAGTAGACATGAGTTTGAGTAAGCTCTGGGAGATGGTGAAGGACAAGGAGGCCTGGTGTGCTTCAGTCCATGGGGTCGTGAAGAGTCAGACTCGACTGAGCAGCTGAACAACAACAAACCTCAGTTAATGAAGACCCTTGTTGCTACAATCTTTTGTGTATCAGAGGAAGAAAAAGGCTACAAAGACTGCACTTTAATGACAAAACAAAAGGACCACAAAGCAAGCGTGGGCTGGGACACAATAAGGAGAGGAAATAATGGATTGTTAAAAAGCATCTACAGTAGCATAGATGCTAGAGATGATCATACTAACTGAAGTCAGAAAGAGAAAGACAAATGATATCACTTATGTGTGGAATCTAAAAAAAATGTTGCAAATGAGCTTATCTACAAAACAGGAAGAGACTCACAGGCACAGAAAACAAATTTGGGGTTACCAAAGGAAAAGGACAGGGGAGGAATAAATTAGGAGTGTGGGATTAATTTATACACATTATTATATAAAAATAGATAAACAAGGACCTACTGTATAGCACAGGGAACTCTATTTAATGTCTCATAATAGCCTATAAAGGAAAAAAATCTGAAAAAATTATATATATATTTTTCAGATTCATATGTGTGTATATAGCTGTTCAGTTGCCAAGTTGCATCCAACTCTTTTGTGACCCCCATGCCCCATGGACTGTAGCTGCAAGGCTCCTCTGTCCATAGGATTCCCCAGGCAAGAATACTGGAGTGGGTTGCCATTTTATTCTTCAGGGGATCTTCCCGATCTAGGGATAGAACTCATGTCTCCTGTTTGGCAGGCATGTTCTTTACCACTGAGCCACCTGGGAAGCCCATACATATATATCTGAATCAATCTGAAAGTAGCACAACATTACAAATCAACAATACTCCAATTTTAATAATTTAAAAAAATTTAGAAAATAAAGAAGAACACCAGCAAACCTCATTTGAACGTACTCTTGGGGTAGAGATATGACTGTCTTCACACTAAAATCTTGGATGTATCATTTAATCAGAACTCTGCACCTTTAGAATCCTGACCTACACTCAGTCATTGAGAACGAAAACAACGGGTACTTAGGCTCACTTCGTTACAATTATTAAACAGGAAAGCTCACGAACCACTTCACTTCTAAAATGTATGTGGTACAAAGATTTGCGAGACATCCTAAAGTCTTACCAAACTTTAGGTGGATTTGGATTTGCACTCACTTTCTATAGCAGGCTCTGAGCTGCCTTCCAGAAACGAAAGATGATCAAGGGAAAAAATGAGCCTCCAGCCCCTAGGCATTGTTGGCACAAGGAAAATGAGACGGAGCCTCTGTCCTCCAAGAATTCCTTCCAGACAAAGGGCTTCCGTGAAAATGTTCACTGATTTCTGACAACGTGATATGATGAACTCAGATGTTCCTTCTGTACTTCTGAATAAACCACAACCATGCTAAGTCGCTTCGGTTGTGCCTGACTCTTTGTGACCCTATGGACTATAGCCCACCAGGCTCATCTGTCCATGGGATTCTCCAGGCAAGAATACTGGAGTGGGTTGCCGTGCCCTCCTCCAGGGCATCTTCCTGACCCAGGGATGGAACACGTGCCTCTTATATCTCCTACGTTGGCAGGTGAATTCTTTACCACTGAGCCACCTGGGACAAAGTCTATCCATGTTGTTGCAAATGACAGAATCCCCTTCTTTCTCATGGCTGAATGATATTCCACTGTGTGTGTGTTATCCATTGTGTATATAAGTGTATATATATGTGTGTGTGTCTATGTGTGTATATATATATATATTCGTCTTCTGTATCTATTTATCCACAGAAGGACATTCAGACTGTTTCTGTATCTTGGCTAGTTTTCTTTTTCTTGACTCTCATTCCTATCTTGTACAGCTCAGGAAGGTCTAAATGTTAATTGACACCATAATCAAATCAAAGCATCCATCTTTCAAAGGGATTGCATTTTAATGTCTTACTGGAAATAATTCTTCTTCTCTAACACCAGGAAGGTTAGAAAGAGTTTAAGTGACCACAGGATAAATGTACTGGCCCATCTGAAGGAGTTACTGGTTCCATCGCCCGTCTGATTCCTGGCCATGATTATTGGCATAGTGGACAAAAACACAGACTTGCTTTGGAGGGTCAATGAGGTCTACTTTTAGGATAGTTGACTTCTCCACTGAGCAAATAATCTACCCAATTAGGTGAATACACGTAATTTAACAAGAAGAGGAGACTGGACTGTCAAGCATGGTATGAAAATTGAGATGTATTCCCATCAATTGAGATCTGCCCTTAATCACCAGTTTTCAAACTCCACAGTCCTGGCCCTTTCTGCAGAGTTCAGCCGAAACCGGGCAATCATGTAAGCATCCCAGGAGACAGGATACCCGCGGAGTGTGGCCCATGGCAACATTGCTCTATCCATGGGGCTGCCCTTCAATCCCACCATCTGACCTCTCGGGTTTGGCTTTAACTCTTGGGCGTGAGGATTGTCCTGGGGCTCACACTTCACACTGAAGGTTCGGTGGAAGGAAAAGAGGACCCAGTTTTGGATTTAGTTTGTGGAAATATTGCAGAAGCTGCTCTTCACAAAACATCCTTTCACCATGAGATTTCACAGAAAAACAATACATTCAACTTTCAGTACTAAGGATAATGTATTCTGGAAAAGTATCTGGTTTGTTTTATATGAAGGAACCAAGGAAGCTGAATATTTAGCTCTCAGAAATCCTGAACCCTGTGGGATGCATTAAAGGGATCAAGCCTGATTACTGTTCTACTGGCTTCTCTAACCAGGGCTTTCTTTGGTCTAAAATTCTCATATTTGATTTTGCTCTATTGTTTTATATCTGTTGTTCTTTAATTGCTAAGTCAGGTCTGACTCTTTTATGACCTCATAGACTGTACCCCACCAGGCTCCTCTGTCCATGGAATTTTCCAAGCAAGACTACTGGAGTGGGTTGCTGTTGCCTTCTCCAGGAGATCCAGCCCACATCTCTGGCATTGGCAGGTGTATTCTTTACCACTGAGCCACTAGGGAATGTGTACATTTTTGTAAATTGCCTAAACTTTATTTTGAATAAGTGTAGATGTGCATGTCTTTCACTCCAGCACCACTTTGGGTGGTGTGTCCTCCTGAAGGTCAGGGTTTAGCTAGGAGGCAGTGAAGCTAAGCTAAGCTAAGTCACTTCAGTCATGTCCGACTCTGTGTAACCCCATAGACAGCAGCCCACCAGGCTCCCCCGTCCCTGGGACTCTCCAGGCAAGAACACTGGAGTGGGTTGCCATTGCAGGCAAAAGAACAGGTTGGCATCCTTAGGATGCCTGGGGCGGCAGAGGATGTTGTCCCCATTTCAAGGAACAGTGGGAATTTCTGAAAGGTTTTGAGCAGGGAAATGACAGGTCAGACATCAGGTCAGCAACCCCGGCTCCTCCTATGGGATAGTGGGACTCCAGGTAGTTGGTGGGGCAACCATCACTTGGCTGCATGTGAAAATGCAGCTTATGGGTCAGGGCTGCAGTGAGCCTGAGGCCTGCATTTCTAAGAAGCTTCCAGATGAAGTCAACCTTGCTGACTGGGGACCAGATTTTAATAGCAAGGGCTTAGCCTGAGCCAGGAAGTGACCAGACAGAAGTGATCAATCATGGCAGTGGGAGGGGAGGGGCGGGGGAAATGGAGCACTCAGGACACTGCACCCTTGGTCAATGGCCCATTGTGGCCAGGCCAGGTTCTGTGCCCGGGGTCCAGGAGCATGGCAGGTGGCCAGCTCTGCCACCCAGTGTGCCCCCACCCCCCACACCTCTGGCACCCAGAGGCGCTGATGCTCGCCAAGCACCTGGCTTCTCTCCACCTGCAACTGCAGCTCCCACAGCTGAACACCTGCCCAGCCGGGCACGCAGGCTCCAGGGAGGGTGGCACCGCGGTGGCTCGGGATGTGCAGAGGGAGTCATCGCTCCGGGAGTCTGGAGACGGGGCAGCTGGCAGAAGGAAAAGCATACGGTGCCAGCCAGTTTTATGAAAGGGGGTCTCCCGAGAGATGTTGTTCAGGCAGGTGTCTGGGGAGCCGGCAAGTCCTTGCGGAGAAGAGGGAGGTGAGGTGAAGGGGCAGCTGGTGGGGAGGATGGTGCTTGATCAAAGGGAATGATCTCGGCCCAGCCTGGAGCTCAGCACTGGGCGAGGGTCGGGCCAGGGGCGGAGCAAGGCTGGCAAAGAAAGGCTTCAGGAATGTGTGACTCTCAAAAGGCACCCTGACCTTTTCTAAAGCAAACATCCTAACAGTCAAACTGAAATGGAATTTGCTTTTCTTTACAGGAGACAGAGAAAAGGATTGTATTTTAGATTATATTTTGTTTGTTTTACTTTAATTTTTATTTTATTTTTTAATTAGAGGAAAGTTGCTTTACAATGTTGTGTTGGTTTCTGTCATACGACAAGGTGTGTGCTCATTCATTACAGTCGTGTCTGACTCTCTGCCACCCCGTGGACTGTAGCCCGCCAGGCTCCTCTGTCCATGGGTTTCTCCAGGCAAGAATACTGAAGTGGCTTGCCATGCCTCCTCCAGGGGATTTTCTTGACCCAGGGATTGAACCAGCATCTCCTCAGTCCCCTGAATTGCAAATAAATTCTTGACCGCTGAGCACCGGGGAGGCCCATACAACAAGGTGAATCAGCCATAATTATATGCATATCCCCTCCCTTTGGGCCTCCCTTCCCTCCCCCCATCTTACCCCTAGGTCATCACACAGCCACAAAAAAGAGCAATTTTGAGTCAGTTCTAGTGAGATGGATGAGCCTAGAGCCTGTTCTATGCTGTGAAGTAAGTTTGCTTTTTTAAGAGCTGTTAAAAAGCCAAGCTTTTCTCATTTTAGTGAAGTCTCATTTAAATGCCCTTTTTTTCCTATATTCATTTAAGCCACCAAAATCTGTGATTTTTAAAGCCATTCATTCCACACTGAGTCATCCTGAGTGATCTGTAGGATTATTAGCATAAAATCTATACTCCGGCAGTAACTCACAGTGGTAAGTAATTTATATGCCTACATGGACATATTCTTGTTGTTGTTTAGCTACCATGTCATGTCCAATCTTTGTGACCCCATGGACTGCAACATGCCAGGCTTCCCTATCCTTCAGTATCTCCTGGAATTTACCCAAGTTCATGTCCATGATGCTATCCAGGCATCTTGTCCTCTGTCACCCCTTTCTCCTCCTGCCCTCAATCTTTCCCAGCGTCAGGGCCTTTTCCAGTGAGTCAGTTCTTCACATCAGGTTGCCAAAGTACTGGAGCTTCAGGTTCAGCATCAGTCCCTCCAACGAATATTCAGGATTGATTTCTTTTAGGATTGATTGGTTTGATCTCCTTGCTTTCCAAGGGACTATCAAGAGTCTTCTCCAGCTCCACAATTAGAAAGTATTAATTTTTCGGCACTCAGCCTTCATATTTCCAAGTTTCATCAGGTACAGTTAATTATATTCTTATCCAGCACTACTTTCTGACACTAAAAAAACTGTATACATTTTCAGTCATGCATTGCTCAAACATTAAATATTTGTTAAAAATTCCATGGAAATGTCACCTGAGATTTAATCTCATGACTACTTACTGTCCTTTCCCACAAGCCATCAGGCCGGGCTGCCCCTAGTTGAAGGACCTGCTTTAATGCTGGGAGAGAAATACCTGAGATTTAATGCCACGTTTCATGCAAAGATGGGCTTGATAAAGGACAGAAATGGTATGGACCTAACAGAAGTAGAAGATACTAAGAAGAGGTGGCAAGAATACAAAGAACTGTACAAAAAAGATCTTCACGGCCCAGATAATCACCATGGTGTGATCGCTCACCTAGAGCCAGACATCCTGGAATGTGAAGTTAAGTGGGCCTTAGGAAGCATCACTACTAACAAAAATAGTGGAGGTGATGGAATTCCAGTTGAGCTCTTTCAAATCCTGAAAGATGATGCTGTGAAAGTGCTGCCCTCAATATGCCAACAACTTTGGAAAACTCAGCAGTGGCCACAGGACTGGAAAAGATCAGTTTTCATTCCAATCCCAAAGAAAGGCAATGCCAAAGAATGCTCAAACTACTGCACAATTGCGCTTATCTCACACACTAGTAAAGTAATGCTTAAAATTCTCCAAGCCAGGCTTCAGCAATACATGAAACCATGAACTTCCAGATGTTCAAGCTGGATTTAGAAAAGGCAGAGGAACCAGAGATCAAATTGCCAACGTCTGCTGGATCATGGTAAAAGCAAGAGAGTTCCAGAAAAACATCTATTTCTGCTTTATTGACTATGCCAAAGCCTTTGACTGTGTGGATCACAATAAACTGTGGAAAATTCTTAAAGAGATGAGAATACCAGAGCACCTGACCTGCCTCCTGAGAAACCTGTATACAGGTCTGCTGGTGCTGCTAAATCACTTCAGTCGTGCCCGACTCTGTGCGACCCCATAGACGGCAGCCCACCAGGCTTCCCCGTCCCTGGGATTCTCCAGGCAAGAACACTGGAGTGGGTTGCCATTTCCTTCTCCAATGCAGGAAAGTGAAAAGTGAAAGTGAAGTTGCTCAGTCGTGTCTGACTCTTAGCGACCCCATGGACTGCAGCCTACCAGGCTCCTCTGTCCATGGGATTCTCCAGGCAAGAGTACTAGAGTGGGGTGCCATTGCCTTCTCCGGTATACAGGTCAGGAATCAACATTTAGAACTCGACATGGAGCAACAGACTGGTTCCAAATAGGAAATGGAGATGTCAAGGCTGTATATTGTAACCCTGTTTATTTAACTTATATGCAGAGTACATCATGAGAAACGCTGGGCTGGAAGAAGCACAAGCGGGAGTCAAGATTGCTGGGAGAAATATCAATAACCTCAGATAGGCAGACGACACCACCCTTATGGCAGAAAGTGAAGAGCAACTAAAAAGCCTCTTGATGAAAGTGAAGGAGGAGAGTGAAAAAGTTGGCTTAAAGCTCAACATTCAGAAAACGAAGATCGTGGCATCTGGTCCCATCACTTCATGGGAAATAGATGGGGAAACAGTGGCAACAGTGGCAGACTTTAATTTTGGGGGCTCCAAAATCATTGCAGATGGTGATTGCAGCCATGAAATTAAAAGACACTTACTCCTTGGAAGGAAAGTTATGACCAACCTAGATAGCATATTGAAAAGCAGAGACATTACTTTGCCAACAAAGGTCCAGCTAGTCAAGGCTATGGTTTTTCCTGTGGTCATGTATGGATGTGAGAGTTGGACTGTGAAGAAAGCTGAGCGCTGAAGAATTGATGCTTTTGAACTGTGGTGTTGGAGAAGACTCTTGAGAGTCCCTGGGACTGCAAGCAGATCCAACCAGTCCATCCTAAAGGAGTTCAGTCCTGGGTGTTCATTGGAAGGACTGATGTTGAAGATGAAACGTGAATACTTTGGCCACCTCATGCAAAGAGTTGACTCATTGGAAAAGACTCTGATGCTGGGAAGGATTGGGGGCAGGAGAAGGGGACGACAGGGGATGAGATGGTTGGATGGCATCACCGACTCAATGGACATGGGTTTGGGTAGACTCCAGAAGGTGGTGATGGACAGGGAGGCCTGGCATGCTGCGACTCATGGGGTCGCAGAGTCAGACACAACTGAGCGACTGAACTGAACTGAACTGAACTGAATGCCACATTAACACCAATGTGTCTGTGCTACTGATTCTTTAAATTAGTGTTCCTATCTAAAAAAGAAATTTCTCCAATATCAGAAAAAGGTTTTGCTTGCTTTATTTGAGTTAGTCGGTCAAAACACTGAGATGAATGGTGAATTTTATGCTTTAGCCAGAAGCGTATGTAGTAGAGTAGTGGGAAGAAGCCAGTTTGGTGACCCTGCAGAAGATGGACAAAGTTCAAAGATGAATCTGACAGAGCTGGACACAGTGTAAGTCTATTGACTTAGGTCACAGAGAAGCACTCATGTTGCAGACCTGAGCCCCACTCACCTCTTCTCTACTTCCCCACCTCAGGGAATCTCTGGGACAACTCTGCCAGGTCTTAACTCAGATGTTTCTGTTAAAATTTTCAGGAGAGAGCAGAATGACTCAGCAGCCTGGGAACAGGTGCACCAAAGCGGGCAGGAAAAAATTTACAAATTATTGATATGTTAAGAGTTTAAAAAAAAAAAAAAACATTGTTGTTCAAAAATTGGCCTGATGTACTCTTATGTACTGAAGAATTAGTCCAAATTTTTAAAAAGCTTGTGAATAAAGCAGCACTATTTATGGTAGCCAAGACGTGGGAGCAACCTACATGTCTATTGACACAGCAATGGATAAAAGAGATGTTACACACATACAGTGGAATATTACTGAGCCACGAAAAAGAGTGAAGTAATGCCTTTTACAGCAACATGGATGGAACTAGAGATTGTCACACTAAATGAAATTAATTAGAAAGAAAGAAAAATACCATGTGATATCACTTATATAAATGTGGAATCTTAAAAAATGATACAAATGAACTTATTTATAAAACAGAAATAGACTCACAGACATAGAAAATCAGCTTATGGTTACCAAAGGGGAAGGGGAGATATAAATTCGGAGTTTTGGATTAGCAGATACAAGCTACTATATATAAGCGATAAACAACAAAGACCAACAGTATAGCATAGGTAACTGTATTGAATATCTTGTAATAAGCTATAATAGAAAAGAATCTGAGGAAGAATATATATATGTGTGTGTGTGTGGCGGTCACTCTACTCTATAACATAAACTAACACAATATTATATTAATTATACTTCAATTGAAAAATAAAAAGCACCTGAAATAAAGATAGATCTTACATAGGCACAGAAGCCTCCTGTCAGAGGCCTTAACTCTCTTGGAGCTCATTTGGAAACATAGACGCATATGTATGCTGATTATATTGTTGTGGTTGCTCATCACTATATGGTGTCTGACTCTTTACCACCCCATGGATTGCAGCACACCAGGCTCCTCTGTCCTCCACTATCTCCCTGAGTTTGCTCAAATTCATGTTCACTGAGTTGGTGATACTATCTATCTATATATATACTTTAATACCTTAGCATAAAAAGGATGGTTTGACAAAAAAGAAAGAAAATAGCTTCCATTTTCTATGCCAGGTTATACTTTATGATCCTGTTACAAGCAGTGATAACCTTCATCTGTAAACAAATCTGGAGGTGGACAAGGAAGATGATATCACTTCCAGCCTGTGGATAAGGAGAGTCTACAGGAAATTATATGATCTTCCCAAGTTCAACTTCCAGCAAGAGGTAATGACAGGGGAGAAGGCTACTTTGCTCCCAGCATGCTTCTGTGACTTCTTTGTGACTCTTGGGCTCAGAATTTCAGGAGACACAGTACAGATGAGTAGCGCCTGGAGTTGCTTCCTGTTTTCTAGATTTCAAGGCCTGATTCTTTCAAACAGACTCTGCTCCCCAGTCTTCTTAATGACTGTACTTCCAGAAGGGAAGGATTACCCAGACATTCCCTTCCAAAATGAATCAAGCTCTTTGCCTCACACAGTGGAAAATATCCTAAGGTGATTCTTGGAAGAAAGCTATTATCCAAAGATGTCTACCTAGACCTTCTTTCTAACAGGCATCTTTTTGTTTAACACATGGCACTAAAATCCTGAGTGTGTCTGTGCTTCCCCCACAGGACTAGGGCTTTTCCTTTGTATGTCTAACACTCAAACCAATGTCTGGTGCATTACAGGTGCACATTAAATACACTTTCAGATGAAGCAAAAGGTGCAGTCTTCATTAAGGATTTGAATATGATGGCCCAGACAGAATTGATGCTTAGTTCAGTTCAGTTCACTCACTCAGTGGTGTCTGACTCTTTGCGACCCCATGGACCGCAGCACGCCAGGCTTCTCTGTCCATCACCCAACTCACAGAGCTTATTCAAACTCATGTCCGTCGAGTCAGTGATGCCATCCAACCCTCTCATCCTCTGTCATCCCCTTCTCCTCCTGCCTTCCATCTTTCCCAGCATCAGGGTGTTTTCCAAGGAGTTAGTTCTTTGCATCAGGTGGCCAAAGGATTGGAGTTTCAGCTTCAACATCAGTCCTTCCAATGAATATTCAGGACTGATCTCCTTTAGGATGGATTGGTAGGATCTCCTTGCATTCAAAGGGACTCTCAAGAGCCTTCTCCAACATCACAGCACAAAAGCATCAATTCTTCAGCACTCATCTTTCTTTATAGTTCAACTCTCACATCCATACATGACTACTGGAAAAACCATAGCTTTGACTAGACACACTTATGTTAGTAAACTAATGTCTCTGCTTTTTAATATGCTGTCTAGGTTGGTCATAATTTTTCTTCCAAGAAGCATGTGTCTTTTAATTTCGTGGCTGCAGTCACCATCTACAGTGATTTGGGGCCCCAAAAAATAAAGTCTGCCACTGTTTCCACTGTTTCCCCATCTTATTTGCCATGAAGTGATGAGACCAGATGCCATGATCTTCGTTTTCTGAATGTTGAGTTTTAAGCCAACTTTTTCACTCTTCTCTTTCACTTTCATCAAGAAGCTCTTTAGTTCTTCACTTTCTGCCATAAGGGTGGTGTCATCTGCATATCTGAAGTTATTGATATTTCTCCCGGCAATCTTGATTCCAGCTTGTGCTTAATCCAGTCTGGTATTTCATCATGATGTACTCTGCATATAAGTTGAATAAGGGTGACAGTATACAGCCTTGATGTACTCCTTTCCTGATTTGGAACCAGTCTGTTGTTCCATGTCAGATTCTAACTGTTGCTTCTTGATCTGCATACAGATTTCTCAGGAGGCAGGTCAGGTGGTCTGCTATTCCCATCTCTTGAAGAATTTCCCATAGTTTGTTATGATCCACACAGTCAAAGGCTTTGGCATAGTCAATAAAGCAGAAGTAGATGTTTCTCTGGAACCCTCTTGCTTTTCCGATGATTGAAGGGATGCTGGCAATTTGACCTCTGGTTCCTCTGCCTTTTCTAAATCCAGCTTGAACATATGGAAGTTCACGGTTCAGGTACTGCTAAAGCCTGGCTTGGAGAATCTTGAGCACTCTTTTGCTAGTGTGTGAGATAAGTGCAATTGTGCAGTAGTTTGAGTATTCTTTGGCACTGCCTTTCTTTGGGATTGGAATGAAAACTGACTTTTTCCAGTCCTGTGGCCACTGCTGAGTTTTCCAAATTTGCTGACATATTGCGTGCAGCACTTTCACAGCATCATCTTTTAGGATTTGAAATAGCTTAACTGGCATTCCATCAACTCTACAATTTTGTTCATAGTGATGCTTCCTAAGACCCACTTGAGTTCACATTCCAGGAAGTCTGGCTCTAGGTGAGTGACTACACCATCTTAATTATCTGGGTCATGAAGATCTTTTTTTGTATAGTTCTTCTTGTACTTTTGCCACCTCTTATTGATATCTTGTGCTTCTGTGAGGTCCATACAATTTCTATCCTTTATGGAGCCCATCTTTGCATGAAATATTCCCTTGTTATCGCTAATTTTTTTGAAGAGATCTTTAGTCTTTCCCATTCTATTGTTTTCCTCTATTTCTTTGCACTGATCACTAAGGAGGGCTTTCTTATCTCTCCTTGCTACTCTTTGGAACTCTACATTAGAATGGGCATATCTTTCCTTTTCTCTTTTGCCTTTGACTTCTCTTCTTTTCCTAGCTATTTTTAAGTCCTCCTCAGACAACCATTTTTCCTTTTTTGCATTTCTTTTTCTTGGGAATGGTTTTGATCCCTGCCTCCTGTACAATGTCATGAACCTCTATCCATAGTTAATCAGGCACTCTGTCTATCAGATCTAGTCCCTTAAATCTATTTCTCACTTCCACTGTATAGTCATAAAGGATTTGATTTAGGTCATACCTGATGGTCATGTACGGATGTGAGAGTTGGACTGTGGAGAAAGCTGAGCACCAAAGAATTGATGCTTTTGAACTGTTGTGTTGGAGAAGACTCTTGAGAGTCCCTTGGACTGCAAAGAGATCCAACCAGTCCATCCTGAAGGAGATCACTCCTGGGTGTTCATTGGAAGGACTGATGTTGAAGCTGAATCTCCAATACTTTGGCCACCTAATGCAGAGAACTGACTCATTGGAAAAGCCTGATGCTGGGAGGGATTAGGGGCAGGAGGAGAAGGGGATGACAGAGAATGAGATGGCTGGATGGCATCACCAACTCGATGGACGTGAGTCTGAGTGAACTCTGGGAGTTGGTGATGGACAGGGAGGCCTGGCGTGCTGTGATTCATGGGGTCACAAAGAGTCAGACATGACTGAGAGACTGAATTGAACTGAACTGAATGGTCTAGTGGTTTTCCTTACTTTCTTCAATTTCAGTCTGACTTTGACAATAAGAAGTTCATGATCCGAGCCACAGTCAGCTCCCAGTCTTGTTTTTGCTGACTGTATAGAGCTTCTCCATCTTTGGCTGCAAAGAATATAATCAATCTGATTTCAGTGTCGACCATCTGGTGATGTCCACGTGTAGAGTCTTCTCTTGTGTTGTTGGAAGAGGGTGCGTTCTCTTGGCAGAACTCTATTAGTCTTTGTCCTGCTTCATTCCGTATTCCAAGGCCAAATTTGCCCGTTACTCCAGGTGTTTCTTGACTTCCTACTTTTGCCTTCCAGTCTCTTATAATTAAAAGGACATCTTTTTTGGGTGTTAGTTATAGAAGGTCTTGTTGGTCTTCATAGAACAGTTCAACTTCAGCTTCTTCAGCATTGCTGATCAGGGCACAGACTTGGATTACTGTGTTGTTGAATGGTTTGCCTTGGAAACAAACAGAGATCATTCTGTCGTTTTTGAGATTGTATCGAAGTACTGCATTTCAGATTTTTCTGTTGACTATGATGGCTACTCCATTTCTTCTAAAGGATTCTTGCCCCCAGTGGTTGATACAGTGGTCATCTGAGTTAAATTCACTGATTCCAGCCCATTTAGTTCACTAATTCCTAAACTGTTGATGTCCATTCTTGCCATCTCCTGTTTGACCACTTCCAATTTGCTGTGATTTATGGACCTAACATTCCAGGTTCCTATACAATATTGCTGTTTACAGCATCAGATTTTCCTTCCATCACCAGTCACATCCATTACTGGGTGTTGTTTTTGCTTTGCTCTGTCTCTTCATTCTTTCTGGAGTTATTTCTCCACTGATCTCCAGTAGCATAGTAGGCACCTACCAACCCGGGGAGTTCATCTTTCAGTGTCCTATCTTTTTGGCTTTTCATACTGTTCATGGGGTTCTCAAGGCAAGAGTACTGAAGTGGTTTGCCATTCCCTTCTCCAGTGGACCACATTTTGTCAGAACTTCCAACATGACCCATCCATCTTGGGTGGCCCTACACGGCATGGCTCATAGTTTCATTGAGTTAGACAAGGCTGTGGTCCATGTGATCAGATTGTTTAGTTTTCTCTGATTGTGGTTTTCAGTCTGTCTGCCCTCTGAAGGAGAAAGATAAGAGAGGCTTATGGTGCTTAATGAATAGTAATTAAATATATAAATGTGTGAATGAATAAAGAATATTGATACTCACTAACAGATATGCAGATGATGCCACCCTTATGGCAGAAAGTGAAGAGGAAGTAAAAAGCCTCTTGATGAAAGTGAAAGAGGAGAGTGAGAAAGTTGGCTTAAAGCTCAACATTCAGAAAATGAAGATCATGGCATCCAGTCCCATCACTTCATGGGAAATAGATGGGGAAACAGTGTCAGACTTTATTTTGGGGGGCTCCAAAATCACTGCAGATGGTGACTGCAGCCATGAAATTAAAAGACACTTACTCCTTGGAAGGAAAGTTATGACCAACCTAGAGAGCATATTGAAAAGCAGAGACATTAGTTTGCCAACAAAGGTCTATCTAGTCAAGGCTATGGTTTTTCCAGTAGTCATGTATGGATATGAGAGTTGGACTGTGAAGAAAGTTGAGTGCTGAAGAATTGATGCTTTTGAACTGTGGTGTTGGAGAAGACTCTTGAGAGTCCCTTGGACTGCAAGGAGATCCAACCAGTCCATCCTAAAGGAGATCAGTCCTGGGTGTTCTTTGGAAGAAATGATGCTAACGCTGAAACTCCAGTACTTTGGCTACCTGATGCGAAGAGTTGACTCATTGGAAAAGACTCTTATGCTGGGAAGGATTGGAGGCAGGAGGAGAAGGGGATGACAGAGGATGAGATGGCTGGATGGCATCACCAACTCGATGGACATGAGTCTGAGTGAGCTCCGGGAGTTAGTGATGGACAGGGAGGCCTGGCATGCTGTGATTCATGGAGTCACAAAGAGTCAGACACAACTGAGCGACTGAACTGAATTGAACTTAACTGAACAGAAAATACTGAAACATAAAATGAAGGGAAAGTGAAAGTCACCCAGTCGTGTCCGACTCCTTGCTACCCCATGGACCATCCAGTCCCTGAATTTTCCAGGCCAGAATACTGGAGTGGGCAGCCTTTCCTTTCTCCAGGGGCTCTTCCCAACCCAGGGATCAAACCCAGGTCTCTTGCATTGCAGGTAGATTCTTTACCAGCTGAGCCACAAGGGAAGCCCAGTTTTTGTAATATATAAGACAAATTTCTCTTTTTACTTGTTTAATGAGGAATATGTTTCCATAGCCAAAGTAACCCAGACACTTGAACCAATACCAACAACTTTGATCAGAGTGACTGCAAGAACTGCATGCTTATGCTCAGCCGTGTCTGACTCTTTTGAGACACCATGGACTGTAGCCCACCAGGCTCCTCTGTCCATGGGATTTCCCAGGCAAGAATACTGGAGTGGGTTGCCATTTCCTTCTCCAGGGGATCTTCTTGATCCAGGTATTGAGCCAGAGTCTCCTGCATTGGCAGGCAGATTCTTTACCAATGAGCCACCAGGGAGCTCTACACAGGTTAAGCACATCAATTAAGTAAATGAAGATTCTAAGCCATAAAATCAAAAGTTCTGATTCAAAATTGTGTGTGCTACATGCTCTGTGTGCAGTGTGTGTGGAAAGGTGCTTCTTACACCCAGAGAAGCAGTGTCACTTCTAAACACTGCAGAACACACAGCAGTGAAATTTGCCATCAGGAGTTCCAATCAGCTACTAAAGAATATCGTTGTAAAGGGAATTCGTAGTCTGCTCCTCTCTTAAACAGGCAACCTGGATACCATACACTGTCTTTGGACTTAAGGCAGATCATCTCTGTGTGTGTTTGGGGTTGGAGTGGAGGGATGCTTGCCTGATTCTCATATTTCACTTCTGGAAAATATGATGAAATTTAGACTCGATTTATGTTTGTGGAATGGGGGGGTTTTATGTCGATCATGTATATATGGTCTTGAATGTGTCATATAGAACGACGAACCATTTTTGTACAAGATGTAATAGGATTCTGTCACATGGCTGTAATTAGCATTAACACAATAAACAAGCTACAGCTGAGGTGGCTGGGCAAGTAAATGCATGACCAGGAAATACTATAAATATCTTTCCTTTTATGCCACAGATCCTATTCTTCACTGCCAGGACCAAAAATACACACAGCAGTATCTCACTCCTGTTGCCATGTATTCGACCCAAATACCATTAACTATCCCCTTGCTCTCTGTTTATAAGAAGGTAAACAGAGACCCAACACCAGTATAGACATAACAGAGCTAAGACCTGGGAAAAATACCAAAGACACAGGATAAACCATGTCATTGCTCCAAGAAGCGGAGTGAGGGAAGTGAAGGCAAAGACAGAGAGCTCTTTCAAAAACTGTGGGATTACTGCTATCGGCTCTGTAAGTTAAGATTTCCAGCCTGAATCAGATGAGTGGTTTCCACGCTTACTGGCTGTTTGCAACACAGCGTGGGGAGGGTGGGTGGGCATCAGGAGCCCATTTTTACTGGACTTATTTCTCCCCTGTGCTGTGAGATGTCTTCTAATGGTCCACTTTCTAAGCTCAAGAAATTCCCTCCAATTGTATAGCGACCTGTAATACATGAAGTTGTGTAGATCTTTACAATTTGCAAGGGTCCCTGGGAGTCTTGTTTCATGAAACAGGAAGAAATCTGCCCAGAAAAGTCATCCCTGGGAGCTGAAGTTTCCGTAGGAAAACTGTTGGAAAAACACACGAATTAACAGAATAAAAGCACGTGTCTGAATAAGGTGTTCTTTGGGCCACCACCTGTGCATTCATGCAAGAGGGGGAAAAACCAAAGAACTGAGAGAGTGAATGTGCTAACATGTTGATGAGATATTGACAACACTGAGCTGCATGGACGGGGAAATAACAGACAAGTTCAGGGTGAAGAATATCATGGGAAAGAACACCAGGGGCAGTGGCCCGGACCTTGAGCAGGGTCACCCGGTGAGTCAGAAACAGAACAATGATCTGGAGGAGGGGGTTCATGTTGTTCTTGGTTTTTCTTTCTCTGGCCGCCCTCTCAAAGCCACTGTGACCTCTGGACTTCCTTCCTCAGTTGTCCGTTTGTTCTTTCTAAGGGAGCATATGGAACCCCTCTCTGCAAGCACCTTGTTAACCACTTGAAGGGGGCTTGTGGCCACATGGGAAAGCTTTCTCCTTCAGCCACAGTATTGCTTTTGTTATTCCACCTGTAACACACAGAATGATGCTGACATCTTTCAACTAAAATGTGCAGCAATATTCTTATATTTGTCAGCATTTCCCATCTACAAAGTATACTTGGGAAACTGGGTAGAAGAAGGTCCCTGTTCAGTAGCGTCTCATCTTCTGGCCGCCTGGGTGTGGTCATGAGACCTCCGCCCTTACAGAATCATTGTCCCAGGAAGATTGGGGTGTAAATGTGATCGAGGCAGTCGTGAAAGTGTGCCCGAGGAGCTCCAGGGCTGGCAACGATGAGGGATATACTCACCCTAGCTCATCTGGCACTCTGTACCTCGCTGATGCTTCCTTCCTGCCATCCTCCAAGGGAAGAATGGGGATCATCGCCTTTGCAAAAGTTTACAGTTCCAAACAGACTTGAGTGAATTACCAGAAACTCAGTAAAGGGGGAATGTCCTTCAATGGAACATGTAAGAGAAGTGAGTTCTGGGTTTTTTCTCTTCCCTTTCTCTCTTAGTTTTCTGGTTGCTGTTGTTGTTTAGTCTCTAAGTCGTGTCGGACTCTTTGTGACCCCAAGGACTGTAGCCCACCAGGCTCCTCTATCCATGGGATTCTCCAGGCAAGAATACTGGAATGGGTTGCCATTTCCTTCTCCAGGGGATCTTCCCCAAACCAAAGATTGAATCTGCATCCTGTGTCTTCTGCGTTGGCATGTAGATTCTTTACCATTGAGCCACCAGGGAAGCCAAGTTTCCTGGGGTTGCCCTAAGAAAACACCACACATACAGAGTGGCTGGAAGCCATGGACCTGTGTGGACGTCCAGTTCCAGAGGCCTGAAGTTTGAGATCTGAAATCAAGGTGTGGGCAGGGTGGATTTCTTTTGAAAGTCAAGATTGGTAGTCTGTTCCAACATCTCTCTTTGGCTTGGGAATGGTGTACTTCTCCCTGTGTCTTCACCTTCTCTTCCCCCTGTGAGTGTCTGTGTTCAAGCTCCCCCCATTCCTCTACAAGCACCAGTCACACTGGGTTGTTGTTGCTGTTCACTCACTCAGTCACGTCTCATTCTTTGCATGGACTGCAGACCCCATGGACTGCAGCACACCAGGCTTCCCTGTCCTTCACTATCTCCTGGAGTTTGCTCAAACTCATGTCCTTTGAGTTGATGCAATCCAAACATCTCATCCTCTGTTGCCCCCTTCCTCCCCTGCCCTCTATCTTTCCCATCAGGGTCTTTTCCGGTGGGTCAGCCAACCCATCAATTGGCCAAAGTATTAGAGCTTCAGCATCAGTCCTTCCAATGAATATTCAGGGTTTCCTTTAAGATTGACTGGTTTGATCTCTTGCTGTCCAAGGGACTCTCAAGTGTCTCCTCCAACACCATAGTTCAAAAACATCAATTCGTTGGTGTTCAGCCTTCTTTATGGTCCAACTCTCATATTCATACATAACTACTGGAGAAACCATAGCTTTGACTCTACAGACCTTTGTCGGCAAAATGATGTTTCTGGTTTTTAATACCCCGTCTAGGTTTATCATAGATTTCCTTTCAAAGAGCAAGCATCCTTTAATTTCATGGCTGCAGTCACTGTCCACAGCTGGGGCCTATCCTAATGGCCACATTTTAACTTGATCAAATGCAATCACCCTTTCTCCAGATACGGTCACACTCTGAGGTCCTGAGGGTTAGGACTTCAGTATATGAGTTTGAGGACCACAACTGATCTCCTAACAGTTAATTCTCTAGCCATTAAAAATGTCATTAAAAATTTCACATGTGAAATACATTCATTTAGTCCCAACACCCCTCTCCCACCAAATCTTTGTCCATTCCTGCATTAACTCTAAGCCCCAAATCTCTACTAAGTATCAGGTAAATTGCTGACTCAATGGACATGACTTTGAGCAAACTCCAGGAGATGGTGAAGGATAGGGAAGCCTGGTGTGCTGCAGTCCATGGGGTTGCAAAGAGTCAGACATGACTTAGTGACTGAACAACATCAACAAATCAGGTATGAAGGAGATTGTATTTATGATTCATCCTGATGCAAATCCTTTTCCAGCTGTGAACCTGGGAAACCAGACAAGTGATCTGCTTAACAAACAGAGATGGAATGGGCATGGAGTAGACATCCTCATTCCAAAAAAGGAGAAGCTAGAAGGAAAATAGGGGTAACAGGCCCAACTTAGCCAAAATTCCAGCATGCACAGTCCTATTCAGTTCTAAGGTTCGAGAAGGATCCTCTTTACCCTGATGATTTGTCCTCAGCTAGGCCAGCAGGGCCATCATTTAACTTTTGCCATTCTTTGGGGACTGTGTCTGGGAGCAGAAGCTGGCCAGCATCATGCCTGGCATCCCCAGCTTGGGAGGGATTTCAGGAGAAACTGAGGCCATAGCTACTTGGGGTCTCCCAGTGTCCGGCTGGCTTCCCAGGTAGCACTAGTGGTAAAGAATCTGCCTGCCAGTGCAGGAGACATAAGAGACACAGGTTGGATCCCTGACTCCGGAAGATCCCCTGGAGAAGGGCAAGGCAACCCACTCTAATATTCTTACCTGGAGAATCCCAAAGACAGAGGAGTCTGGCAGGCTGTAGTTCATAGGGTCACAAAGAGTCGGACACAACTGAAATGACTTAATACAGCATACTCAGTGTCTGGGTGGAGGAGGGTGAGCCCTCTGGATGCATCTATGAGTCAGAGGAGGTGGAAGAAGGAGGATGTCTGGGGCTTCCCTGAAAGGATCGGCTCAGACAAGGCTGTGCTCATGGTTTCTCCAGCGGAGAACAGTGGCGAAGGGACGCCAGAGATCGGGGGACGGCATTGCACAACAGAGAATGCTGCCAGGCTGCCAGGAAGAGGATGTGGTCTCTGCAAAGGGTCCTGAGGACCAAACCCTGGAGCAGGTGAAAGGAGCGTCACCCAGATTGAAGGAGAGGCACCCAAGGGTTAGCCCTGGGTATTGGTAGGTGACTTTGATCTCTTTATCTGCTTTTCTATAATTCCACATTCCTACACTTTGGAGATATGGTGTGTTTGCTTCCAGACCATCAGAATAAAGCAAGTGTTGCAAAGTCACACACATTTGGGGGCTTCCCTGGTATCTCAGATGGTAAAGAATCTGCCTGCAATGCGGGAGACCTGGGTTCAATCCCTGCGTCAGGAAGATCCCCTGGAGAAGGAACTGGAAACCCACCTCCAGTATTCTTGCCTGGAGAATTTCATACACAGGGGAGCCTGGCAGGCTATATAGTCCATGGGGTCGCAAAGAGTTGGACATGACTGAGCGAGTTAACACCTTCACTTCACTTTCAGTGCATATAATAGTTATCTTTATAGGTTATTGCAGAACATTGTGTAGAGTTCCCTGTGCTATACAGTAGGTCCTTGAGGATTATCTATTCTGTATATAGTAGTGAGTATGTGTTAATCCTAAACTGCTAATTTATCCTCTGCCTCACATCTCCCCTTTGGTAACCTACATGGGAAAGAATCTGAAAAAGAGGGCTTCCCTGGTGGCTCAATGGTAAAGAATCCACCCACCACAATGGAGGAGACATAGGTTCAATCCCTGGGCTGGGAAGATCCTATATGCTGTGCAGCAGCTAAGCCAGTGCAACACAGCTCTGGAGGAATGTGCTCAGAGCCTGGGAGTGCTGAGCCCGTCTGCTGCACCTACTGAAGCCTACACACCCTGGAGCGTATGCTCTGCAACAAGAGAAGCCACAGCAATGAGGAGTCCGAGCAGCATAACTAGAGAGTAGCCCCTGCTCGCTGCAACTAGAGAGTAGCCCCTGCTCGCTGAAAGGAGAGAAAATCCCATGCAGCAACGAAGACCCAGCACTGCCAAAAATAAATCGTAAAAGAAAAGAATCTGCAAAAGAATGAATATACATATATGTATAACTGAATGACTTTGCTGTCTACCTGAAACTGACACAACATTATAAATCCATTATAAACCAATTTAAAAAATTAAATTAAAAAAATTTTAAAAATTACACATTTTTCATTGTATGTATTTCCCTTTATGTGTGTACCTATATGTAAGTTTACATGTATACATGAATGTATTTATTTATACTGATACTTTTCCATGTCAATAAATACATATCTATATTATCTTTATTGGTTGTATAGTATCTCCATGATATGTATTTAGCATAGTTTTTTTAAAAACAAAATCAAGTAATAATTGATTTTTTTTCTTTTTTCTTTTTATTTTTTATTTTACTTTACAATTCTGTATTGGTTTTGCCATATATTGACATGAATCCACCACGGGTGTACATGCATTCC
>NW_024070209.1:89868443-90073835 GCF_014754425.2 Oryx dammah | reverse complement strand
CGGGTGTACATGCATTCCCAAACATGAACCCCCCTCCCACCCCCCTCCCCACAATTGATTTTAATTGATTTTAAAAGCTATGTTTACACTATCAGTTCAGTTCAGTTCAGTTCAGTCACTCAGTAGTGTCCGACTCTTTGCGACCCCATGAATCACAGCACGCCAGGCCTCCCTGTCCATCACCAACTCCCGGAGCTCACTCCGACTCATGTCCATCGAGTCAGTGATGCCATCCAGCCATCTCATTCTCGGTCATCCCCTTCTCCTCCTGCCCCCAATCTCTCCCAGCATCAGAGTCTTTTCCAATGACTCAACTCTTCCCATGAGGTGGCCAAAGTACTGGACTTTCAGCTTTAGCATCATTCCTTCCAAAGAAATCCCAGGGCTGATCTTTATCAGAATGGACTGGTTGGATCTCCTTGCAGTCCAAGGGACTCTCAAGAGTCTTCTCCAACACCACAGTTCAAAAGCATCAATTCTTCGGCACTCAGCTTTCTTCACAGTCCAACTCTCACATCCATACATGACCACAGGAAAAACCATAGCCTTGACTAGACAGACCTTAGTCGGCAAAGTAATGTCTCTGCTTTTCAATATGCTATCTAGTTTGGTCATAACTTTTCTTCCAAGGAGTAAGCATCTTTTAATTTCATGGCTGCAGTCACCATCTGCTGTGATCTTGTAGCCCCCCAAAATAAAGTCTGCCACTGTTTCCACTGTTTCTCCATCTATTTCCCATGAAGGAATGGGACTGGATGCCATGATCTTCATTTTCTGAATGTTGAGCTTTAAGCCAACTTTTTCACTCTCCTCTTTCACTTTCATCAAGAGGCTTTTTAGTTCCTCTTCACTTTCTGCCATTAGAGTGGTGTCATCTGCATATCTGAGGTTATTGATATTTCTCCCAGCAATCTTGATTCCAGCTTGTGTTTCTTCCAGTCCAGCCTTTCTCATGATGTACTCTGCATATAAGTTAAATAAGCAGGGTGACAATATACAGCCTTGACGCACTCCTTTTCCTATTTGGAACCAGTCTGTTGTTCCATGTCCAGTTCTAACTGTTGCTTCCTGACCTGCAAACAGGTTTCTCAAGAGGCAGGTCAGGTGGTCTGGTATTCCCATCTCTCTCAGAATTTTCCACAGTTTATTGTGATCCACACAGTCAAAGGCTTTGGCATAGTCAATAAAGCAGAAATAGATGTTTTTCTGGAACTCTCTTGCTTTTTCCATGATCCAGCAGATGTTGGCAATTTGATCTCTGGTTCCCCTGCCTTTTCTAAAACCAGTTTGAACATCAGGAAGTTCACGGTTCGCATATTGTTGAAGCCTGGCTTGGAGAATTTTGAGCATTATTCTACTAGCGTGTGAGATGAGTGCAATTGTGTGGTAGTTTGAGCATTCTTTGGCATTGTCTTTCTTTGGGATTGGAATGAAAAATGACTTTTTCCAGTCCTGTGGCCACTGCTGAGTTTTCCAAATTTGCTGGCATATTGGGGGCAGCATTTTCACAGCATCATCTTTCAGGATTTGAAACGGCTCCACTGGAATTCCATCACCTCCACTAGCTGTGTTAGTAGTGATGCTTTCTAAGGCCCACTTGACTTCACCTTCCAGGATGTCTGGCTCTAGATGAGTGATCACACCATCATGATTATCTGGGTCATGAAGATCTTTTTTGTACAGTTCTTCTGTGTATTCTTGCCACCTCTTCTTAATATCTTCTGCTTCTGTTAGGTCCATACCATTTCTGTCCTTTATCAAGCCCATCTTTGCATGAAATGTTCCCTTGTTATCTCTAATTTTCTTGAAGAGATCTCTAGTCTTCCCCATTCTGTTGTTTTCCTCTATTTCTTTGCATTGATCGCTGAAGAAGGCTTTCTTATCTCTTCTTGCTACTCTTTGGAACTCTGCATTCAGATGCTTATATCTTTCCTTTTCTCCTTTGCTTTGTTTACACTATACTGTTGTCTATTAAGTGTGCAATAACGTTGTGTCTAAAAAAAAGTGCTGTTCATTGTTCAGTCGCTCAGTCAGGTCTGACTCTTTTCCACCCCAAGGACTGCAGCACGCCAGGCTTCCCCATCCATCACCAACTTCTGGAGCTTGCTCAAACTCATGTCCATTGAGTCAGTGATACCATCCAACCATCTCATCCTCTGTTTTCCCCTTCTTCTCCCACCTTCAATCTTTCCCAGCATCAGGGTCTTTTCCAATGAGTTGGTTCTCACATCAGGTGGCCAAAGTATTGGAGCTTCAGCTTCAGTGTCAGTCCTTCCAATGAATATTCAAGATTGATTTCCTTTAGGATTGACTGGTTTGATCTCCTTGCAGTCCAAGGGACTCTCAAGAGTCTTCTCTAGCACCACAGTTCAAAAGCATCAAGTCTTCGATGCTCAGTCTTCTATGCTCAGTCTTCTTTATGGGCAGACCTTAATTGAAAAATAAAGCTGCTGGGAAAATGGCACTGATAGATGAGCTCCATGCAGGACTGCTACAAACCTTCAGTTTGTGAAAAACACAATTAATCTGTGAAGTGCAATAAAACAAGGATAGGCCCGTATGCATTACTTTTAAATGAAAGAAGAAAAAAACAATAAATACCATAAAGTACTGGAGTCACAATGAAGTGAGCATATTTAAAATACAATGAGTCTGCAAGTATCAGAAACGTGATTTAAGAGAATAAAACCCAAATAATGTCCCCTGGTTTATGAATTCTGTGAGAATGATGAGCTTAGTCATGTATAAACTATTAAGTGGTAAGAAGCAGGCAGGAAGTCATCCAGTCTGAGTTGTCCGGTGCATGAGGAACCAATATCCAGGGTGGTGCCAACTGGCCTGGAGGTCACACAGTTCATCACTGCCAGTGATGGAGAGGCAGCTCCCCCTGATCCGGGATGCAGCTCCCATGCTTGGCCCCCACAGGTGTCTCTCCAAAGGAAGGGGATATGCAAGTCCTCTCTGCCCATCCTCCACCACCCCTGCCAGGAGACACCCTCTATTCCATTTCTGCAGCAGACAGCTCCGGTGATGATGAGCACAGGCAGGTGGGTTCCTGAAAGCACTTTTCAAGGAGAAGGACTAAAGCCATCCCCTCCAGTTGTCTCACTCCATTTCTTGTCTGTGCTATGATTATCGAAAATTTGTACTGCCTGCAGCTCTGCCTATCCCATGTGTGTATGTTAGTCGCTCAGTCGGATCTGACTCTTTGCAACCCCATGAATTGTAGCCCACCAGGCTCCTCTGTCCATGGAATTTTCCAGGCAAGAATACTGGAGTGGGTTGCCATTCCTTTCTCCAAGGGATCGTCCCAACCCAGACATTGAACCCGTGTCTCCTGCCACTGCAGGCGGATTCTTTATCATCTGAGCCACCAGGGAAGCCTGCCTGTATCACGGAGATCACACCAGCACTATGAACATTTCAAGGCCAAAGAAAAGAATCTCAGCTACAGCTAAGGAAAAAAGATGAGACAGAAAAGGAGAGAGAGGGACTGTGAGAGAGACAGAGAGCACGCAGCAGTGCCTGGAGAGCCAGTGAGACAGAGAGAGCAATCTATTCAGCAAGGGCCAGAAAAGAAAACAGCCAGAGACGCCCGAGTGCAGGAGTCAATTAAGGAAAGATTTAGCTGATTACAGGGCTCGTGGAGGGAGGGAGATCCGCGCAGGCCACAGCTAAGTTGCATAGTCAGAGAGAGTCATGCTGCACTTCCCCTCACCACATCCAGACTGGAGAACAGAGGTGTGGCATCTGACACAACTGATGGTCTCCTCTTCCCAGTCGGCCCCTGCAGGCATCTCCCTCCGCAGCGGCACCAGCCGCATCCTGGAAATGGACAGGATGCTTACCTGCAAGACAGCCATTGGCTCTGTCCCTTCCCCCAGGGAGACATCACCAAAAGTAATGACACAGCTTAGCTCTGGACACGGATGTTTTCTCTAAGACAAGATTAAGGCACGTCACCCAAGGCAGTACTCATGTGTGAAGAAATCAGATTGGAGGAATTTTAAAACAGTCCTTTCAACATTATCCATCCATTGTATTTTTTTTTTATACTTTATTTTACACTCCTATAAACATGTGCACATACAACCATATACATCACCTTCCTGAGGATGAAAGACAAGGATGCTGATACAAAAGGGAGTGGAGTCAGTCTAGGAAAGTAGCAGAGGGCAGACAGTGGTCCTGTCTCCTCTCCTTTCAGACCCCAACTCCAGGCAGGCACTCAGGCGTGTGTGCAGCGCTTCTATCTCTCTCTTTTGTTCAGACCGTAAAGGATCAGCATAATGTGCAGAAGCCATCTTCCTGCCCCCTCCCCACCTCTGTGTTTCCCTTCCTGGAGCTCCATGTCTGCAGCTGGAGAAGGCCCGCCACGGAGAGGAGTCAGTGTAACAGGGCAGTTTTGCTGACACTAAAAACACGTGCTTTTAGGAAACAGTTATTCACCTTCTTTATAAAATCCCTGGGGTACCCAGTTGAATGCCTTTTCCAGAGCAGGTTCTCGAAAAAGAAAGAAAAACAGTTGGATTAATATACTTTAAATGAAAATAAATTTGTTTAAATTGCCAAAGAAATCAAGTTCTAGCAAATGTCTGGTTAATAGGACCCGTGCAAACATGTGAAAATACTTTATCTGGAACCACAAACATCCCTCCCGTAGTTAAGAGTCACTTGTATTTGTGCAGTGTGCTGAGTTGCGGTGTAAAAAGTATTTCGTACAGCAGGTCCTTGTCCAGATCCAACTGGAAGCCACTGCCCTGCGCTGACCACCCTAGCACTTCTCTGTGATCATGTTAACTGTGAAACAGATGAAGCTGGAGAGGCAGAAGGAGAAGACACTCACAGGCCTTAGTAGAATCGCAGAGGGGAGGGGACTTCGCTCAAGGGGGAGGGGACTTCGCTCAAGGGGGAGGGGACTTCGCTCAAGGTGGAGGGGACTTCGCTCAAGCGTGAAGGGCTTCCTGCACATGGAGTTGGGAAAGTCCTGTGTCCAAGTTTTGTGCCAGAAGGAAAGGCCTGGCTGCAGTGCAGGAACAGGGGGGCCGGGGGTTTGGAGTCTGTGATAAAGTTCCACTGGAGTGTGGAGAAGAGCCGACACATGCCCAGTGATGGGAGAAAATGCGCACGATGGAATAGATTCAGAAGAGATTTAGAGTGAAAACCGAGCTTACCAGTGTATGTGAACACGTACGAAAACTCATCCACTCAGTGGACATTCATAGGATAACATTCCAGGAACTCTTTCAGACACTGGAGCACAAAATATTAGAATAATCACCATAATAACACTAAGGGCACAGGCTCTGTTCTAACAAGACTCTTGTGTTTGATAATCACAACACTTCTGTAAGGTGGCTACTATTATCCCATTTCATAAATGAGGAAACTGAAGTCCCGGAGGGGTGAAGTAACTTAGTTAAAAAACACTCTCAAGTGAATGAGAAGACAAGCCACAGACTTGGGGGAAATGTCTGCAAAAGACACGTGACAAACGATTGTTGTCTGAGACATACAAAGCACTCTTAAAACTCAACGGTAAGAAAATGAACAACCTGATTCAACAATGAGCATGAGCTCTGAAAGGACACCTCATTGGAGAAGACATCCTGATGTTAATTAAGCATCTGAAAAATTGCTCCATATCATATGTCATCAGTTCAGTCAGTTCAGTCGCTCAGTCGTGTCTGACTCCTTGCGACCCCATAGACTACAGCACGCCAGGCTTCTCTGTCCATCATCTACTCCCGGAGTTTGCTCAAACTCATGTCCATTGAGTCGGTGATGCCATCCAACCATCTCATCCTCTGTCATCCCCTTCTCCATCTGCTTTTAATCTTTCCCAGCATCAGGGTCTTTTCCAATGAGTCAGTTCTTCACATCAGGTGGCCAAAGTATTGTAGTTTCAACTTCAGCATCAGTCCTTCCAATGAACACCCAGGACTGATTTTCTTTAGGATTGACTGATTTGATCTCCTTGCAGTCCAAGGGATTCTCAAGAGTCTTCTCCAGCATCACAGTTCAAAAGCATCAGTTCTTCGGCACTCAGCTTTCTTTATGGTCCAACTCTCACATCATACAGGACTACTGGAAAAACCATAGCTTTGACTAGATGGACCTTTGTTGGCCAAGTAATGTCTCTGCTTTTTAATATGCTGTTTAGGTTTGTCATAGCTTTTCTTCCAAGGAGCAAGCATCTTTTAATTTCATGGCTGTAGTCATCATCTTCAGTGATTTTGGATCCCAAGAAAATAAAGTCTGTCACCGTTTCCATTGTTTCCCCATCTATTTGCCGTGAAGTGATTGGACCAGATGTCATCAGATAAACGCAAATTAAAACAACAACGAGATACCACCACACACCTATGAGATCTGTTAAAATCCAAAACACTGACAACATCAAATGCTGGTGAGGATGTGGAGAAACAGCAACTCTCATTCATGGCTCATGGGAATGCAAAATGGTAGCCGTTTTAAACATATTCTTACTATTTGATCCAGCAGTCATGACCACTGGCATTTACTCAAAAGAATCAAAGACTTATGTCCACACAAACCTCTTTGGAAACTTTTGTGTGCAAGCTTGATAAATTGCTTCATTTGTGTCTGACTCTTTGCAACCCTATGGACTGTAGCCTGCCAGGCTCCTCTGTCCATGGGATTCTCCAGGCAAGAATATTGCTCTCCTCTGGGAGATCTTCCCAACCCAGGGACTGAACGTGCATCTCCTCCATCTCTTGCATTGTAGGCAGATTCTTTACCACTGAGCCACCAGGGAAGCCCCTATGAATTTTTATATCAGTTTTAGTCATAATTACCAAAACTTGGAAGCAACCAAGATAACCTTAAGTAAGTGAATGGATAAATACACTGTGGTACATCCATACCATGAAATATTTAGTCACAAATAAAAAGGAATAAGCTGTCAAGTCATGAAAAGACATGGAGGAACTTCATATGCCTGTCACTAAAAAGAGTCCACTCTGAAATGGAAATGGTTACCTACCATATGATTCCAACTATAAGATATTCTGGAAAACAAAAACTATGAAACCAGTAAAAAGACGGCAGTTGCCAGGGGCTGGAGGGAGGAGAATGAGGAAGGTTTTTACAGTGAAACTTCTGCAAGATAATGTAATATGGATACATGTCATTATCTCTTTGTTAAACCCTAAGGAAATATGACTCCAAGAGCAAACTCTAATGTAAACTGTATTTCAGGTGATTGTAATGTGTCAGGGCAGGTCCATCATTTTATCTGGTGGGGGATGTCCATAGTAGGGGAGGCTGTGCATGTGTGGGGACACGGAATATTGGGGAATCCTTTGTACTCTCCACTCTATTTTGCTGTAAAGCTAAAACTGCTCTCAAAAAATAGTCTATTAAAAAAAATAATACACAGCTCCTATGATTAATAAAAAAGATATTAATTTCAAAAGCAGTTTATATAATTCTTTTGCTATTATTAAATAAAACTCAGGGAACTACATGATGAGATCCATCAGTTTAAAAAAATATGCTGGAACCAGAATATTCCATCCAAGACAGAATATTCTGAGCATTAGCTCTCAAAAAGTCAGTGTTTTATAAACTCCAAAAGCATAGTCCTAATAGGTGAATTTGGTGGGTTTTAGCCAACATTGCTCAAAGAAATAGCCTGAACTAAGGAGACAGAATGATTTGACATCAATAGTTGATATTGACACCTTGGTTTCTGTAAGATATGTACTGGCCACGATGTAAAATCCAGTTTTGTAAGTTTCAGAGTTCCCGTCCTATGCCAACCTGGCCGGGACTGCTCCTGCTTTAATGGAGCGTACTCTCTGGCTGGGTGATTCAGGGAATAAACAAGTGAGAATGCAAGAAAATCTTAACTTTAGAGGTGTGATGCGCCAAGCAGGGTATTGACAAGTCCTTGGCAGCCTGTTTCCTGGGTGAGGGGCACTGCACCTGAGGTCTGAATGTTGTGAATGCCCTCCACATGCAGAAATCTGGTGATGGAAAAGTTTCAGGTGGGTAGGACAATGCCAGGGCAAAGCGTCATGAGAAGAATGAGGTGATTTGGAGAGGGAGGCAGGAGTCCGATCATGCTGACTTGTGGAATTCTTTGAGACAGAAGTTGTCACCTTATAAAGACCTCAGTATTTAAGTAAGTGTATCTAGTAATGATGGAGAAGGCAATGGCACCCCACTCCAGGATTCTCACCTGGCAAGTCCCATGGACTGAAGAGCCTAGTAGGCTGCAGTCCATGGGGTCGCTAAGAGTCACACACGACTGAGCGACTTATGAGATGGTGTCCACATTCTATTTTAGTGAATGTGTATGTCCTAGCAACCAACATTCTACCAGGGGCTTCCTTTGTGGCTCAGGTGGTAAAGAATCCGCCTGCAATGCAGGAGGCCTGGGTTAGATCCCTCAGTTGGGAAGTTCTCCTGGAGAAGGGAACAGCTACCTACTCCAGTATTCTTGCCTGGAGAATTCCATGGACAGAGGAGTCTGTTGGGCTATTGTCCATAGGGTCGCAAAGAGTCGGACACGACTGAGAGACTAAACATGATGTTGGGGTAAGTTTCACCAAGGTAGGAAATATATGAAAAGCGGAAGAGCAGAGTGTGTGTGTGTGTGTGTGTGTATGTGTGTGCACGCGCGCGTGCGTGCGCACACCTGGAAATTAGGGTGAGTTCAATTTATACCCAGCTTCCCAGGTGGCACTAGTGGTAAAGAATCAGCCTGCCAATGCAGGAGACATAAGAGATGTGGGTTTGATCCCTGGGTTGGTAAGATTCCCCTGGAGGGAATGTTTGAATGCCAATGGGAATGGCAACCCATTCTAGTACCCTTGCCTGGAGAGTCCCATGGACAGAGGAGCCTGGTGGGCTATGGTCCCTGGGATGGCACAGAATCTGACAGGACTGAAGTGACTTCGTGCGCTCACACACACCATGTCAGAGGGAAAAACAAAAGGGAGGCCCCGTAAATGGAAGATATTCAGATCCAAACTCAGGATCTAAGTCTGATGTAGATGAATCAGAAGAGCCAAGGACTCCTGTGCACTTGCATACACCATGTCTGAGGGACAAGCAAAAGGGAGGCCCCGTAAATGGAAGATATTCAGATCCAAACTCAGGATTTAAGTCTGATGTAGATGAATCAGAAGAGCCAAGGACTCACCTTGGGAGAGCAGGTCCAGGCAGAGAAGGGAAGAGCCGTTCTGCACAGCGTGCTCTCAGCAATGGAGACAGGCATGGAGTGGAATACGTCTAAAAATGGCATGTTCCTTTCAGTCAGTTGGGTATTCACGCAGTGATATTTTTAGTGTGTTATTTACTTAGCAAAATGTTTCTTCTTCAAAGGAAAGAGGAACATGTCATATTCGTCCTAATTGCGTTTTTGTTATGTGGAGAGATTCTGTAGCATACTTTACCCTCTTAAACAGCAATTCTTATACATTTTTCGATCAAGATGCAATAACCACAGAAAATCATCATTTGTAGCTCTGATGATCAAAAATAAATCTTAAGTCTCTGAGCATTAAGTATATACCCAGCAATGTTTATTCTTAGTAAGAAGATTGCATCCCTCACTTCTAAACAAGTGCATACATAGGTGGATGTACAAACAAATAGGACATGCATATTCACTATTAAAAGAGAACACAGATGCATCTAATCCTGAGGTAAATTCATTGTTTTTAAAAAATAGCAGATACATTTCCATTTAACCAAATTAGACTTCCAAGAGGTGTATCATTAGAGAAGGCCACAGTTTTTGTTAGCCTAAAATTCTTCTAAATACTTGGGTACTGCTGGCGTTGCAAACCTCCATTTTTCATGAGTAAATACTCTTCCTATGAGAAATGTACGAGTCTCAAACATGTTCCCATTTCTTTTTTTTTAATGATATACTTATTTAAGAAACAAACAGAAAGCATAGAGAGAAGTTATTTAATTTTCTTTTCTTTTCCTAGATCCTAGTCCTCAGTAAATTAGCTAACATTGAACGTGTAGGGTGGATCCATGTTACAAAACAGCAATCTAGTTAATCCTCCTGAAAACTGTCTTGCCTTGCCTATGGCAGGGAGGGCGAAATCTGCTCTTCCACATTCCTGTGCACACCAGCAACGCCCCCCTCCCCATGTCTGTTTACTGAAAGACTCCTCAAATCACAGGGCTTTCTCTCACCCACTCATCTCTACTTATTGTTCCCAGTCCTCTTTGCCTAATAACCAACCCCCTTCCTCAAGCTTTATCTTCCCCCAAAATGGCCATCTTTGCACAGAAATTACACTTCTTATTTGAAAAAGTAAATTTTACATTTCCTCTAAGAAGATCACCACACTGTGAGAATAAATCCTATTATTTTACAGCCCTCATATAATTCTCATTCTAAGATAAAACCTAATTTTAAAAAATTGAAAAAAAAAAAGATGCTTTAAGAATATGAATGCAGCTTACTTGTATATTCCCAAGGATAGATTTTAGGAGTCTCTGTAACAAAGGCAAAGAGAAACGAGAAAATAAAAGCCCAAAGTGTTTTCACGTAAAATATTAAGTAAGAAGTTAAACCTGATTTTTTGTTATTTAGTGGAAAATGTACATAAATATTGAATTTGCAAAGATTTTTCAAATTCATTCTCTTTCTAAAATGCTAGGTGCCTTCCTAATTTGCCTGAAAATATTGCAAGGAGCTAAATTATTTCAAGCCCTTCAGCTAAAGTGTGGGGTTGCAGCCGGGGTAGGGCCGCCACCCAGTCCACCCCACCCTCCTGTGGTGCTCCCAACGACTGGAATAGCTGGGAAACCTGTGAGGCTAGAGAAACACAAGATGCAGTGAGGGGGGCGGGGAGATGAATTTCCACACACTGCTTTGGGTTTCAGACGTCTCCAGATTTCAGGTTAACCCATAAGAGAGACTGTCAATTCTTTCGGTCCCTCTGGCCCTTTAAAAAATAAACTGCCAGTTTTATTGGCCTGAATATCACAAGTATTTGATGCAATGTTTTTTTTTTTTTTTTCTTTAGGATGGACGAAGGGGGGAGGGTATGGCCACGATGATTAAAAAAAAAAAGCATCTGTGAAAAAAATGGTACCCTGTTACTAAAGACGTCAGACAAGCTGCAGTGCTTAGGTAATGCAGTCTTTTTCTCGCAAACAGAGCACCTGAAAGGAAGCAGGTTTGGCTAATTTTACTAGTCCTAAGCAGCTGACTTTTCTTGTGAAATCCTCAGGGCGGTATCTCGGGAACTGTTCAAAGTTGCCAGCTCCCAACGCCTGGAGGCTGTGGAGACCGGGATGACGACAGAGACTGGAAAAGAAGCGGCGGTGTCCTCTTAATTGCCCCCAGAATATCCAGGGATGGTTAACAGGAACCAAACAAACATACACACACAAAGAAACACGGCTTCGGAAGGAGCGGCGCGAGACAGACGGGGCGCGGGGCTGGGACATCAACTTGGCCTGCACGCCGTGTTCCGGTCCTCCGGGCGGTCGGTCCCACCTTTCCATGTGAAAAGAGGGAATATTTCGACTTGAAACTTGGGGTGCTCCCGTTTTCTCTTGGGTCTGGGTTGTTCAGCTACACTAGCGAGTGATCCAGAAGGCGCGCTAGCTCCTTGCTCGATTTCAGGACAAGGCTGCTCTGGGGAGGCGGGGGGACCCTGGGGGGTAGGGGGGCGAGACAGGGGGGAGGGGACAAAGGAAGGGGGGAGGGGACAAAGGAAGGGGAGATGGGAGGGCGCCGGGCGCGCTGCAGGGCTGAGACGCAGCTATGCGTCCGGATCGTGTTTGGAACCAGCCCGGGGAAGGGGCCCGATCGCCGGCCAAAGGACCGGCCGGGCCGAGCCCCACGGACCGTTACTCCGGCCTCCATTGGGGGCCGGGGCGCAGAGGGGCCCGGCGCCGCCAAACGCACACCGTGCGGCGCGTCCCATCGCGGGGAGGAGGGGAGACAGCCGCGGAAAAACGGCCAAACTGAAAGCGCCAACCGGGGCGGGGGGCTCCCGCCGGTCGGGCTTTTTAGGGATGTCTCGGCCTTGGAGAAAAGGAGAGAAAGGAGGGGAGCGCCCACGTGCCCGGGAAAGGCGGTTGTGTCCAAGCGCCACCTGCCGTCGGCCGGGGGGCTCGGCGGGCTCCCCGCGCCCCTCGGGGGAGCAGCAGCAGCGGCGCCCACCCTCCCCCTCCTCCACCCTCCACCCCCGGGGGCCCGACCGCCGATCCTCGCCCCTGCCCCCGCCCGCTCGGGCTGTGCGCGTGCCCGGGCGTGCGCCCGCAGGGAGGGAGCGCGCCTGGCCGGCTCACCCCGACCGGCCTCCGGGGTGGGTGGGTGGTGGGGGACTGGGCACAAAGGGGCGCCGGGCCCCTCCCCGGACCCGGTGTGGTCGGTTCGCTCCGACGCTGGGACTGGCTCGGTTCGGCCCTCCCGCGGGGACGGGCGCGGCTCCCGAGCGTACCGGGGAGAGGGGCGCCTCGGTGCACACACACGAATTTTTTTTTTTTTTTTTAAGAACACTTTTCGAGACCTGCCTCCTCTTCCCCCTCCCCCACCCCATCTTTGCAGCCCGGGGGCGGGGACGGGGCGGGGCTGCCGAGTTAATCAAGGCTGCGGGGCGGAGCCGGCCCCGGCCATTGGCTGGCCCGCGGGGTGACGTCACCCCGATGACACCCTGATAACTAGTTGGGAGAGAGCCCTCAACTTTTTGCAGAAGGAGCGCGCGCGCGCCTGGGAGTTGCGTGGGGTCCGGCGCTCGCGGCGGGAGCCAGGAGCCGGAGAGAGAGAGGGGGTCCCCCGGGCTGCTCCGACCACCGCCGCCGCCGCCGCCTCCTCTCGCGTCGCGGGCCGCAGCTGCCCCGCGCGCGGGCGACCCCGAGTCGCCGCAGCCACTGTGTGCAGACTGGAAGGGGGGGCGGGGGGGGGGGGGGGAGCCGCGGACGCGGGGTGCCCAGGACTTTGCAACTTGCCCGGGAAGGTGGAGGGCCGAGCGGGGGAGGGGGAGCCCCGCAGGAGACCGAGCGGCCCGGGTGGGAGCGCCCAGCCCCGCCGCGGATCATGGTGCAGCAGGCCGAGAGCTTGGAAGCGGAGAGCAACCTGCCCCGGGAGGCGCTGGACACGGAGGAGGGCGAATTCATGGCTTGCAGCCCGGTGGCCCTGGACGAGAGCGACCCGGACTGGTGCAAGACGGCGTCGGGCCACATCAAGCGGCCTATGAACGCGTTCATGGTGTGGTCCAAGATAGAGCGCAGGAAGATCATGGAGCAGTCGCCGGACATGCACAACGCCGAGATCTCCAAGAGGTTGGGCAAGCGCTGGAAAATGCTGAAGGACAGCGAGAAGATCCCGTTCATCCGGGAGGCGGAGCGGCTGCGGCTCAAGCACATGGCCGACTACCCCGACTACAAGTACCGGCCCCGGAAAAAGCCCAAGATGGACCCGTCGGCCAAGCCCAGCGCGGGCCAGAGCCCGGAGAAGAGCGCGGCGGGCGGCGGCGGCGGCGGGAGCGCGGGCGCGGGCGCGGGCGGCGGCGCCAAGACCTCCAAGGGCTCGAGCAAGAAATGCGGCAAGCTCAAGGCCCCCGCGGCCCCGGCGGCCGGCGGCGCCAAGGCGGGCGCGGGCAAGGCGGCGCAGCCCGGGGACGGCGGCGGCGGCGGCGCGGGCGACGACTACGTGCTGGGCAGCCTGCGCGTGAGCGGCGCGGGCAAGACGGTCAAGTGCGTATTCCTGGACGACGACGAGGACGAAGAGGACGACGAGGACGAGCTGCAACTGCGGATCAAGCAGGAGGCGGACGAGGACGACGACGAGCCGCCGCCGCACGCGCAGCTCCTGCAGCCGCCGGGCCAGCAGCCGCCGCCGCCGCCGCTGCTGAGACGCTACAGCGTCGCGAAAGTGCCCGCCAGCCCCACGTTGAGCAGCGCGGCCGAGTCCCCCGAGGGCGCGAGCCTGTACGACGAGGTGCGGGCCGGCGCGGCCTCGGGCGCGGGGGGCGGCAGCCGCCTCTACTACAGCTTCAAGAACATCACCAAGCAACACCCGCCGCCGCTGGCGCAGCCCGCGCTCTCGCCCGCGTCCGCGCGCTCCGTGTCCACCTCCTCTTCGTCCTCCTCGTCCAGCGGCGGCGGCGGTGGCGGCGGCAGCAGCAGCAGCAGCAGCAGCGGCGGCGAGGACGCCGACGACCTGATGTTCGACCTGAGCTTGAATTTCTCCCAAAGTGCGCACGGCGCCGGCGACCAACAGCTGGGGGGCGGCGCGGCGGCCGGGAACCTGTCCCTGTCGCTGGTGGATAAGGATTTGGATTCGTTCAGCGAGGGCAGCCTGGGCTCCCACTTCGAGTTCCCCGACTACTGCACGCCCGAGCTGAGCGAGATGATCGCGGGGGACTGGCTGGAGGCGAACTTCTCCGACCTGGTGTTCACGTATTGAGAGGAGGGGTGGGGTGGGGGCGCCCCGTTCTCGCTCTTTTTTCTCTGGCGGGTGCAGAGCAGGGTTCCTTGGGAGGAAGTCGTGGTGGTCGTGATGATGCTGATGATGATACAAGGTTTTGGTTTCGACGGTGATGGCGGTAGGGTGGAGGGGCGAGAAGAAGATGCTGATGTTGATATGATGTCGTGACACAAAGAAATTGGAAAGATGCTGAAAATTTTGGTGGAGTTAAAGTGAAATGAGTAGTTTTTGAAACATTTTTCCTGTCCTTTTTTTGTCCTCCCCCCCCAACCTCCTCTCCCTTCTTGATCGTGTCTCAAGGTAGTTGCATACCTAGTCTGGAGTTGTGATCCCCACCCCCCCAAATGTGTTTTTGTAATTACTGTTTCTTTTTTTCCCTGAAATTCGCGATGGCAACAAAGGCGGAGGGGACGGGGCGGGGGAGGGCAACGAGGACCCGCTCCGGAAGGCGCTGTTTGAAGCTTGTTGGTCTTTGAAGTCTGGAAGACGCCTGCAGAGGACCCTTTGGCAGCACAACTGGGGAGTTGGTTGGAGATTTATTTTATTTTATTTTATTTTTTTCTTAAGAGATCTTAAGAACTGGTGAATTTTTTTTTTAAAAAAATAACAAACACAAAAACAAAAAAGGGACCATGGCAAAATTTTTTAATTTAATTTTATTTTTTTGGAGGGAGAAAACTGATGTCTTCTATGCATCCGATTCTTAACAAAACTGCAGGGAGCTTGAAAAAATGCAGACTGTACAAACGCTTACAAAAAAAAAAAACTGTGAACTGACTTAAGATCAGAGTTTACTTTTCAGATCAAATTGTTTATGGTTTTACAAATGTGATTTCTACTTGCCAACTTTTTTTTGGTAACTTGTTCCCTTATACCTCCTTGATTGAATACCAGGCAGCCTAGACCTCAGTACAAAAGGTATTGAAACATTTTTGATACATAACAGACCTCAGTCTTTTTTAAAAATTAATATATTTTCAGGCGTATTTTTGTACAGTGAAAAGGGAACATTCTTGCTGTGTTTTTTCAGTAAGACTTTCAGGCACTTCTTCCCTTTTGATTTCTTTTTTTCCTCTTTTTTTTTTTTTTTTTTTTTAGCATGCAAGTATGTTGGTACGTTATGTCCTGGTTTAAAAAGGATTAAAATTTTAAAATAATCCTTGCATCTAAAGGCCTTGTGGTTTAAAAAAAAAAAAAGCAAACTTTTTTTGTACAGCTATAGTAGAGATTTGTTCAATATTTGTAGGTAAAGATTTATTGAAAACGGTGATATAGACCTCAGAGCTGTTATCTTAGTTTAAAGATTGTATATGTACTGTACTATAGTAGGACTTTATGTATCTCATACGCTGTGATATGTGGATGGGGCCCCAGATGGAAGGTTTGAAACTGGATTCTCGATTTTTAGCAAAAAGAAAAAGGCACATAGTTTAAAAAGTTTCTCATTTTGTGCAATATAATCTAAATAAAGTACAGACCATCTGCGTATTTTGTAGCAAATGGTGGCAAAGCAGACTCAATGCACTGTCTACATCATTGCCTGTTTTTTTTTTTTTTTTTTTTGGTGCTGGAAGTCTGTATCTTGACAATTTTAATAAATCAGCTGGAACTGATAGAAACTCGCATCGCCCATGGTCTCTATGGAAGTCCTACTGGCGGTGGTGTTGTCGCAGGGCATTCAGAGAGGAGGCCCTTGTGCGCGCGGGTGGGAAGGTGGCCGGAGCGAATCCCATATTCTCCGGGCTTCGGCTGGAAGTGCTAAATGTCTGGCCAATTCCTCGCTTCTCTTTTTCGGTGGCTGGTTAGGCAAACCCGGGGCGGAGGATTCTTTTCTCTCGGCCTTCCTTTCACTTCCCCCTTTGCAACCCCATTTCCTTGCTCACCTCCTCCGCGAGTCCCACCCTCCTCTCCCTGCCCATCCGCACGGCGGGCGGGCGCCGCGGGCACCGGGCCGGACGGGGGTCAGCCTTTTCGGCGAGGGGCCGCGTCGGAGCTGCACTTCGCGGTAACCCGCGCCCTTTGGGTGGCCAGCGCTGGGCGCGCGCGGATGCTCGCTGTTCTCCCTCCTTAGAGGCGGGGGACAGCCGTTTCCAATTTTGAATTTTTTTTTTTTTTCTCCTTGACGCTGCATGTCCGCCTGTGAGCTGGTGGGAAGCGCTGCTACAGTTCTGGACCGCGAGCGGTGACCGGCGCTGGGGCGTGGCGGTCGGTGTTGAGTCTCTTTTCGGCGTCGCCGGGAGAGCGGGGCGCGGCGGGCCCGAGGCTGGGGAAGGAGCGCGCGGAAGGCTGGCTTAGGGCGGCGGGAGGAACGGGGCACGGCCACCGGAGAGTCTGTGCGGGAGGAGCTGGCCCAGAGCGGGGGTGGTGCGGCTGGTGCGTGTAACCAAGGGCGCCTGGGCAGCGGCCGGGGACCCCAAAGACATGGCCCCGGGTCCTAGGCGCCTGGCTTTCTCCGCGCGGACGACGCGCGCGCCTCGGCGCCGCGCCCTGGGGCCTGGAGACGCGCGAGAAGACCCGCGCCGGGGCCGCGAGGCCGCCGAGCTGCGGGGATGAGCCGGAAAGCCCGCCCGGGCCCCCGGCTCCAGGGTCGCGCGCCGGCTCCAGGGCCGTCCTGGAGATGGCCGGGGGCGGGGGGGCTCCTAGGTGGTTCGGCTCCTGCCGAGTTCTCCGTGAGGGGCACCGTTTGCCTGGCCCGTCGACTCCCGCTACCCCACTCTCGTTTCCCCAGACCCGGCCGCCTGTGTCACGGAGTCTTCGCGGCGGGCCCGGCTGGCAAGCGCCGCCCGGCACGCGCGCCCCTGGCCCTGCGCCCTTTCGGTGCCTTCGACCCGTCTTTCCCCGGGGGCCGCGCCGAGGGAGGCAGGGAGGCTGCGCGGAGGCGCGCCGAGGCCCGAGCGCCAACCTCAAGCTCTGCCTCCGAGAGAGCGGGCGCCTGCAGTAGGGGAGGTTTGCAGTGGCTCATTGAAACTAGGTGCAAAATCACCACTACTCTTGGTCACTTACTGCAATGATTTACCAAGGTTTGGTCTCCGTTTTTATTGAGATGCTGTCGAGATGAATGCTCCACGCATTGCCGGGAGCTGCTAGGCCAGGGGCGCGTGGGCACCCTTCCAGCCTGGCCTCCTTCTCCCCTGCCTCTAAGGCCCCGTCCCTGCCTGTTTGGCCTCCCCAGGCCTCCCTCCTCTTCTCGGCGAGTCTCCACCCCGGCCCCTACCCCCTGGGATGCGAAGCCAGCAAACTTTGGCCGTAGATGGACACATTTCTTTTCTGTGGCTGTTCATTTCTAGGAATCATCAGATTTCCGTAGAACACTTGGGAGGAGAAAGGGCTGAGGGTGTTAAATAACAAGGTTCTCAACATTAGAACTGGATCTCTGGAATTGTTTACCTCCCCCCCCAACCCCCCCTCCCAAATGATAAGACTGATGTAGTCGTTGGTGGGACATTTATTTTAGCCACGAGTAATTGAACCAGCGGTTTACAATTGACGCTTCTCTGTGCTGGGAATTTTACGTGGTGGCCCTCTGCTGCAGTTCTAAAACTTGTTGAAAACACAAACCCATTCATAAAATTGAGTCGATGTACTTGGAAAACCTGAAAACTTTGCATGTATTTTATGTTTCAATCATAGATGAATCGGACATTTTCTGTGGTGAGGTAGAAACTCTGCAGTAGTAACATGTAATGATTTGGCTTCAGAATGGAAAAGCATAGTCTGGATGAAAATTTTCAAAAAGCTATGTAGCCTAAGTTCTTGATAGTAAAAGAAGAAGAAGAAAAAATAGAGATCGGCGATCTAAAATTAAAAACCTGTTAGAACTCAGGACAGGCGCTTGAATGCGCTTTTAACAATATTTAAGGCTGTTTTGATGAATGCATTGTGAAATTCATTCTTAATTCTTTATTGAATGTCTAAAACATAATATAATACACAAGGTATTCTTGCCACTGGATAGTCTTCAATAAAAGTTTAATTGCATTTTTTTGGTCTCTTAAGTAAGTCTTATTTTGAACTAAGCATTGACAGAATATTTTTAAATAGTAAGGGGGGAGGGGGGAGGGATGCCTAGTGCACTGCAGCTTAGTCAGTGGGTATCCTGCTGTTTGTAAGTTGTTCACAGATTTAGGATGGCATTTTACTAAGATTTCCATCTTAAAGAACTTGAACCAGCATTCTCTTATTCTTTAAACTGTGGAAATAATCTTCCAGTTTTTACACTCTGATATGCATCCTTTTATTAAAAATATATAATGCTAATGAAGGCAGTGTATTTAAACTGTGCTTTGCAAATATGTATGTTATGAATGACTACGGTCACAGGGCAAATTATTTGTTAGATCCTTTGGGGGGAAAAATCATTAAAACCATTTTGAGCAGAGATGTTTCATTTTAATGTTAATTGAGAGGAAGTGATTTAAATATGCATGTATATAGCAGTCAGGATCACTTAGGGTTCTTTTTTTTTTTTTTCTTTGAGAAAGAAAAAGATTCAAACAGCAAGACTTGTTTTTCCCTTCTCTGGGAGTTGGAACCAGAGTCATTTGCTATTGGTACACTTTGAGAAACTTACGCTTGTTTTTCTCTTCAGAATTTAAATGACTTTTGAAAGTAATCTGAGAAATAAAGCAAATAAGTTGCTCTTTTTTAAAGTAGTCATTCAATATAAATATATTATATCAATCTTAACTTTTTTATTCTCTGATATGATTAATAATATGTATATTCTTACTTTTTCTTCTAATGGGCATATGTATCCTTGTGAACACTTTATAGAGAGGTTTTCTTGGACTCTCCCATTTATAGAATCTTTATACTCTTTTACTGTGGTCCCCTGCTTTTAACAGATTTCTGAGGCCAATATATTTGTGCTTTTTTCTTATGTAGGATGACCAGCAAAAATAGTTTACTGAGTTGTCAATTTTATCAGTAGATAAGAAACTTTCTTTATTACAGCTTCAGGGAAGATTTTTCAGGATATTTCTCAGTTATTGTAAGGGCCAAATTTTATAAAATTTCATTAGGAATGTCAGTTTCAAATACCCTTTGTATAGCCTAGGCCTGTAAGAATACCAAGACTGAGCCTTATGTATCTAACACGGGAATTCACAAGCTCCCAAAGTAACCGTCTCCATGTAATGACTCTTAGACGTGCTTTTCAGCCATCTGGCTAGTTTAATCATTGGTCCTTTCTCACTGTTCATTTATTGGATTTTTTCTGCCACACCCCCTTTCATTTGATGATCTGGCAAAGTCTGCTCTTTGATAACTCCTTTTTCTTCCCCCTTTCTGTGGAGCCCTCATTTTCAATCACAATAAAAAAGATTAAACGCAATTTCTTAAACTCAGTTCTCTTCCATTTTAGCTTGCTACTGGCTGTTTTCTTGAATCCTAACATAGCTTTTTTTTTTTCTTCCTTTTTTCACTGTAGTTATTTTTTTTAACACTACCTATATCAGCTAGCTGCCTAATTAGTTTTATCTCTTCCATGTGGATGCAGTGAGTTTTTAAGAGAATTTCACAAACAAGTAGTTTTTTAGTGAACTTAAACAGAAGTTTAAAGGAGACCTATTTTTATACTCAGTAAAAGCACAAAAGTGCAGAAAGTATACAATGGCTTACAAAGGGACACATAAGTTCATAATGTTCCATGTATAAAAGTAATAATTTTATTGGGTAGAGATACTCCGAGAAGATTCAATACCTCTGCCAGTGCACAGACAGGACTGTTTTACATGACCCGGGAACTTCTGTTGCAAATGGATCACTTCTCTGTAGAGAAAACGAACCACTAAGAGCAATATGGTCAAGTGGAGATGTGTTTTGACATGAGCGATCGGTGAATTGAGACAACCTGGATGGGCAGACGTGAGGCTTCCTTCTCAATGTTTGATCAAGCTTCTTTTACTTAGTCACATAGACGTGGATTTTCTCTGCTGTGAAAATGACGCAACAGAGCAGTATGACAAGCTGTTGGAAAATGCGTAAAAACAAAATTCACTGTAGGGTCCTTGAAGTGACTTTGACGCTGACCTTATTTTATTAGACCTATTATATTTCCTCGTTATTAAAAAAAAAGCCACTGGAAATATTGCTAATATGCAACCTAAAGAATTTTGATCAAATAGATATTGACAAAGGGCCCTCTTGACACACATTTCTTCATCCAGCTTCTATTCAGAAACACAGTGCCCTTGGATCACATCGGGCAAAACATTCTATGCCATTACCCTTAATTTCCCATTTTGTCTATTTTTACTCTTGTACATATGTGGTGGGTTTAAGAGTCTTTGGCATTTGTTCCATGACACCCTTTTCTGGAACGGACTGTTTTAGGAAGGAGCCTGCTGTTCCAATGTGGGGCTCCTAGTGGTGGTGGCGTAACAGCGCTCCCTGGAGGCCACCAGGACGGGGCCACCTGACACCCAGAGCAGTTTCCAGCAGGACGCTGCCCAAGTCTGTATTTTCAGAGCCACTCCAGGTTTGGGAGCAGGAAAGCTAAAAAGAAACCCTTTTGTTTAGAAGTCTGAGTGGTTTGCGGAGGGGGGGGAACCTTTTTTAGAGTTTGCATGCCAGCGCACGACCAGAGGCTGTGAAACAGAGGGGACTGCTCCCTGAGGCCGGGCGCTGGAGGATGTCTGATAGCACTAAGGGGAAAAGAAAATGCATGGCGAAGTCTTGTCTTCTGTACCCTGTCTAGCATGCAGTTTCGTGTGTTAAAACGGTGTATGACATTGCTGTATCAAAGTTGTAAAATTAAGCATTATTTATTGAAAACTATGTATTTTTTTGTAAAAACCTGATCACATAGAGCATATCAGTGGCTGTGCTTGGTGTTTCAATGGAACCAGCTTCTCGCCCCACCCCCTTGGTATGCAGCGCTATTGCTCAGGGTTGAAAATAGTATACCCCAATGTCTCTTTTGCAAGAGTTTTTCACAGAGGAATACATTTGTTCAAAAGACTCTAATAAAATTGTGTGATTGATCTGCACTTGTGGTTTTCATGTGGCTTTTTTCCTGTTTTGCATCTTGATAACTACTGCTGAGTTTCTAATGTGTGGTCCTCCATACTGATACCATGGACAGGCTCTGGAAAGTTCTGAGTGTCAGCCCGGAGAGGAACAGGCCCCCAGAAATGCTTTGGGCAGGTTTGAGAGCTGCTGATGTTGCGAATAAGCATGATAGTAATGTCTTGAGATTTTTAACTGGTCAACTGAGTGAGTCAAAGCATAGACTATAGAAGGGTAGATGGACATGTGTTGTCAGAAATGCTTGAAGTAGAAAATGAAGGAAGATTATCAGGGGCAGTTGCTGTTGAATTCAGTACCAGCAAACTCCGTTTCTCTGTGTCTTTTTCTTTTCTATAACAATTTACAGCGTAAATGTATTTTGACATAGAAATCATTCTGTATTGAGATTCTTGATATAAAATACTTTTATGGAAGCCTGTAAGTGATCCTTGGAACTATGACCAGATTTTTTAAAGATGTGTTTACATGGTGAGTGTTTGTTGTATATTAAATTTGCTTTTGTAGAAATGTTTGTGTTGTATTGTAACAAATTTTCAAGTGCACAACTAACACAACCACACATAAGTGCTTAGTTAAACCAGTTCTCAGTACAAACCAAAGGACAACTCAGTCTCATCATTAGAAAATATAGTCAATGTGTTCACTTCATGAATATCCTAGGATGTTTTTCACTTTGGTAGAATTTTAGTTTACTTATATTTTAAAGGAAACAAAAAAAATAGACCCTGTGTGAATGATACCTGGCATAAACATTCCTTGCAATTAATTACTAAAGGATCCTGAATGTGTTTCAAATTCCTCATTGTGACTCCTTGTGCTGTTTGTTATACTCCTTGACTTTCAAGATGTGGGTTTCATAAAAACAGGAAAAAAATAATTCTGCATTTAAATTATTGAAGAGACATCTATGGCTAAAATATCACTGGTAGGAAAGCATAAAATGTGAAAACTCTGGCTTGGCGAGTGTCCCATTAAATCTAGCCAGGAGTGAAAGGAAGAGGAGATATCCCCTACCTCAGTGATAGCTTATCTGTAAAGGACAGTAGAAACAGTAACCCTGGACTCAAGGATGAATGACATTCTTGTTGGAAGCTACACTGGTTCTCCGTGAAAGGAAATACTTTTATGATATGTATAGCTGGTGAATGGGCCATCACTGAATCCTGATTTTGACATTAGGTCAAGCCCATATAACTTCATTAAAAATGCGATGCACTTTGACCTTTTGAGACTCGTGGGTATGGAATACGGCCTTAGCAGGGGAGGTCCTATCGCTTTACATTTTGTCATCTCACAGAACAATTGCATAGCTACAGACTTCCCTCTGTGCCCAGACAGAAAGCTAGATCTCATCATAGTCTCATACACTGAGTAGACTGAAAAAAATGAGGAGGGGTAAGATTCACCGTTTTAATGTCTCTTTCTATGAAATAATCACCAGTGTATATTTAGCTTGAGTTTACACATCATAGGTGCCAATCGTTTGGAGTACCCATCATTAGCTACTTCTGCTAACTTTAGTATATTCCCCTTTTCAGCTGGATCTAAAGACCTTGTCTTTCTCAGGGCCCCTGACTGAGGTTAATTTGGCCTAGAGGTCCTCAAACTAAAGGATAGCTCATGGGGACTTCCTTGGCAGTCCAGTGGTTAGGACTCTATGCTTTCACTGTTGAGGCCCAGGTTCGATCCCTCGTTGGGGAATTAAGATCCCATAAGCCACCAAGCAGCTTGACAAACAGACAAAACACAAGCAAACCTCCCCCCCAAAAAACAAAACAGATCACTCATGGATGAAAGGCTTGCTTCAAACCTGGAACTCATTCTATCTCTCTCAAGAGTTAAGCTGAACTAATAGAATCTTCCTCAAATTTGGGCTTGAAAAACACATAGATCTGCTGACTTCTCTGCAGGATTTGGATAGAGGTGGGGAAGGTCTCGCATGGCTGGAGTAGGCACTGTAGCTAGAAGGAGGCCAAAAACAAGGGGAAAACTGAGAAGCAGACATGGGAGGCAGAGAAATCCTGAGGGAGAATCCTGTGACTCCTTAGATGGAACTCCAGTGCCTGGAGGAGGTGCCCTGGTGGCTGCAGGCCCAGTTCGGTGGGGTTAACCACAGAAATCAGTGGACGCTGGCGGTCTACTCAATAGTTGATTGTCCACTTTTCTTTACTAAAATGCACACTTTGGTTTGAATCACAATAAGACCAGCTGGAAAGTTAGCATCCCTTGCAGAGAGGTGCCCTGTGACATGGTTCTGAGCAGGGAGATGTTGCTCAGGCCAGCTCAGTGAGACCTCCAGGAAAACACCTTTACAGGAAGGCATATGGGATGGTCACATGCCATTCTGCAAAGGCTCCTTCCATTTGGGATGGAGATGTGATGGCTGGAGCCACAGGTATGAGCCTGAAGCAGAGGGAAACGGAATTCCAGAGTCCTTGACCAGCCTGCCAGATCACCCCAACCAGAGCTCAGGTTTGAGTAGGTGGCGGTTACACAGATTTTCTCTTAAATGTGGCCAAACCGAAACCAAATAAACCCCTATTTCTTTGGGATTATTTCAGAGCATCTGTGTTTTAACCCAGTGAGAACAACCAAAAGCAGTCCAGATAGCCAGAGTGAGGATAGCATGTTAAATATTGGAAAATTAAAGAGTTTAGTCAAATGCACAAAAGTAAAATAAGTTTTCAAAAATGGTAAAGAGGGAAAGAAAGAAATGTCAAGCATTTCCACAGTCACACAGGACATTGGCTTTACCCTCTGAAATTTTAGATTCATTTTTAAGAAACATCTACATCAAAGATTTGTTTGAGAATGACTTTGCATTTGTAGATACTTACAGCTTTAGGATGGCACAGCATCCCACATTCATCTTCAACTCTCAGATGTGTCAGGACTCCTTTGCCAAGAAATAACTCTTCAGGGACCCTGGTCCCCAGCACAGCCTTCCTCACTGTCGTGTTAAATCAAGGCTTATTTCAGTTGGTAGATGTCATCTCAAAACGAAGGGGTCCTCAAATGCTATTCATTCCTATTTTGTCCCTTATAGGTAAAATTTTGATTTTCTAACTTGTCGAATGGCAAAAGTCACAAGCTTAGTGGAGTGAATTCAGGACCTAAAGAAGCAGAAGTGAAGGAGAAGGAGGGGGAGGAGGAGAAGAAAGAAGTGGGAGGGAGAGAAGCCAGATTAATAAGGAATCTATAAAGACACACACATATTAATAGCTCAAAACTCTGGGGTCATCTCGTGAGAGTATAAACAGCTGCACTCAGGTGATTCTGAATGTGTCACTGTGTCCTATCACATTACAAAAATCAGTGTTTATAATAGTGACAGTGAGCCATGAAAAACGTGTTTAAACGGTGCTCATTTGTGACCTATTTAACAAGGCTGGGGAGTATGAGATCACGTCTTAAATATTTCTACTCAACGTCATTTTAAATCAAACCAGAAGGTTCTAGAAGATTCACTTCTGCCTAAGCCCTTTCCACGTGCTAGTGTTTTATTAAAAAAAAAAAAGTTTTTGGAACAAAATCTAGCAGGAGTTAGTTAATACAAGTAAAGAGCCTTTGCTTGGGGGCGGGGGCCACACAGGCAAGCTGGAGAGACCGAAAGAGAGCTCTGTGTGGCCCCCAGTGGAGAGGCTTGGGTTAGGAGGCTAAGATGCATCTTTTTGATCCAAGTCTGTACGATCCAGAGATGTGGAGGAAGGCCTCTGGGCTGTGTGACGGGCATGGTGGGTGAGGGGGAGGAGAGGAGAGGCCTGGCCAAGTAAGTGTAGCATGAAGCAAAGCAAGTTGGAGAGTCCTCGGAGTAGAGCCTTGGGGTAGACCAGATGGTCAGTCACCCTGAAAAGCCCAGAATGACCCAGGAGGCTGGGGACCCTGAGCTGGGGGAGGGAGGCAGCTGGCAGAGGGGAGGTGACCTCCGAGGGTGAGGGAGCGGGAAGATGAATACAGCACGAGGAATAAAGGAATTTGGTTGTGTTTGGATTAAAGGGAAGAAAAAAAAAAAAAAAAAGTCCGGGAAGAGAAACAGTAGAGTCTGTAAATCTGATTTTTCGCTTGGTTGGTGTGACATTAATGGGAGTGGAGAAGGGGGAAGAAGGCCAGGGGCACTCTTGGGGACATTTCATATTTTAGTTGTTGTAAAAACATCTGCGGAGAAAGGTCCTTGAAGTCAAGAGCTGGCCCAGGGGTGATCCCAGGCGGCCCAGAGGTCTGGTTGGGATTCCTGCCCTTTCTCTTCCAGTTCCTATGTGAATGGTAATTCCACATGGTCACCCTGCTTCTCCGTCCCACCCCCCCACCCCAAGATGAAACCAGAGCAGAAGGGACTCAGCGTGTCTGTGGGAGCCCCCACCCTGCAGCCTGGAGAGCCCGGTTTCCTGTCTTTATGCCGTGCATCCCTGGAGTAGGGACCACGGTGCCACGTGCCTGGTCTTGCTCCGAGTGGTACAGCAGCGCTCGGGCGTGCACGTGGTCATCAGAACACCACGTGGTCCTTGGCTCCTAGAAAGAGTTCAGTCATCGCAGGCAATGCCTCAGGCCGTCACCCTGCGAGGGCAGGGACCCTGCTGCCTTGTGGGGTCCTGGGTCCCCAGAACCTGGCACTTCCTCTCTTGTGTGCTGCAGGAGTAAGTCAGAAGTGAGGCTGTACCGGAGATCTCCGGGCTGGGCCTCTGGGGACTCACCAGGGAGCACAGGTGGCCGACCCTGTGAGTGGAGAAGAGGCCCTGCAGTGAGTCGGCCAGTGTCGGAGCAGAAGCCTGGTCAGTTCCAGAAAGGAGACTGGCCACTAACATGCCCTCCAGGGTTCTCCTCCTCTCCCAGGGAAGAGGGTGCAAGGCAGCTCACTGATGTTTCAGGAGAACTTTCCCACACCGCATTCTCAGCTGGAGCTTCCTGCTGCCACACCTGAAGAAGGTCATCCCCAGCTACCTTGGAGGCACTCTCTTAAAAATACAGCAGAGAAGCAATTTAAATAGCGACACAATCTTACTGGGACGACAGTCATTTGTAATTCCTGACTAGTGAGGTGGTGTCAGGACGGTTGGTCACCTTGGATTACTCCATAGGTGAGAAAAACCACGCATTAAATAGAGATCTCAGCTTTGCGTCCATCAAGGAGGCAAAGAACAAGAGTTAGAAATGATTTTTTGATAAGCTGGCATTTTAAAGTAGTTCAGTGGTCTCTAAAGGTAATAAAGCCGGCAATTATCAGTTAGAAATCATTTTTCTGTGAGCTCTTTAAGTACTTATCACTCTTCTTTGAGAAGCTGAATTCAGGTCCTGATGCAACAATCTCCGAAAGAGGTTGCTTAGCATCCTCTGAAGGATGACGGTGGAAAATAGTTGTGCTTTGTTTATATTTCTTTTCTAGTTTATGGAAATGATATTATCCTTTCATAGCATTTACTGATTAGATTGACAGTGGTACATGTATATAATTTGGAAAATAATACTTACATTGAGGGTGATTGCTCAAAAAATTTAATAGCCAGGACTGAAGGGCGTGACAAGAATAGAAGCCTCTGTCTGTACTGGAATACAGAGATAGCGTGCTCTCCTGCAAGGAACAGTGGATGAAGAAATAGGGAAGTGGTTTCCAATTCTGTCCAGTCTCCTGTTCAGCTGTGCCGCCTTAAATTACTTGCTCTGCCTCTCTGGTTCCTTGTGTCTTCATGCATAAACTGTTGGCTGAACTAGATCATATTTGAGATTCCCTTCAGGTCTAACAACTAAATGATAGTAGTTAGGCAATGGCACCCCACTCCAGTACTCTCGCCTGGAAAATCCCATGGATGGAGGAGCCTGGTGGGCTGTAGTCCATGAGGTCGCTAAGAGCAGGACACGACTGAGCAACTTCCCTTTCACTTTTCACTTTCCTGCATTGGAGAAGGAAATGGCAACCCACTCCAGTGTTCTTGCCTGGAGAATCCCAGGGACGGGGGAGCCTGGTAGGAGGCCATCTATGGGGTCGCACAGAGTCGGACACAACTGAAGCGACTTAGCAGCAGCAGCAGCAGAACTATCTTAGGCCTGAAAGGTCTTAGAACTAACTTAGACCTGAAAGGTCTAAGCAGCCAACATTTATTTACTCGGAGAGGGCCTGTTTGGAGGCATTGGTATAAATTCGTGCTTTCAGAGTCTGCAGGTCCTGTAAAGGAACGAATAAGGAAGACAACCAGATACCCCGTGGCCCGTGGAAGCTGGAGAGACAAGGCCTCACTGATGTTTCAAACATCAGTGGTCCAAACTAAAGGGCCCTCGGCCCTGTGTTTCCTTCTGTTGTTTGGGGGCGGGTCTGAGTTGCACTTTAAAAGAGAGGAGAGAAGTTAATTATTTTTGAGATAAGGAAATTCTCAAACTCAAGTTATATTTTTTGTTTATTTTCTCATTGAAGTATAGTAGATTTACAATGTGTTAGTTTCAGGTGTCTGGAAAAATGAGTTATTATATATATATATATTGTTTTTCAGATTATTTTCCATTATTGGTTACTACACTGTATTGAATATCGTTCCCTGGGTTATGTCGTGGGTCCTCGTTCTTTGTTTTTTATATAGGTCGGCATGACGTAGTGACTGAACAACGGTGTAAGTATGCATCTGTTAATCCCAGTTTCCCATTTACCCATCCCCCTCCATTTCTCGTTCGTACCCATTACTTTGTTTTCTATATCTGTGAGTCTATTTCTGTTTTGTAAATGAGTTCATTTGTATCATTTTTTTTAAAGATTTCACATATAAGTGACATCGTGTGGTATTTGTCTTTCTCTGTCTGGCTTACTTCACTTAGTGCGACAATCTCTGCCTCCACTGATGTTGCTGCAGATGGCTATTTCATTCTTTTTCATGACTGAGTAGTATTCCATCTCTCTCCATTCATCTGCCAATGTACGTTTAACTTGTTTTCATGTCTTGACTACTGTAAATAGTGCTGCAGTGAACGCTGGGGCATGCATACTTTCAAATCAGAGATCTCGTCTTTTCCTGATATATTCTGGGCGTGGGATTGATGGATCATGTGGTAATTGTATTTTTAGATTTTAAAGGAAACTCCATGCTGGTGGATGGAAGTTTTTTTTTTTTTTAAATCATTTTTATTTCTGCTGATGAACATCTTTAACTGGAAAACCACAAGCATATTACAGCATTAAAACAGGTAACATTTCACAAAACACGAATCTGGTTTTCAAACGCAAGAAATAAATGACAAAATCACACAGTCAAAATAACAGACTTCTGGGCCCACTTTCCAAAATACTGATTTGGTGTCTTTGAAGTGAGACCTGGAAACTATACATTTAACCCTGGTATCCAGGTGATTCTGAGGCTGTGGGGCCACAGACCAGCTTCTGAGACCCAGGGCCCTAAATCTGAGAGAGAATCATACAAAACAAAAATTTATTTTGCCCCAAACCAGCATCTCAGGACCAAGTAATGAGAATAAACACACCCTTGTCTTGCCACACCTTGACTTTTCTTTGCTTGTTCACTGAGTGGCTGCCATGGGAAGGGATGGTGAGAAAATAAAGGAAAATGGGAAGTCCTGCAGGCCTGTAAATAATGAGCAGTCTGAGCGTATAACGCGGTTCAGACACTGTCCTAATTGCTCGTCTCTTTTTATCTTCTGGATAGTGGGGCAGTGGCTCTCACACAAGCCCAGCCATCAGCATTGTGATGCCCAGCAGTGAAATCAACAGTCCAGTTCATTTCAGTTGCTCAGTTGTGTCCGACTCTGCGCTACCCCATGGACGGCACCCAAACTCCATCTCCATTGAGTCGGTGATGCCATCCAACCATCTCATCCTCTCTGCTCCCCTTCTCCTCCTGCCTTCAATCTTTCCTAGCATCAGGGTCTTTTCAAATGAGTCAGCTCTTCGCATCAGGTGGCCAAAGTATTGGAGTTTCAGCTTCAACATCAGTCCTTCCCATGAAATCAGTGGTGGTTCTCAAATGATGGGCAGGCATCAGTGTCACTCAAGCTTTGTGTGTTTGGATTTTTACCTGTGAAATGAGGACCATAATCCTTGTTTCATGAGGGTGTTCTCTTGCTTAATTAACATTTGTAAAGCTTTGGGAGGCCTACCGACTTAAATGAATGGACATTAAAACTGACATCCAGGTCCAGTGATACAAAGCCTTGGGACTGGGTACTCAAGGAGAGAAAAGAAAAGAAATCTGAGTTGGGACAGATGGTTTGTTATATACTTTTACATACAAAATGAAACAGGAGATGGAGATGTTCTATAAGAGCTAGCAAAGACACAAAGCAAAAAGGACATGCAGGGGAACTGCAGCTTGGGGTTGGTTTAGAGTTGAGGAGACATGGAATGACTTAGTCAACTGCTGAAGGAGTGTGCCTGGCTAAGTGACTAGTCACTATGCTGATAGCTGGGGGCCACAGCACTTTAATAGGAAAGGCCAGTCAAAAACTTTTAGAGAAAATTTTGGGGAGTCCAGAGTGGCCCCTGGGATTGTTAATGTCCATGAATATGTGACTGGGCTAAGGGATGCCCAAATAGCTGATAAAACCTTATTTTGTGGTGTGTGCAAGGATGTTATGGGAAGAAATGAGCATTTGAACCAGTCAACAGAGTGAAGAACAATCACCCTCACCAATCCTGTGAGGACCCCAGTAGAACAAAAACTCACGAGAAGGTTGGGTTTGCTCTCTGCTGACTTTGTGCTTGGTGTCCACCTTTTCCTGCCCTCAGACATTGGAGCCCCTAGTTCTTTGGCCTTTGGATTTGGCGAACTAACACTAGCAGCTTCCCTGTTTCTTAGGCCTTTGGCCTTAAAAAGAATTAGACCGCCAGCTTTCCTGGGTCTCCAGTTTGCAAATGGCAGATCATGGCATTCTTAGCCTCCATGATCATAGAGGCCCCAGTTGCCATATTAAATTCCCTCTTGCACATCTCTATGAATCCCATTGAAGGGCCTGGACTAATATAGACCTCCAGTCCTATTTCCAAATCCTAACACCCATAGTGATTTTCTCTCACTTCTAACTAATTCCATTCCTGAAAACAAAGCACAATAATTTAAGGGAATCAGAAGAGCATATTAATTTGTAGGTGGTAATTTTCTTTTTAGCAGTTTAAGCTTGATTTTTTTTCTCCTGACAGGTAAGACAATTATATTTTTTCCAGTAGCCATGTACAGATGTAAGAGTTGGACCATAAAAAAGGCTGAGTGCCAAAGAATTGATGCTTTCAAACTGTGGTGCTGGAGAAGACTCTTGAGAGTCCCTTGGACAACAAGGTGATCAAACCAGTCAATCCTAATGGAAATCAACTCACTAGAGGGACTGATGCTGAAGCTGAAGCTTTGATACTTTGGCCACCTGATGTGAAGAGCAGACTCATTGGAAAAGACCCTGATGCTGGGAAAGATTGAAGGCAGGAGGTGAAGGGGGTGACATAGAATGAAATGATTGCATGGCATCACCTCACCGAATGAGTTTGAGCAAAGTCCGGGAGATAGTGAAGGACAGGGAAGCCTGGTGTGCTGCAGTTCATGTGGTCACAGAGTCAGACATGACTTAGCAATTGAACAACAACAGCAAAGACTTCAAATAGACTAAGCAAAGGAAACAATTGCATAGCTCTATTTCAGTGATGGATGGTGGTTCTGTTAGCTTTGGGTGTTTTTTTTTTTTTTTTTCTTTTTCTTTGCCGTTGGTTATTTTTCTTTTAGTTTGTAAAGGTTTCTAATAATCTTCAGGATGAAAGATACTATGTAATGAGTCTTATTATTATATTTAATGAATTTTTGCAGTTAATATTTCACAAACAAAGCATATAAAAATCATTCATTTCATTTTCTAGATGGAGAAATATTAGCATATTAACATAGCCATAAATTTACTATGCCATAGATAGAAAATTAGTATTGAATACATAATGTAGGTAAGAAAATATGATGGTTTACAATATAAAAATAAAAACATTCGTGGTTGCCCACATAATTCTATTTGAGCTTCTCTAATTATTCCACAAAATATCCTAAGAAACAGCAGACACTAAGCATTGAATAATGGCCTGGTGCCAAATGTGGTTCTTGCTACTTTTGAAATTGTTGACTTCCCCATTAGCAAGATACAAAAAAATGCTAATAAAATATTTACTAGCTGTTACTTTTTGTGACCTATTAGTGGAGTTCACTAATGGACTCAGGCTTCCTAAACGGAAAGTTATGTTCCTTTAGCATCTAAATCAGAACCCCTCCTGTAGAATGTCTGCAATGTTTTCTGAACTATTTTCTCATGTGCTTTTCAAGGTCACATTTGGCCCTGAACCCAAAGCACTGTCTTATAGCACATAGAGCAAATAGCCAGGGATCCTAGGTGCAAGCAGTAGAAATCAGCTCTGGCCAGCAAATAAAAATAGACAAGTGTACTGAACAGTAGAATCTTCTGAAAAGCTGCAGAACCCAGTTTGCAAACAGAAAAGCAAGGAAGGCTGGGTAGCAGCTAGCACGAGCCCAAAATCCATGCCCCCAAAGCTATCCAGTGACCTCTGTGTCAGCAGCCCATGGGGGACAATTCCACAGTCCCCACAGCTGTGACACCCCCAGAAATGCTCCATCACTGACATCCAGGGCCTAGCTCCATGTTCATGATTCCAAGTTCTGAGCCAGTGCATCTAGCCGGCTGCAAATGCTTGTCTTGGTCTTTCTCAGCTTCTAGAGTGAGAGACAGCAATATTTATAAGGTAGGAAATTTCCTGAAGATGGGAGGAAGACTGATGCAGGGAGAATCCAATATAGACATTTGTGTGTGCATGTCTGCACAAACACACACGCAGATACAGGTGATTAAGATATATGATTTGTACTATCATTTGCCATTTTTTTTTGAACTTTTTATTTTGTATTGAGTATAGCCAGTTAACACTTGTGATAGTTTCAGGTGCAGAGTGAAATGACTCAGTCATATATATGCATGTACCCATTCTCCACCCCCACTCTCCTCCCATCCAGACCTGCCTGTTTTCTTAAATCAATTTTTTTTCTCTTCCTGTAAAAAGAACCTGGGCATTCTTTCTGAATAGTCTGATAGAGTTTAACTAGCACCAGAAATCTCCCATGCAAGTCCTTTACTATTTGCAGTGATTTGAAAGGAAGAAAATAGAAGCAAACCATTTATTTTGAACCCTTTTGTACACATCCATGATAGATACTTCTGGAATATGGGAGATCATAAATATAACAAGCACAAGTACACTCTCAGTGTCAACCACTGTTAAATATTGGTGCGGTCATGCTCTTTCTCTCTGCACACCAAAATACAGATACACACACCCAAATACACATTCACATATCCAAACACACACACCCAAACACACACACACATACATAGTATTTTACAAAATTAGCACCAAGCTGAATATTGTTTTGCATCCCTTCCTTTTAATCACCTAATACTGTAGAGTAGGCTTTTGATGTTGTTAACTTTTTTCGAGAAAGATTTTAAAAGATTAGCATAATATGTTTCAGTCAGTTCATTTCAGTAGCTCAGTCCTGTCTGATTCTTTGCGACCCCAGGGACTGCAACACACCAGGCTTCCCTGTCCACCACCAACTCCTGGAGCTTGCTCAAACTCATGTCCATTGAGTCGGTGATGCCATCCAACCATCTCATCCTCTGTCCTCCCCTTCTCCTCCTGCCTTCAATCTTTCCCAGCATGAGGGTCTTTTCCAATGAGTCTGCTCTTCATATCAGGTGGCCAAAGTATTGGAGTTTCAGCTTCAACATCAGTCCCTCCAATGAACACCCAGGACTGATCTCCTTCAGGATGGACTGGTTGGATCTCCTTGCAGTCCAAGGGACTCCCAAGAGTCTTCTCCAACACCACAGTTCAAAAGCATCAATTCTTTGGCACTCAGTTTTCTTTATAGGTCAACTCTCCTTGGAAGGAAAGCTATGACCAACCTCAGTCAGTTCAGTCGCCATCTGCAGTGATTTTGGAGCCCCTCAAAATAAAGTCTGTCACTGCTTCCATTGTTTCCCCATCTATTTGCCATGAAGTGATGGGACTAGATGCCATGATCTTAGTGTTTTGAATATTGAGTTTTAAGCCAACTTTTTCACTCTCCTCTTTCACTTTCACCAAGAGGCTCTTTAGTTTTTCTTCACTTTCTGCCATAAAGGTGGTGTCATCTGCGTATCTGAGGTCATTTATATTTCTCAAATAATATGTTTACTCTCAGATTTTGTTAACCTGTCCCCTACCACTAAGCAATAGTTTTGACAAAAAGGTCTTTTTAAACGTTTCTCTTCCAGGAGATTCCACCAGAATGGCTGCGGGATGCTCATCAAAGCAGGGTCTGAGTCCACCAGTCCCCAAAGGCACTGTGTCCTTGCCAATCACCTAAAGCTTCCTATAGCCCACTCAGACTTTTGCAGCTGATGTGGATTCTGTTTAATGTATTATTGATCAAATTATTTATTTAATTCACTGACAAAGTCAGGAGGAGTACAGCAATAAAAGGGGATGAATAGAAGGACTTCGATCAGTCATTGGAAGGACTGATGCTGAAGCTGAAACTCCAATACTTTGGCCACCTGATGCGAAGAGCTGACTCATTGGAAAAGACCCTCATGCTGGCAAAGATTGAAGGTGAGAGGAGAAGGGGACAACCAAGGATGAGATGGTTGCAGGGCATCACCAACTCAATGGACATGAGTTTCAGTAAGCTCTGGGAGTTGGTTTCGGATAGGAAGTCCTGGCTTGCTGCAGTCCATGGGGTTGCAAACAGAAACGACTGAGCCGCTGACCTGGCTGAGAAGGTACAGTCTATGTGGGGAGGACAGGTATTCATTTTGTAGCTCTGAAAATGACTGATGGGGTATGTTTATGGTAAGAAAACTCCAAGAGGAACACGGGCGTCCCCAGGCTCTAAAGGAGAACTAACTCTGCTCCATCCAGGAGCTGGGAGAGGCTCCCTGGGCTGCAATCGATCCAACATGTGTTAAAATTTGTCTTACATTCCACTTCTGTCCCAGCAGCCCCCCAGTAAGACCCTGAACATCTCTGTGATCTCTGTAAAAAGAGGGTGCTGAGAAAGCCATGGTGTGCATCTGTGGTGACCTTGAGGAAAACCCACCGATTTGGGGACGTTGACAGTTTGGTACCAGTGTTGAGTCCAGATGTGGGATCAGAGGCTGGCAGGCTGCTCAGTCAGGACAAAATTCTGCAGCCACACCAGCATGTGAAGAACCAGAAGTCACAAACTGGACCTCTGCAGACCCGGAAAACAACTGGCTGCGTACTGTTCAGTCAGACACACCTATGCTTCTTGATGTGTGTGTGTGTGAGGTGCTTATAAAGAGCAGACGTGGACTGAAGGGGGGCTTACACCGATACCTGCTGTCACTGATGCTTCTCTGCCGGGGAGGTTATTCCTCGCACTTCAGTGCTGGAGAGTGACCCAGAACCTGCAGAGAGACTGTCAGGGGACAGTTCCCAGCCTGCCAAAGCCTCTGGCGGGTCCAAACGGAGAATGCAAAGCCTGCCCTTATGACTGGGGCTTGTGAAAGGCTTCTTCAGTTCTCATGAATATTTAGTCTAATCCTGGCCAAAGGCACACAGTCTTGCAGGTCTCCTTCAGCCCACATGTCACTGTGGACCTGCCTGTAACAAGTGCCAAGTTGGCTTCTGGGAAGTACCAGAGGCCACAACAAAGTCCTTCTTTTCATGGAACAAGGAGGGGAGATACTATGTAAACAAATGCGTGTAAGTCCATCAGTGAAGGGGACGTATGTGGGCTGAGGATATAGAGAGGGTTTCTGCGAAAACGGGAAGGCTTTGCTATAGAACAAAGGATGACAGGGTGGCCGGGAAGGTCCCTGTGTCTAGATGACAGTGGCGCTGAGACTGAGTGGAGGGTGGTGAAGAGAGTCGATGAAAGAGCCAGGGAGGGGGGTGCAGTGAATGCAAAGGCCCTGAAGTGGAAATGCATTTGACATACATGAGGAAGAGCGAGGATAGTTCTCCAGACTGGAAAATAACACATTAGGAGGTAGGATGTGGCTGTTAAGGAAGACGAGCAAAAAAAAGGCTTTGAGGAAAGAGACAGAACTGTCAAATGCAGACATCAGAACCTAGCAAGGGTAGGTATTTAGCGCCACTTAGAGTCAGTCTTCACCGTCCCACCCGTCCTGTCCCTCTGAAGGACTGCATTGAACCTCGTGCTATGATTAGTTGCTGTCTATATGATAAAGCTGACTTGCTAATACGAGTTTATGTTTATATTCAGCACTCAATTTGTTTTGATTCCAAAAGCACCAGTTAGCCCTAAGTACATGTGAGGTGCTACGTTAGATTTGGGGACTAAAGAGATGAATCATTCAGAGTCATCACCTCCCCAGGGTTTACCACCTTGCCGTAGAGAAAAAGAGGTAAGTCTGTATCTTGATTAAGAAACAGGGAAATGCTGGTAGATGAATGGATAAAGAAGATATAGTACACATGTACAATGGAATACTGTGTGTGCTCCATTGTGTCCTACATTGGGACCTCATGTACTGTAGCCCACCAGGCTCCTCTGTCTTGGGATTCTCCAGGCAAGGATACCACAGAGCATTGACGTTCCCTTCCCCAGGGGAATCTTCCCGACCCAGGGATCGAACCCTGGTCTCCTGCACTGCAGGCAGAGTTTTTTTTACCACCTGAGCCAGAAGCCCCAGTATGACTCGTGTCCTTATAAATGGGGAAGTTTGAACATGGACACATGCAGAGTGAAGTCATGTGAAGATAAAGTCAGAACTTAGTATGAAGCATCTGTAAGTCAAGACACGTCGAAGACTGTCAGCAAAGCCCCCGAGGGAAGGAGAGAAGCTGGAACTTACCTCGCTCTCAGCCTCAGATGGGACTGACCCTGCCGACACCTTGACCTCAGACTTCTGGCTCCAGAGCTAGGAGACGACAAGCTTCTGTCATTTAAGCTGCCCAGTTTTCAGTATTTTGTCCTGGCAGCCCAAGCAAGCTCATGCAGTACCTTTACTGTCTTACCTGCCATTTACTTTAACCACAGCACACTTCCAACTCCATAGGTTCAGATCCTCGACTCCTCTTTCTTGCACACTGCACAGAAATGACAAATTAATATTTATCTTGGAAAGTGAAAGTGAAAGTCGCTCAGTTGTGTCCGACTCTTTGCCACACCATGGACAGTCCATGGAATCCTCCAGGCCAGAATACTGGAGTGGGTAGCCTTTCTCTTCTCCAGGGATCTTCCCAACCCGGGGATCAAACCCAGGTCTCCCACATTGCAGGCGGATTCTTTCCCACCTGAGCCACAAGGGAAGTCCAAGAATACTGGAGTGGGTAGCCTATCCCTTCTCCAGAGGATCTTCCCGAACCAGAAATCAAACCAGGGTCTCCCGCATTGCAGGGGGATTCTTTACCAACTGAGCTATCTGGGAAGGACATCCACAATTACGCGAAGAGCATCAGGGGGATGTGCGTTAGTGGGTCATAGACTCTATATTTTGGGGAAGCCAGCATGGAGCTCTGGTGAGATGAAGCCATGCGGAGGGAACAGCGGGGGAAGGTGCAGAGGAGAGCGTCCTCTGTCCTGGGGCCCCTGGCTCACCACAGAGAGTGCTGCTCGGAACACGGCCTGGGCTTGGGGAAGTGGGGGAGTGTGCTTGGCAGAGACATGTCCTGTGCAAATGGTGGCACACAGTCACACTTGTCATACCCGGGAAGCGGCTTCAGGCACAACGACTGAATGACGCCGGGAACCAGGAGTAGGAAAGCCATCCCTCCTGCCACTCGCCATTCTGCACCCCCTGTAGGTGCTGTCTCTGCAGTCACAGCTCCACCATCTTAAGGGGCTGCTTCGTCTACACCGTGGGGATGAGAGACAGCACGTGAGACAGAACGGAAGAGGATCATGTGCTGCCTTCCCCCAAACGCCGCCTGTGGGAGACTTGACATCACCCAGAAGAGAAGCAGGGTCTGCACGACAAACAAATCATTTCCCAAAGTGAAGAGTGGCAACTTTATAGCATTTCTTATGTTACAGTATTTACCATATTATCTGAGTCAGTGTGGCCAGAGGTATTTTTCTTTTCTTATGGAAATGATGGCAGCAATTTTTAAAATATGCGAGCTTTAAAAAAAGTTTATTTAAAACATTTATAGATATATTTAAATATTTGTTGTTTTTGTTCAATTACTCAGTTGTGTCTGATTCTTTGCAACCGCATGGACTGCAGCACGCCGGGCTTCCCTGTCCTTCATCATCTCCTGGAGCTTGCTCAAACTCATGTCCATTGAGTTGGTGATGCCATCCAACCATCTCATCCTCTGTTGTCCCCTTCTCCTCCTGCCTTCAATCGTTCCCAGAATCAGGATCTTTTCTAATGAGTTGATTCTTCACATCGGGTGGCCAAAGTATTGGAGCTTCAGCTTCATCATCAGTCCTTCCAATGAATATTCAGGGCTGATTTCCTTTAGGATTGACTGGTTTGATCTCCTTGCAATCCAAAGGACTTTCAAGAGTCTTCTCCAACAGTACAGTTCCAAAGCATCAATTCTTCAGTGCTCAGCTTTCTTTATGGTTCAAGTCTCACATTCATACATGACTACTGGAAAAATCATACCTTTGACTATACAGACGTTTGTCAGCAAAGTGATGTTTCTGCTTTTTAATATGCTGCCTCGGTTGGTCATAGCTTTTCTTCCAATGAACAAGCATCTTTTAATTTCACGGCTGCAGTTACCATCTCCAGTGCTTTTGGAGCCCAAGAAAATAGAGTCTGTAACTATTTCCATTGTTTTCCCATCTATTTGCCATGAAGTGATGGGACTGGATGCCATGATCTTAGTTTTTTGAATGTTGAGTTTTAAGCCAGATTTTTCACTCTCCTCTTTTCACCCTCATCAAGAGGCTCTTTAGTTAGTTCCTCTTCGCTTTCTGCCATAAGGGTGGTGTAATTTAAATACTAAGTGAAATGAAATAAAAGAAGTATTCCTCAGTTCCTTTTGGATGTTACTTCCCAAATTTGCCACACAGAATTTTCAGGAAAAAGCCAAGGAAGTAGGCCTGAGAAAAAAGCCTAATTTCTTCATCTCAGAAAATTAATCTGGATCATTCAGGATAAGTTATGGTGAAAGTGAATGTCACTCAGTCATGTCTGACTCTTTGTGACCCCATGGACTCATGGGGGAGTCCATGGAACTCTCCAGGCCAGCATACTGGCGTGAATAGTCTTTCCCTTCTCCAGGGGATCTTCTCAACCCGGGGATTGAACCCAGGTCTCCCATACTGGGGGCAGATTCTTTACCAGCTGAGCCACCTTATGGCGTGATGACAGAAAAGAAAAACGGTGTCTCAGGCTCACGTCCTGCAGTATTTACATCAGTCAGGACCACAAAGCCACACGTCACTCCAGAACCCAGGCCACTACTAGAAGTGTCTCCGGTCATTCCAGAGTTTGGAGCAGCAGCAGGTACGCTTGCCCAGGAATGCCCTCTGTCAAGTCTCCTTGAGCATCGTTGGCTGAAACTGGTCACATGACCCCATTCAAGCCTGAAACTGAGGAAATGCAAGTCTGTGATCAGAGGGTGCAAAGCCATACATATGGACTGAAAAACACTCGTGATGAATACACCACTTAGGTAATGTCAGTTTCATGAAATGAAAGGTTGTGATTCAAACCTACGTCAGGTATTACTTACTAATAAGCAGGTGAGATTATATAGAACACTCGTTTTATGCAAACATTATCATTTTCTTTGTTTTCTGTAACAGCACAATTTCTTTATCGAGCCTCTACTTGGCCCAAAGGCAGAAACTTACTATTAGACAATTAGGGTCAATTTAGTCACATAGATGCTTATTTAGTTCAGTGTTTTGTAGAAATTACAACAAAGGACTGGCTTCTCTGGCAAAGGGATGTGATTTCTCTAGTCACCACATCTGACCATGTGGGCATTTTCCCAAGTGTGTATTATTCTCTTTCTGCAGGTCCTGAATGTCTGAGCAGTTGGAAATCACTGCAAGGCAGGTGCCCTCATCTAGGTCCTGTCTTTTGGGTCATGCATCATTCTTGCTATGTGAAAGGGAGGCACCAGCTTCTTCCTCCAATGAACTGGAGTGGATGGCAACCTCTCTGCTCAGCTCCACTTCTCCATGGGCTCACAGCTCCCTGGGGGTTACAGGGAAATGCTGCAACTTACTCACTCCAGTCTCTTATCAATCAGGGGCTGGGTGTTGGTGAGTGGCTTACGTTGCACATTAACCCTGCAAGTGTTCACACATATCTCTCTTTACACCCAGAAGCCCGGGACTCACTGCTTGTGTTTTTTCTTCCCGTTTCTATCATAACAACTTACCTGTGAAAGTTAATGTCTCATTTGAATGGGAAGGATGATGAGGTCAAAAGGCATGGTAACACTGCACTGATTCACATTTTAAATATTATCAAGACACACCTGGAGATGCATCTAAGAAAACATACAGTCTCAATAATAGTTTTCCCAATGAGACAACCACAAGCTTGGATTTCTAAAGACCTAAGATCAAATCTCCATTCAGACAGCTCTCAAGCCCACGCTTCTGCTCAGTTGCTCAGTGGTGTCTGACTCTGCATACCCAGGGACTGCAGTCTGCCAGCCTCCTCTGCCCATGGCATTATCCAGGCAAGAATTCTGGAGCGGGGTGTTATTTCCTCCTCCAGGGGCTCTTCCCAACCCAGGGACCCAATCTATGTCCTCTGTACTGGCAGGTGGATTCTTCACCACTAGGGCCATCTCTGAAGCCCTTTAGACAGCGGCTGGTTCCCTAAGATGGGGCAAAGTAGTCCATCTGTCTAGGTTTTATTTTTCTGGAAAATATTTGGTGTGGACCAGTGCTGGTATAGAATGGATATTCAATAAACAATAGTCCTTATTACTGCTATTAATATACTACTATTAATTCATTAGTGAGTAATGGGAGGAGGGCTGCTGGTGATCCATCTCGTGGAAAGATGGGAAATCGTATCAAATCTGTGCTTCACAATGTAACGGAAGGTAAATTAACTCAAGAAAATCACTAGTTACTAAGGTCTTCTATTATACTAGAAACATATAAACAGAAACAATTAAAAATCACAGGAATGATATAATGTTGGGATTTGCTTCCAAATAATCTAGTATATAAACAACAAGGTCCTAGTGTATAGCACAGGAAACCATATTCAAAATTATAATAAACTGTAATGGAAAACTGAAAAAGAATATCTCTCTATATATATATTATCTACATGTATATATGTATAACTGAATCCCTTTGCTATATAGCAGGAACTAACACAACATTGTAAATCAACTGTAATTCAATAAAATGATAATCTATTAGATGAGTTATTAATGAAAAAAATGGCTCCGAATAATGGATTATTAAAGTGGGATCTGTCCTGAATATTCATTGGAAGGACTGGTGCTGAAGCTGAAACTCCAATACTTTGGCTACCTGATGTGAAGAACTGACTCATTTGAGAAGACCCTGATGCTGGGAAAGATTGAAGGCAGGAGGAGAAGGGGACGACAGAGGATGAGATGGTTGGATGGCGTCACCAACTCTATGGACATGAGTTTGAGCAAACTCCAAGAGTTGGTGATGGACAGGGAAGCCTGGCTTGCTGCAGTCCATGGGGACACAAAGAGTTGGACATGACTGAGCGACTGAACTGACTGACTGATATGTATTATCTACATGTATATATGTATAGCTGAATCACTTTGCTATATAGCAGGAACTAACACAACATTGTCGGAGAAGGCAATGACACCCCACTCCAGTACGTTTGCCTGGAAAATCCATGGACGGAGGAGCCTGGTAGGCTGCAGTCCATGGGGTCGCTAGGAGTTGGACACGACTGAGCAACTTCACTTTCACTTTTCACTTTCCTGCATTGGAGAAGGAAATGGCAACCCACTCCAGTGTTCCTGCCTGGAGAATCCCAGGGACGTGGAAGCCTGGTGGGCTGCTGTCTGTGGGGTTGCACAGAGTCGGACATGACTGAAGCGACTTAGCAGCAGCAGCAGCAGCAACACAACATTGTAAAGCAACTGAAATTCAATAAAATAATAATCTATTACACGAGTTATTAATGAAAAGAGTGGCTATGAATTATGTATTATTAAAGTGGAAACATAAGGTTTGTTGTATCTCTTTTTCTATAGGTTGGAAATGTTCTATTATATATTGTTTAAATCACTCGTGCACATAATATTGTTGTTATTCAGTCATTAAGTTGTGTCCAGTTCTTTGTGACCCCATGGAATTCAACATGCCAGTTCCTCTGACCTCCACTATCTCCCAGAGTTTGTTGAAATAAATGTCCATTGATTCAGTGATGCTATTTAACCATCTTATCCTCTGCCACCCCCATCTCCTTTTGCTTTCAGTCTTTGCCAGCATCAGGGTCTTTTTCAATGATTTAGCTCTTTCCATCAGGTGAGCAAAATATTGGAGCTTCAGCTTCAACATCAGTCCTTCCAATGACTATTCAGGATTAATTTCCTTTAGGATTGACTGGTTTGATCTCATTGCAGTCCAAGAGAGTCTCAAGAGTCTTCTTCAGCACCACAATTCAAAAGCACTAATTTTCCAGCTCTCAGCCTTCCTTATGGTCCAACTGTCACATCTGTATATGACTTCTGGAAAAACCATAGCTTTTGAAGCCAAATAGACAAGGTGGTTTTATACTTACGGGTATGCTGAATTAAATCGCCTTTACAAACCATTACCTCTTTAAATCCCCCTTCCTACCATGGGGATGTCTCATGAAATTTACATGGAATTTGAAGATCCCAAAAGGGAAAAAAAATTACTCGAAGTGACTTTATTAGATAAAACGTAACAGTTACCACTTTAAAATAATTGTTTTGTAAAGTTTATTGAATTTCAGACTTACATATATTATTAATTAGACACATATTTATTAGATTTTTATTAATATACCTAATTTATTATATTAGAATATACTTCAGTACCTCTTACAGGCTAATCATTCTGTAAAAGTTACACTCTCTCATGTTGCCCCACAATGTTCTTCTGTGAGCGTAACATGAATATTCCCATCCTAAGTAAAGAAAGAAATCAAGGAACAGAAAAGTTAAGCAGCTAGTTTGAAGAAACTCAGCTACTAAATGACTCTTTATAACCAGCTGTCTCTGGCCTTGCTTCTTTCCCTGTGCCTTCTTTACTGTTCATTAAACAGCTAGACACCCCTCTTAGATGTGGTCAGTTGTGTCCACGTCTGCAGGCCCATGGACTGTAGCCCACCAGGCTCCTCTGTCTTTGGGGTTTTCCAGGCAAGAATACTGGAGCACGTTGACATTTCCTGCTCCAGGAGAACTTCCCAACCCAGGGATTGAACCCATGTCTCCTGCACTGGCAGATGGATTCTTCACCACTAGTGCTACCTTAGAAACCCCTGACTCCACTCTTAAATAGGAATCTATAATTGAGGTTATCTGATTAGGTCAACTCTGAGAATGGCCCCGTAAAGTCAGCTTTCTGTGATGTTTATTACAGGCAAGCAGGATGCGTGGCTGGTGTAAGCTCTGACTCTAGAGGCTGCTGGCCAGCTGTGACATCAGCTGCCTCCTAGAGGCCCTGCCCATCCTGTTCTGACTGCACTGTGCCCAGGCCCCAGGCGAGGCCCATGCCTTGGGGCTCTTGGCCCTCAAGGTGCACCCCTCCACCCCTCACCGGCCTGCTGGGCAGACCACCCAGCCATCAGCAGTCCTGCTGCGACAGCTCATCCAGATGGCTCCCTGCTGACCCCTGCGGCCAGCCCGTGTGCCCTCTGGGGGACTGTTACCCCGTGGACTTTGCCCCTCTGAACTGCATTTATCAGTGGTGCTCATGTGTTTATACACTGGCTTCCACTGATTATGGGTTCGTGTCCCCTGTGTTTACGGCTGTGTCACTCACCTAGCACTGTGCATCCGGCCTCCCAGAGGACTGGAGCTCAGCACTGGATTCCTGCATCCCTCCCACTCCTTCTAGCCCGTCAACACATCCGTCTACACTGCATGGACTTGTGTAGGTTCTGGTCAAATAGTTATTAACAAATGATCTGATGCACTTTGAACAAGTAGTGTTGATTACCCATTGAGTCCAATGAAGGAATGGATTTGGTGAATGAGTGTGTGTGTGTGTGTGTGTGTGTGTGTAAGAGGGAGAGAGATACAGAGTGCACGGGTGCACCACATGCAGGTGAATGGTGTTATGCTGAACTTGGGGGGCCTGAGTTCTGCTCCTCGGTCAATCACTCTCCCACCGTGTGGTCCCTGGCTGATCCCCCAACTGCTCTGGCCCCACGGTCTTCTGTGGTTCTATGTGGTGTCAGAACTTAGAATAAGGGCTCTGACATTTAAGAATCTGAATCTGGCTTGCATTCAGGCTGTACAGCCTGGCCCCCTGACAAGTCACTTAACACCCCTCTGACTCAGTTTCTTTATCTGTGAAAAGAGAGTAACGGTCCTCATGTCAAGGCTTCTTACAGGGATTAAAGAAGATAATAAATGCAAAGCCTTTAAATAGCCTGATGCCCGGTAGTGCCCGCTTAGTTGCTCAGTTGTGCCTGACTTTGGACTTTAGTCCACCAGGCTCTGCTGTCCATGGGATTTTTCAGGCAAGAATACTGGAGCGGGTTGCCATTTCCTCCTCCAGGGGATGTTCCCGACCCAGGGATCAAACCTGCACCTCTTGTGTCTCCTGATTGGCAGGTGGGTTCTTTGCTCAGTCCTAAAAGAGAAAAGGGTTAATGTGAATGAAAAGACCTTCCTCCCTGGCCTCAGGTTTGCTACAGTTTCATCAGCCCATGGTCCTGCAGTGATGGGGTTGGTGCTGGAGGAGCTGAGTGGTGGAAGTAACCCAACAGCCTGGCTGCTGCTGCTGCTGCTGCTGCTAAGTCGCTTCAGTTGTGTCCAACTCTGTGCGACCCCATAGACGGCAGCCCACCAGGCTCCCCCATCCCTGGGATTCTCCAGGTAAGAAAACTGGAGTGGGTTGCCATTTCCTCCTCCAATGCATGAAAGTGAAAAGTGAAAGTGAAGTCGCTCAGTCGTGCCCGACTCTTAGCCACCCCATGGACTGCAGCCTACCAGGCTCCTCCATCCATGGGATTTTCCAAGCAAGAGTACTGGAGTGGGTTGCCATTGCCTTTTCCGAACAGCCTGGCAGAGAGTGGGAAAGAGTATTCCTGTGATTTGGGGAGAAAACAAATTGTTTGGTTATAGTTTTACCTCCCTTCCCACTCTATTTTAACAATGTCTTTGTGTTGTTGATATGTTTAAGTCTTAGAAATCACTTTTCTCCCCAGGAGTCTTCAGTCTTTTCATTTTTTTTATAGCTTCTGTCCCACCCTGCTGCAAACATCCAGAGAAATTCCACACTCGCAATATGCAACAATCAAGTCAATCAAGGGATGCTGGGCAGAAAGCAACAGTTTAGGGGGAAAATGTATCAAACCAGCAAAACTTCAAGGGAAATGGAGGGCAGCAGGGTCACCCCACCAGAATCAAGGGGGTCAGTGGGTCAGAGACCCTCCTCTGGACAATGCGGGCTGTGTCACCACCAGCAGAGTCGCTCCAACTCATCAAGGTGGGTGCCAGAGCGCCTGATGGAGCAGCCGCCACTCATTAACCAAGCCCTCTCCCAGCTTCTCTCCTAAAGCCAGGGAGAGGCAGCCTCGGAACACAAAGCAGCTTCAGAGAAAGAAAACATGGCTTCTTGGGACCAGGTTGTGGGATGGGTGGAGTTCACCTTGGAGGCATTGCCCCCTTGTGATCCGGGCCTTTTCCCCACACCGTGCTGACCTCCTGAGACTGAAAACCTGAAAACCAGGTCGGAGGCATTTGAATGGGCCCAGAGGACCCCTGCCAGCCCAAGCCCTGCCTGCTTTGTCATGGCTTTCAGAATCAGGGAGGAAGCGTGCATAAGAAAGCAGAGGACCGGGCTGGCTTCCTCCAAAACACTCCTCCTAGAATAGGGGCTTATGAATTCCAAGTGTTCCTGCAGATAATGGCATACTGCAGGTAGCTACAAGGAGCTCTGAAATATCGCTAAGAAGGCCTGTCAGTTGTGTTTCTCTATTTTTCATTGCAAATAAGAAGCAAAGGGGAGAAAGCTTTTGTCCGTGGAGCCGGAGGCTGACTCTAATGCTGACTTGGAAAGTAATTTAACCCTTCAGACCCTTAGCTCACTGTTTCCATTGTCATAATGAGGATAATGAGAGGGAGAATCACATAAGAGAATATATGCATATTGCTCCTAAGTCTTTAAATACTATATAAGCAAAGAATATATTATTCCTCATAGTTAAAGATTCTAATATCATTTGCATTGCTTTGCTTCTGTTGTAGAAACCCACTTCTTAATTGCAGCAAATGATTTGTGGAAAGCATATACAAGCATAAAAAAGAGACGAAAATATTTTCATGTGATTCCACAGTCCAGATTTAGCCATTATAAATATACTGTCTATCCCTTTTTATTTTTTTGTCTTGTGTGCAAGCAGCATGTGAGATCTTACTTCCCCCATCAGAGGTTTAGCCCTCACCCCTTGCATTGGAAATGCAGAGTCTTAAACACTGGACTGCTTTTAAGTATTTACATGAGTTTGAAGTTAGAGCCTGTGTGATTTTTTAAAATTTATTTTAAACCCAAGGCTTTTACAGGTTACTTTAGAATTTATGTGTCTCCAGGACTGTTCTAAGCTCTACAAAGAGTAAGTCATGTGATGCTACTGTGTTCAGTTGCTTCAGTTGTGTCTGACACTTCGACACCTATGGACTGTAGCCCATCCTCTGTCCGTGGGATTCTCCAGGCAAGAATACTGGAGTGGGTTGCCATATGCTCCTCCAGGGAAATCTTCCTGACCCAGGAATCGAACCCATATCTTCAGCATCTCCTGCATTACAGGCAGGTTCTTTTTCCACTGAGCCACCTGGGAAGTCATATAATACAGCAACCTAATTACCTAAGCATTGCTATTATCACTTGAGGTTTTTACTCAAGTAAACTGAGGCACAGAGAGGGTAAGGAACTCCCCCAAGATTACTCCACAGTGGGTGCCAGAAAAGAGATTCAAAAGCAGGTGTTTGGAAACCAGAGTGTGTGCTCATAGCCGCTAGGCTACCTGGCTTCGTTTCTCTCTGGTGGAGTGTTTTTGATGAGGGGAAAAGCAGATTTGGTCACGGATGACTCTCTGTTTTACCCATTCTTACCGGCTGGCCACTGTACTCGGTGGTTTTCCCCCAAACAATCCTGTCCATGGATGTTGGGCTCTGGACCTTTCACTCAGCTGCGTTCAAGCTGAATGAAACCCTCCTCCGGACGGAACCCAGCCACCCCCAGGCCCTGCTCACACACCGGCTCCCACTGACCTCCTCAAGTCAGCTGATGCCTCATCTGTTCTGTCTCCTCCCCGTCCTTTCTCTCCTCTCAACTCTTGGGGCCAACTCCCCACACTGCTCAGACTGTATTTTAAAAGTCAGGTTTCATTTTGGTGACTTGAAATGCACACACATGGCTTTCGGGGCTGGAATTAAACTGGCTACCCGGTCCTGCCTGTCTCCCCATTGTCTCAATGTGAGCCCAGCGGCCTCCGCCCAGAAACACCAGGGTAGCCCGGTTGCCCCCAGTCTCCTGAAGTGCAGAGCACCCGCTCTTCTCCTGCACTCTGGTGGGAGGGGGTGGGGTGTTTCAGGTGGGCAGTGCTTATCTCCATCTAAGTAAACGCTTGAACGGATTCAAGTTAAACATTTTGGAGAAGAATACACAAAGGTGGTGATTTCATTTTCTTGTCAATTACGTTAAATCTCTTCTTATCAATTACTGTTAAGTTAACAGTAATGTAGACTCTTCCCTGTAAGACTGTGTGTAATAGTCACTCAGTCCTGTCTGACTCCTTACAATCCCATGGACCATAGCCCACCAGGCTCCCCTGTCTGTGAGACTCTCCAGGCAAGAATACTGGAGTGGGTTGCCATTCCCTCCTCTAGGGGATCTTCCCGATCCAGGGATCGAACCCAGGTCTCCTACATAGCAGGCAGATTGTTTACCAGGAGTCACCAGGAAGTCACCAGGAAGGACTTGTAAGACTATATGTGGATCAAAAAAAAAAAAAAAAGTCATCCAGATGATCCTTCTTTTATAATCACAGCATCAGGCACATGTGACTACTGGCTTCAAGATCATCTGTAGAACCTGTGAAAGGGTGATGAGGGACAGACCAGTTAGAGGATGGGTACCTTTCTTATTGGACTTCCCAGGTGGCACTAGATGTGTAGAACCTGCCTGCCAATAAAGAAAACATAAGAGACGCAGGTTTGATCCCTAGGTCGGGAAGATCCCCTGCAGGAGGGCACAGAAGTGACATTGCACACATATATCCTTTCTTATTAACAGTGACCTGAGTGGTGGTGCTCGCCCTGCGCTTGGTGCTCACCCCACGCTCGGTGCTCCCTTTGGAGGAGTAGTTCGGTGTTGCTCAGAAGCTGTCTCCAGGGTGCGCTCCCTTCATCCTGCACCCTTCCATAGGTTCACACTGCTGCTGCTGCTAAATCGCTTCAGTTGTGTCTGATTCTGTGCGACCCCATAGACGACAGCCCACCAGGCTCCCCCATCCCTGGGATTCTCTAGGCAAGAACACTGGAGTGGGTTGCCATTTCCTTCTCCAGTGCACGAAAGTGAAAAGTGAAAATGAAGTCGCTCAGTCGAGTCCGACTCTTAGCGACACCATGGACTGCAGCCTACCAGGCTCCTCCTTCCATGGGATTTTCCAGGCAAGAGTACTGGAGTGGGGTGCCACTGCCTTCTCGCCTTCTCCGAAATTTACACTGAGAAACTCCTAAAAACTACCCAGTTTTCCCACATTTATTGGCACGCTTTCACCTGTCCTTTGAAGAATCATCTCCTGTTTTAAGAACCCTGGGTACGTGAGCAGCCGGAGGGAGCTTTGTTGGGCGCCCTGGGAAGCGACCGTGGCTGTGGAAGGAGAACTAGTCTCTGCAGAGGCTCCCTACACCTTCTGGACCGCGGTCCTCACTTCACGTGTGTGAGGTTTTGGAGGCTCACAACACTGTCGGCATCAACCACATTGTGACAGGTGAGAAAACTGAAGCTCAGAAAGGTTTGTTAACTTTGCCAGAGTCACACAACCGGTGAGCAGTGATGTAAAAACTCAAATCCAAACTTTTGCGTCCAAAGTCCCTGCCTTTAGCTGCGCACCCCTAAGGATACTGGTTGAAGTTAGCAGCAGATTGGATTTTTGAAAGTGTTTTTTGTTGTTTTTCAGTCACTAAGTTGTGTCTGACTCTTTGTAACCCTGTGAACTGCAACACGCCAGGCTTCCCTGTCCTTCACTATCTCCTAGATTTTGTTCAAATTCATGTCCACTGAGTTGGTGATACCATCCAGTCATCTCATCCTCTGTCGTCCCCTTCTCCTCCTGCCTTCGGTCTTTCCCAGCATCAGGGTCTTTTCCAATGAGCTGGTTCTTCACATCAGGTGGCCAAAGTATTGGAGTTTCACATCAGTCCTTCCAATGAATATTCAGGGTTGATTTCCTTTAGAACTGACTGGTTTGATCTTCTTGCAGCCCACAGGACTCTCAAGAGTCTTCTCCAGCACTACAGTTTGAAAGCATCAGTTCTTCAGAACTCACCCTTCTCTATGGTCCAACTCTCACATCTGTACATGACTACTGGAAAAACTATTCGGACCTTTGTCATCAAAGTGATGTCTCTGCTTTTTATTGCCCTATCTAGGTCTGTCATCGCTTTCCTTCCAAGGAGCAAATGGAAAAAAAAAATTGCTGCTTTCTGCCAATTTTTCCTCTTCTTTGGAAATTGCTTGATCCAGCTGCAATCCCCCCACAAGTGCTCTTTTATTCCTTGAAGACTCTCATCTTGCTTTCCTCCAGCTTGAGCTCCGAGGCAGACTGACTCACTCCCTCCCAGGTCTCAGTCCAGGTTCCCTGAGCCAGCCCGGGGGCTGCCTCCCGCCTCGCTCCCCCCCCCCCCCCCCCCCCACCCTGACGTCCCGGTCGTGGGCACGGAGCTGCTCTGGACAAGGGCCCTGGGATGTGCCTGTCTTACAGGAGGATTAGCTCCTGGCCACCACAGGGAAGCTCTGTCTATCCCCCTGCCTGGGGATTGCTGGGTTTTCAAAGCCTTTGATGTGCCGAATCCTATAAAGGCCTCCGAGAGATGAGAACTGTACAGTTTCTGCAGCTTGTAGGAAGTGCTCTGGGATTTAAGGCCAAGGCCTTTGTGTGGACAGATCTGTGCCGGAAGTCCCACCCTGCCAGGCACTGCCTCCCCTTCCTGTCTCACCACCCCCGGCCCCCACCCCTGGCCCTGTTCCCTCTGGCCTTCCTACCTGGCTGAACATCCTTCTCACGGTCACCTGTCCAACCACCCCCTGTGCCGAGAGCTGGCTCCAGGGCCCCAACCTGGCTTCCTGGATGGGAACCCGAGCTCAGCATCAGAGGATCCCTGCTTTCTAATTTTCCAGGCTCTGTGATAGTCCAGGGGCTTCCCAGGTGGCGCTAATAGTAGAGAACCTGCCTGCCAATGCAGGAGACCTAAGACGCACGTTTGATTCTTGGGTGGGGAAGATCCCCTAAAGGAGGGCAAGGAAATCCCCTCCCAGTATTCTTGCCTGGAGAATCTCCGTGGACAGAGGAGCCCCGAGGCTACAGTCCGTGGAGTCGCAAAGAGTCAGACACAACGGAAGCAACTAACGCACACCATAATATTTGAAACTTCTTCATTTCCTGGAGGGAAAGGGGGCTAACTACATCTGTATCTTGCTGAGTTATGGAAAGACAAGGGGAAAGACGCACGTAAAACTGAGAAGAGCACCTGACCAAGAGTGAGTGCTCAGGGATCAAGAAGTTTTCTCATTAGGGGTGTATGTGTAGGCACACGTGTGCATGTGTGTGTGTGTGCTTGCACATACATGTATGGCTAGGGGTAGATAGCCACAGAGCTCAGCAGCTCAGTAGAAACAATTTATTCCTGCTCCAAGCCTGTTCTTCCGTCCTCGGTTCCTGAATGTGTCAGATTTCACTCCTAATGTGGCTGTTTCAGTGTGCCCTCTCTTCCTGCCCCTTGGCACGTATTCCAAAGTGACCCTGAACTGCTGAGGAGCGCGCCCAGCATCCAGCGTCCAGGGGAGTCTTCTCTTGCAGAGATTGGTGTGGATATGATTTCCATGACAATCGTCAACATACACTGAGTAAACACGTGGATTTGTGAGTGTCTGCACTCAATCCAGCCCCTCTGAGTGATGGATTTTTCTGCCAAGGCCATCGTCAGAAAGCATTTATTCAGTGCCTGACTTCATTCAACACAAAATGGGGGCATGCATACATCCTAAGTCACTTCAGTGGTGTCTGACGCTTTGCAACCCTGTGGGCCGTAGCCTGCAAGGCTCCTCTGTCCGTGGGATGCTCCAGGCAAGAATATTGGAGTGGGTTTCCATGCCCTCCTCCAGGGACTCTTCCCAATCCAGGGACTGAACCCTCTTCTCTTAGGTCTCCTGCCTTGGCAGGTGGGTTCTTTACCACTAGGGCCACCTGGGAAGCCCATAAAAGCAGGGAGGGATGCCCAAAGAAGCTAGACATTCAGGTCTGGCCTCCAGCTCACCCCCTGGGACTGGTCCACCCAAGCTCTGTTATCCCTGAGCTGGGAATCAGCTGGGCTCAGAGCCTGGGAGGTTTGATGGAGGAGCTGCGGACCCAGAGCCACCCCCATAATCTGCAGAGTCTCTTGGTAACTTGACGGCTCTGAGCATGAGATCCGAGAGGTCCTGAGTGCTCATTTCTGGTCAGTCTTGGATTCTCCCAACTTCTACAAGGTCCCAGCTGCACGAGGCCAGATCATACCCTGACAGAGTGAGGAGGGTGAGTCCAAGCTTCCTGCCACCTCCGCTCTCCTTTCTGTCTCACTGAGACACAGACTCAATAAATCTATCCGTCCTAATGAAAAGTCACAATTTTTCTTTTAATGACATAGAATGAGTTCTCTAGAAAATTAAACCGAGTTACTGTTGGCTCTTTGCATTTTGCCCTTGCTCACTGAGCAAAGCATTAAATATACAAGCTGATCCCCAAAGCTAATCTTCCTCTTTATCCACAGAAACAGAAAGTAGAAAGTGGTTGCCAGGGACGGGGATGGGGTGACTGCTGATGAGATTTCTTCTGGTGGGGATGAACATGTGCTGGAATTAGGCAGGGATGGTGTTGGCACAGCTCTGTGGAAACCACTGACTTGTACATTTCAGGACGCTAAGGTATGTTAATTACACCTCAATAAAGCTGCTACTTGAAAACAACAACAATCACAGAGGGAATCTCAGCCTTTTTTCCCTTTCCCAGGCCTGTCTTTTCCCAGGAGAGTTTAGCCCCAGGAAAGGTGCAGGCACAGCGGACAGAAAATCAAGGCTTCCGTGACCCAGAGGGAAGATTCCTAAGCCACGGTGACAGTGGAAGCAGGGCCTGCACATTTGTGGCGTCTTCCTCTCCTGATAAGGAGAGAGATTGCTTCCTTTGTGTCCTGTCTAGGCGATTAGAAGGTGCTGCTACAGGGATACAATGTTGGATGTTTGCTCTGCAGTGGTCCCCAGCACACCTTGAAACTTGAAACCAGACGTTGTTGAAAAGAATCAACTCCTTCAAGACAGTCAGGAAACTGTTCTCCAAAGAGTTCTGTGCCTTATTCGTGAGGGATGGCCTAAAATTAGTTAATGACACTTACTACTTTCATTTAAATGCTAAAAATATTTACTAAAAGATTCCCTTTGAGGATCAAGAGATTAGCAGCCCACATATATTTAGAGAAATACCAACTGTGCATTCTCAAATGACACTTAATAGGAGGCTCCAGAAAGGAAAATTCTATTCTCAGAGGTGATTGGATTTAGGGAGAAACCAGGCCTCTGTCTCTTCCTCTGAAAGGTGCAGATGTGGTCCTGAAACCATCAGGCCTGTCCCCTCCAAGCGCCCCTCCTGACCAAACATCCAGGCAGAGCCAGCATCCTTGTGGGCATCCTGATGGGGTTAAGCCGGTATTCCTGGCTTCCTCCAGGCCCCATTAAGAGAAAGCCGCAAGGGACAGGGAGTCCCCATGCACAGGAAAATTCACAACCTCAGAGCAGAGCCCGCACTCACCTATTTGAAAATTAGGAGGACTTGGAACAGCTTATCAAGCTGACAACTAATTTTTTTTTTTTTTGGTCCCTGCCCAGTGCAGGTCTCAGACTAAAGACATCCTCACCCTTCTGTCCTCAAGGAGCTCAGAAAACTGGGGCAGGAATCAGGAAGTGAGATAACAGCACCTTCTGAGAGCCTAGGTGTAGCTGAAGTATATATGGGGGTCCACAGGCCACAGCAAGGAGGGGCTCTGGCTGGGATGGGGGCAGGGAGTGAAATGCAGAGAGGGGGTTAATGGGCTGATTGTGTCCCCAGAATGATGTGTGAAAATCCTACCTACTCCTTTCCTCCCCCTCATCCAGTATTCATGACTGAATTCATTTAAAAAGAGAATCCCTACAGATGATCAGGTTAGAATGAGATCATTAGGGTGGGCTTCACTCAATATGGCTGTCTTTATAAAAAAGAGGGGGGGTTGGATACAGACACCTGGGAGAAGGTGAGGATGAAGGCAGAGTCAGGTGATGCTTCTACCAGTCAAGGAATATAGAGATTGGCAGCAAATCACCAGGAGCCAGAAGAGGGAGATGAGTCAGAACCCTCATTACAGCTTCAGAACAAACCAGCGTCCCTACACCTTGATCTTAGACTTCCAATCTTCAAACCACAAGACAGTATATCCATGCTGTTTAAGCCAGAGGTTCCCAACCTTTCGGGACTGGATTCATGGAAGACAATTTTCCCGTGGTGGGAGGTAGGGGTGGGGATGGCTTTGGGATGATTCAAGTGCATTGCATTTGTTGTGCACTTTATTTCTAGTATTATCACATCAGCTCCACCTCAGGCAATAGGTCATCCGGCCTTAGATTCCAGAGGTTTAAGCCTCCGAGTCTGGGTGCTTTATTACTGCAGTCTTAGCAATCTGACACAAGGAATGCTGGATCCTTGAAAGAGGGGGCATTCTCTGGAGGGTGAGGGGAAAGAATGCTCTCAGCAGAAGGACCTCCGTGGATGGGCAGGCAGATCAGGCGAGAGGTTTTAGGCTCAGCGTGGCTCTGGCATGGAAGAGAGAACCAGATGACCCCAGAAGGTGGGCCACAGCTGAGGCACCTTCAGGAACGGCTTGATCTGGGAGGCCATGGGAAGCCTGTGTAGATCTGTAAGCAGGTCTCAAGAAGGTGAGAGGAAAAACCAAATGGAGTATCCTACAGCGATGGGGAGTCTTCTGCAAGCCTTTCACAGGGCACAGGAATGTGGGAAGGGGTAAGCGGAGGGGAGAGGCGTCGTGAAGTCTAAGCCACAGGCAGGTCCATGGGAACCCAGTGCTCCTGCCTCTGTAATGACCCTGCTGGGCTTATTCTTGTGCTGACCTTTGCCCTCCCACTCCCAGCCTGAGACCCCCGGGGCTTTAGAATGCTCTGCTGCGGGCTAACAAGGCCTACTCCTCCAGCCAGCCCTGGAGGAGTGAGGACCTTGCTGCTTCTCAGCTGTTACAAAGAACAGTTTGGCCCGGAGCCTGCAGCAGGGACCCAGGCTCTGGGACCAAGTGTTAACCGGGGTCTGCTGGAAGAGACTCCACCCAGCTATGCCGGGGATCAACAGCACAGCAAGTTGCGGTAATCTCCCGGAACTGAGTCTGGGCTGTCACGTCAGCTATGCCACCCATGTGCCCATGTGGATCTTCCTCTTGGAGGGCAGGCTGATGTATGCTGATGACCCGGGTTTTATCGGAGTGCAAATAGCTCTGTACTTTGTGTTCACTCCATTGCAGTCACTTGACCCAGTTGTAAATACAACTCCAATACCACCAATTCCAATCAGCAGAGGGGCTCTGAGAAGGCCAGGAGAAACTCAATGCTCACTACCCACAAGGAACAGGTGCTGTGCTTCTTGGTGTGCCCCCAAAGCAAGACCCAGTGAAAGAACATGTAAGTGCCCTGGACTGGAGACCCAGGAGATGTTGTCTTAGGCGGTGGGTTCTCTCTCCATCTTGTGTGGAGTTTGCATTTTCTTTTATTCACTATTTTCCATGTCTTTTCCACTGGTGAATGGAAAATGTCATAAGAGGATGGCTTTGACTCGGTGCATTTTCATGGAGTCCTAGTGAACTTCATAACTAGGGTGAACACTTTGGAAATCGATGCAGCCACTGGAAGGCCTGGGCTGTTGTCCTGGGAAACTGGAGCAGCTAAAATCTTGTTACCAAGCTCGGTGTTGCCTTCCTGGCTGTGGCAGTGCTCCCAGCGGGTTGTCCAGTCTCTCCGTGAAAATCCAGAGCTGAGCCTCCGGAGGAATTTTAGTTAGGATTCTCTAAAGCCTTTGCCGGGACAACCAGAGCGCTGATGTTTCACAGCACATCTTAGACCAAAATGCCCACTGCTGAGCAGGAGCACTTTTCATTTCTTGTGCTTGTGTGTCCTTTGTTGTTGTTCTTTAGTTGATAAGTCATGTCTGACCCTTTGCAACCCTACGGACTGTAACCCACTAGCCTCCTCTGTCCATGGGATTCTCCAGGTCAGAATACTGGAGTGGGTTGCCATGTCCTTCTCAAGGGGATCTTCCTGACCCAGGGATCAAACCCATGTCTCCTGCCTTGCAGGTGGATTCTTTGTTGCTGAGCCATCAGGGAATCCCATGTGCTTAATAAGCCTGCTTAAAAAAACTATTTCTCTTAACTGTGCTGATGTCCATCTCATTGGTGAACGCCTAAGGAATGTGAAATGAATCCCTTCATTTCCTTTCTTCTTACTTGTTTTAGTGACTGCTTTGCAAAAGCAAGGGAAGCATCTGTTTGTTTCTTGTGGAAACTGTGAAACATTATCATGATTAAAAGGACAGAGGTAGAGAGAGAGAGGGTGGGGGACACAGAGCCAAAGAGAGACAGAAAAGGGGAGAAAGGGAAACCCCAATCTGCTGCCACCATCTTTGTCAAAGAGCTCTCATGTCAGGATGACGAGCCATTACTGCTCATTTGTAGGTACTGATTTAATACTTGATGTTGAAACTAAGAGAGTTCTGTAAAAGGGACGTTTGTTTTCCAGAAGCAGGTAAACACCAGAAGGGTCATATGGTCTCTCCACATGCAATGTAGAGTAAGTGCTACAGAGAAATCAGAGCCCAAGGGCACAGGCACCTTACTTAGGAGAATCCAGAATCTGTTCCTCAGACCTTTAAAGGCTTGATATTATATCCTCATGCTGCTGCTGCTGCTAAGTCTCTTCAGTCGTGTCCGACTCTGCGCGACCCCATAGACGGCAGCCCACTAGGCTCCCCCATCCCTGGGATTCTCCAGGCAAGAACACTGGAGTGGGTTGCCATTTCCTTCCAATGCATGAAAATGAAAGTGAAGTCGTTCAGTCGTGTCTGACTCTTAGCGACCCCCTGGACTGCAGCCTACCAGGCTCCTCTGTCCATGGGATTTTCCAGGCAAGAGAATCCTCATAACAGGCACCAAACTAAGGTTGGCAAAGGAGGCCTGGAGGAGAGGAGCAGACGAGCCTCTGGAAGGTGAACCAGAACCGAGGGCACCTTCAGGAATGGCTTGATCTGGAGGCAGGGGGGCACCTTTAACACACACTAAACTCAGACCAGCGGAAGATTCACCAGGTCTTTCCTTTGATGCGACTTCATCAATTTAATACAAACATGGTAGGTGGGGGCATTTTATTGTCCTGGTGGCCAATTTTGGGACATAAAGGAAGAACAGACTTGCTTTGAATTTTGTCTTAAAAATTGGGTGTATTATTTTTTTTACCTCCTTTAGATATTTTTGGGAGGTATTAAGATTTACTCAAGGTAATGACCCAGGTTTTCTCAGAGCATAAGAATGCCCTGCACAATTAAATAACATTCATAAAACAATACAGATTTTCAGAGAAAGCCATATCTGAATAAAGTTATCATGATTTAGGAATGAGAAATAGGTTCTTTGCTTACTCAGCTTCAACTTATAAAACCTACCAAGTCCCTAAAGTAACCTGCTAAGGCTAATCAGAAGTACTGGGCCCATTACTAAAGTGCCAGAGTACTCTGGAATTTGCTTGAGGAAGCATTTATGAATAAACGACACCCCAAGAGTCATTCTTGTGGTGCTTTTCAGCCATAATTAAACAAACCATTCCCATAGTGGGCTCCAGTAATTCATCTATAAAGAAATTTTGTCAAATTCTTAATTTTGTGTGTTTTGTGTATTTATATTAAAATAAATGCATCCATTCATCAATCTTTAAGTGTGCAAGTGTCCACAGGAAGCACCCAGGCCGCAGTAGAAAACAGGCCACACAGATGCTTAGGGATTCAACAGAGCACAGCTAAGGCAATGCACTGTCGCGTACAAGACAAAGGCTACCTAACCTGGAAAGGCTGAGGCACCCAAGGAAGGCGTCCAGAGAAGATTGTGATTTAACTTAGCATCAAAGACTGAGAAGGAATTTTTCAAGCCACTTCTGCAAAAGTGGGAGAGTCATTCTTAGTTGGCAAGGTTGTCGGGGGATTAAATGAGCAGGGAAACAAATAGCAGGAGGCAGCAGCTATTCCAGAAAAATCATAGTCCATGGTGTCAGAGAGAGCCTGGGTTCCGCTCCTACATGCTGTTCAGCCCAGCTGGATGAGCCTTGGTCTCCCCATTTGTAAGTGGGGGGACAGCCCGCCTCCACGGCCGTGCTGCAGACTGAATGGGAGCGGACACCCAGGAGTCCTGTGTTCCACCACACGCGCGTTTCCAAGGGTGTCTATTGACTCCTTGTGGAACATTCTACATCAATCAATCAAAACTTTCTTTTTCTTTCTATTCCTTTCTCTGACCCTTCTAAAAAGTTCCCGAGTCCTAAAAAAAAAAAAGGAAAAAAACCTCCTGTTACCCTGACTATACATTTGCACCACCTTCTTGGATGAATAGAAAATGACCACAAAAAGAAGCCAAACATTAGGATCACATTAAAGGAAATGACACTTGTTAGTGACTGATCTCAACTTGCTTCTAAAACAGACAGCTTTCTTTCTTTCCGGGAGAGCACCAAGTATCACACTCGTTGCTCTGAAATGTTGCTTTTACTGCACCATAGTAGGAAATCCTGGGCTGAGGTGTTCTCAAGTAAAATCCCTGCATAATCCACTATTCAGTGTTCTAAGAGCAATATCAAGACTTTGTACTATTAAAAAAAAGCTTGGAGAAAATTTGTGTTTAGTAGCATATTAGTCAGAACAAAGAATCAGTTTTGAAAGTTCAGAGTCCATAATAAATCACGTGGAATGCTTCACAAGTGAAATGCAAAATATAAAGAATTTTGGGGCTCAATTCCTTTAAATGGTATCCCTTAATCTACAGTGGGCTTCCCAGGAGGCTCAGTGGTAAAAGAATTCACCTGCCAGTGCAGAAGAGGAGGGTTCAATACCTGGGTTGGGAAGATCCCCTGGAGGAGGGCAAGGCAACCACTCCAGTATTCTTGCCTGGGGAATTCCATGGACAGAGGAGCCTGGTGGGCCACAGTCCATGGGGTCGCACAAAGTCGGACATGACTTAGCACAAGCATGAATCTACAGCATCTCTTCACGTGGGAGGTGCCCTCCCTAAAGCACTGCCCCCTTCCACGGAGCTCAGAGGCCGTGACCTGTCTTAGAGGTCACGCACACAAGTTAGGTTGACTAAGGGACCAAGAGTCATGGTTGTGGTGGGTCTGCCATGTGTGGTGCTAAGAGGGAGTTAACCAAGTGGGTGGTTTGGAAACTGGGAAGATTCCAGGGTAGGACTTCCAATATGTTTTATCAAAGGGCTTCAAAAATCTCACTGATATTTCCTTAAGTAAGTAAGTAAAGTCATTCAGTCGTGTCCGACTCTTTGTGACCCCGTGGACTGCAGCCCACCAGGCTCCTCAGTCCATGGGATTCTCCAGGCAAGAATACTGGAGTGGGTTGCCATTTCCTTCTCCAGGGGATCTTCCTAACCCAGGGATCAAACCCAGGTCTACTGCATTGGAGGCAGATGCTTTAACTTCTAAGCCACCAGAAGAGCTGAAAGGTAGCTTAGCCAGTTTTTTCTACTACAAGTTCACAAGCATAGCAGCATACCCTTTTTTGTGGGGGCGGAAAAAGGGTAACAAACTTGAATAGTAGGTTTTACAATAACCTGCAGAGTTCAGCATTTTTGAAGTTTTCACGACTACTGAAAGGAGCGTGGTCACAGAGCACAGTCACAGGCACGTCTCAGGCCTGCAGTGTAGACAGAGGCTGGGTTGCTATCCTCCTGGTGTCCACGGCTGCTGCTTATCTCCCGGGCTTCCCTGGATGGCTCCCCTCCTGCACTCACTCACAAATGTGCAAAAACGTCTCCACTTTCATCAGCTGGCAGACCAGGCCGCCTGTCACCCACACCGTCAGCAGATCACTTTGCCTACTTCCCAGAGCTTGGAGACCAGAGGTAAAAATTCTGTCCACCTCTTGTCTCCAAACTCTGACAGTGTGATTACCCGCAAGCATCCGTCTTCCCTTCTCCTCCTGGTTGAGGTGGGCTCTCCATCGGGGTCTACACCCCACCTCCTGGGTGCATGCCTCCGTGGCCTCACTCTTCCTTACGTTCCTTTTCTAAAATCTCCGACTTTTCCTGTACACTGGCTCTTCCTGCTGTTAGCAGATATCTCAAGTATCTGCATACTTGAAAGGGGAAAAAAACCCTCCTGGACCTCGTGGGTACCATTCTCTGGCCCCTTTTCTTGCATTTTTACATGGTGTCCTGCACTCTGCTCTGACTGCTCCCCTCGTCTTCATTCACAGGCTTCCCTTCTCTCCACACACCGACTCCATCCTTGCCAAATTGGTAGAGGTTTCTCTGTGTATCTAAACCCAACAGGGGCTTTTAAACCCTCGTTTTTCTTGGCTGCTCTGAACGCTGGACTGATTTTGCAATATCTAGAGTTTCATTTGCCTCCTTTGATAGTGCTTTTTTCCTGGCTGTATTTTCTGATCTAGTAATTTCTCCTCCTCAAGCCCTCTTTATTTGCTTCTTTGTTTTCTGCTCACTCTTTAAAGGCAGTTGTGCTTACAACTCTACCCCAGGGTTCTCTCCTCTCCTCACTGTGCACATTTCCCCATGGCAATCCCCATCTCACACCCACAATGCTGACCGCTCCCTGGACCTCTTCCCAGTCTGGACATCCCTGTCCTCTAGGTTATAGAAGCAGGGCTCTCCTGGCCTCTCCTCCTGCACTTCTCAAAGGCACCCCCCAAACGCACCGTCTTCAGCGTAGAGCTCATCACCAGCTTCTCTGCCCCCTGAAAAGCCTGCCTTTCCATGACTGCGCCCGACCTCCCCACGTGGCCCGTTTTCATCCCCCGATGCTCGAGGATGGGCCTGAGTCGTGAGGGTGGCCTTGGAAGGAAGCTTCCCGCTCAGGTCTCCCTTAGGGAGCATCCTCTGCCTGGAATGTGGTTACGGGTCACCCAGCTGCCAGGTCTTGAGGGGATCGCTGTGTGCGTGCCTGGCCATTCTCTCCCTGGGGGCACCCAGCTGTCCAGTTCCCAGCAGGGCTCCCCAGGGGGTTCCTTTCTGTCAAGTCTCTCCACCAGCATAGCCAAGGCTCCTTAGAAACCCACGGCATCTCCTTCCTCCCCCATGCGGCAGGCCCCATCAGGGGGTCCTCTTGCCCTCTCGCCGGTTTCCCCTTCCTCCTCTTTCTTTGCACAACATCACCCCTGTCCTGGGTCAGGTCACAGATACCCGAGGTGTGACAAGCACACCCTGCCTCCATCCCACCCCTCCCTCCCCCGGGCTCTGCAGAGCCGCCTGTAAATATATGTCTCAGGCTGCTCCCCAGCTGGTTATCCCTGGGGTCCAAACTTCTTCCCGAAATTGATGAGTCTGTGTCCTTGCAGTCGGGCTACTTTCCAGGCTTTATGTCCATCAGCAGCCTTGCTCCCCAGAGGGCAAATCTGTTTAGTAACTCAAAAACTGAAGACTGAGAATTTGCTTGTTTTCCTTATCTACAAAGGGGCTAACACCTAATGCATGCTCGTCCTCCCAGCCTCCTATTATTTGTCCAGAGACGCTCCAGGCTGCCCCATCCTTGCCTGGGGCTGACCGCTGTCTGCTTTTCACTTTCCCCAGCACCTGGACTTGATTTGCGGGTTCCCGTGAAACTCTGGGGCGCACTGCCCATCCAGATGCCACCCCCTTAGCCAAGGAGGAGCCTGGGGGAGCAGACCGGTGCCTTCTGGTTCACACTGTGCTCCCCACGCCCTGCACAGACCTGGCCCAGTTTATGTAAATAGGTGAGTGGGTGAACACATCCACCCCTGATTAAGTGCATGCATAGGTGAATAAAAGACTCATTTTTCTCCCCAGAGAACCGTGCAGCAGCAGAAACGACAGGAAACGAGGAGGCGAAGATCTGAAAATTCCCTCTTGTGTTGCAGTGACAGGTCCCGGCAGGGCAGGTTCTGAGACTGTGACCTGAAGTGGAGGAGGGGAGAGAGACACCCTCTCCCCAGTCTCTCGTCTTCCCAAGTTCAGAGTCCCTGCCTCAGATGGAGGTGACGCACGCGACCATGCCTGGAAAGCACACTTCCTGAACTTTCTCGGAAGCGAGATCCGGGTGGCAGCCGGCAAGTCTGTGGTTCCCCGGATGCCCCTTGGCGGCCTCCCCTGACGGCGGAGCACCTTTGCTGCGTGCAGGAAGCCTTGTGAAGCCACCGGGCTCCCACCTGCTTCAAGGGTGGGTGAAGGGCTGTGCGGCTTTCTAGTCCCTGCAGAGCAGGAGAGGCGAGCTGGGGCTCCTGGGGAGACGGGGCTCCCAGTCTCAAGCTGGCTTGTCAGTGTCAGTAAATCAAGTTAAGGTCACACATAAATACAGGCTTTCTTTCCAAACTCCCAACCCTCCCTGGTTGCACAAGCCAAAACAAGATGAGGGATTTTTCTCCTTCCTCTCTGACAGGGCCAAGCTCCTGCAGCGTTTAGACCCTTGGTATGCGGACACGCCCAGAGAAGCCCATTCTTTATGGCAATTTGGGCCTTCTGCCTGGCTTCTCACATGTGCGAGAGATTTTGGCAAAACATTGCCTTTTCTTGTTTCTCTCATTGTCATATAACACAAAGCTTTACTTCTTTCCTCTAACGGGCTTTCCTATTTTATTTCTCAAATCCAGACAAACACACATTTCAATGTCCGCTCACATTATTAACCAAAAAGACCTCCATAATCAATCATTTAAGTTTGATTCACAAAGATACCATGTATGGAGCACTGGAGCTTTTGCATTCTTTTGGGGGAAGGTTGAAAGGGCCTTGTCTGTGGCAGGTCGGGTGCAAGAGCGTTGCAAAGCTTTTTCAGGTTCGTGACTGACTTGCCAAGACGGATGTGGCGTATGCCCCACGGATGAGAAAATCAGGTCTCGGGGACCTGATTCCAGTGCTGGACGCCTGAGACACCCGGCTTCAACTTCCCCCTCTCAACTGGCCCCCACTCTCACTCACACTGCCTAAGAAGCACCTGCTCTGGGGGCCTGTTCAAGCTGTCCCATCATTCTGAGCTGCTGTTTCCAGGGTTCTAAGGGACCAGGGCCTGAGTATTTCAGAAATTGTGATGTGGCCCCAACTTCATCAGCTTCACCCGATCTACTTGTTAAGAACAAGCTTCCTGACCCCAGGGCTCCATTGTGAGGACACAGAGGGAGCCAGAGTGTGTCAAGGCCCCACACTGAGGTCCAGTCCCCACCCTACAACCCTGAGGACGCACCCCACAAGCACCCTTCAATCACCCCCATAGGGAAGGTGCACGGCCCACTTTCTGACCTTCCAAGGGATAAGTGGGTGTCCTAGGGGGCGCTAATGGGAAAGAACCAGCCTGCAATGCAGGAGACACAAAAGACACAGGTTTGATTCCATGGATCTGGATGATCCCCTAGGGGTGAGCATGGCAACCCACTCCAGTATTCCTGCCTGGAGAATCTCATGGACAGAAGAGCCTGGCTGGATACTGTCCACGGAGCCTCAGAGTTGGACACGACTTGAAGTGACTTAGCACGCACGCACACGTGGGGGTGAGCCTCACCTGATTACCTCCCTTTCTCTAAGCTTGTTCCTCTGTAGTCTCCTGGGCCCTCTGGGAGACTGTGTAAATGTTCATCACTGCAGCCGAAGCCAAGGAGAGGCTTCAAGAAAGAGGGATGTCATGAAAGAGGACAAGGAGGCTGCAGAAGGGGCTGGGAAGCCTGTGAGGAGCGAGTCTCTGAAACATGGAGAGACATTTGAGTCGGACATAGACGTGGGATTGTGCAGAGACCAGAATAGGGGATCGAAGGATGGAATGAGGAGGGGGTAAGGGAAGACCACCAGCACCCACGATGCCCAGGGGCTGTGTCGAGCTCACCGCTGACGGAGAGGGCCACGTGCAGGACTGTGGCCATTAGAGTGCCTGGAGAAGAAGGGTCTCCATGTAGGCGAGCAGGCTTATTGTGTGCTGACCAGTGGGCTTTGGGGAGAAAGCCCTGAGCTCAAAGCCTGGGCTCTGGGCACTTCAGCAAACCATTCCAAGCCTCGTTTTTCTCATCTATAAAATGTGTGGCGTGAGAGTCCCGGCATTTGAGGGTTAGAATGAGGGCTACACAGGCCAGTGCCCTCATGGGGTCTCCAGAAGAGGGCTCAGCCCAGGCACAGAGAGGGTGAAGGATGGTCGCTGGGGGTCGGCAGAACGACAGTTACGGTGTTTATAGCAGGAGGTGATCTGGGCATGCAGCTGCTTCCGGGACAGGACAGGTCAGAAACCAGGTTATAGTAGGGGGAGGGTTAGCATGAAGGTTAAGGAAAAGCAGCGATCGCAGACTTGGTGCCCTCCTTATGGTTTATTCAGGTCAATTCATTTTTCAGACTAGGGATGGACCCTTCTTAGGTGGACTTGCAGTCGATGAGATGATCTACAGTATGGATGGTGTTTTAGAGTTAGAAGACCATGGTATCTGCAAAACAACTCACCTAAAACTCCTCAAAGTCTTGCCTTTCTAGATGCCACTCCATTCCATGGATGCCACTCTAGTGTGCTTCCTAAATACTGGCTGGACATGAAATGCTTTCTCCTGGAGTTTTGAACACATCAGAAGCCAGACAAGTCTACAGCCATACCACCCTGAACACACCTGATCTCATCTAATCTCGGAAGCTAAGCAGGGTCGGGCCTGGTAAGTACTTGGATGGGAGAAACCAGGGGACATTTTTCTATTTTGGGGGGTGGGGAGAATGGGAGAAGTGGACCATTTTTAAAGTCTTTATTGAGTTTCTTACAATATTGTGTTTGTTTTGTCTTGGCCACTAGTCATGTAGAATCTTAGCTCTCTAATCAGGGATTGAACCTGCACCCCCTGCATTGGAAGGTGAAGTTTTAACCATTGGACCACAAGGCAAGTTCCGCTAGAGGACATTTTAAAAAGGAAAGGGTATTCTCTGATCCCTGGCAATCCCCAGAGTACTTGGCATCCATCCCGTTTGCTTTGAGAGAAGAACAAATCCTGAGATAAACCCAGATGTCAGGGGACAGGAAAGCCCACCAGGTGAAGGTGTGTCTCAGATCACAGGAGAGGCCCCTGTGCAGGAAGGGCTTGATTTTATTGGTTTCACATCTTAGCCGTTTATTAGCTGTGTGGCCCTGAGTACGTTGCTGATACACCCCGGCCTCCGTCTGGATGAGAAGACTGAAGATGCCTGGCTTGCACTTCCAACCTGAAGGCTGAAGAAAAGGTTCAGTGTGGACCGTGGGCCCGCCCGGCCTCTGGTCCACACCCGGCTCAAGGGAGCTCCTTTTGCTCCTCTGCTGTCCTGGAAGGTTGCTGAGGAGAGAGGACTGTGTCTTGCCAAGAGTGTCCCCTGGAATTCAGAGGGCTCCTCCCCTTAGTCTGACCTCACAGTTATTTAAATGCAGAAATTAACATACTTTTTGATTTACTTAACAAACTTTTCTAACACAAGTGGAAAAAAAACCAACAATAAAACAAACAAACAAAAATCAAACATAAAAGCATAAAAGCATAGGACAAAGGACCCGATCTAAAAGCTTTTGATGAACTCCAGTAAATGTGCCCTTGCCAGGTCTATAAGAAGACAGAATTTCAAAGCAATAAGTCTTTTTATGGAAACTGACCTGACCCACCCTCCTCAAGGTTCAAAAGCCCAGCCGAGCCACAGGGAGCTCCTTAAGAGACCAAACCTTAGCCTGATTGAGGGCTTTTGGAGGCGGGCTGGGCTGCCTTAGGGGCCAGCAGATGGGCAGCACAGATTCCAAGCTGCCTGACTGTCCCCAGGGCAGGGCTTCCACCCCTGAGTCTCAAGGGACAGTAACACGTCCAGAAGAAGTCAGGGCTCAGATCTGAACATGTCCACACACTCTGTCACATAAGGGACAGTGAAGAAACTATCATCTTTCATAAAAGAAAGGCGCTTTTGCACTGAAATCGGAAGATTATAATCTTAAAGGATTGTCATGTAAATAGAATGCATTTCACTTTGAGAAAAACTGACGATACTTTCTGTGTTTCATTGAATGTTTGGGAACCACAGTGAGGAGATGTTTGAAAGGAAGCATTGAAGGGCGGGCAGGCCTGGCACACAATAACCATGGAGGAGCTGGAGGAACACTTTTTGAGGGCTTGTGGACCCCCACCCACTCACCAGCCCTGGTTTTGCTCTCAGTCAAACTCTTGGAGTTAAGTGACCCACCATGCCAGGCTGGTAGTAAAGCCAGGATGGTCCCTGGGGGACAGAGAGATGGCTGGTCTGGTTACCTGACATGTGGATTCTCCTTTTCGGACAAGGTGCTGAGATTCAGAGATGCCAGATGGATCGTCTGAGGCAGTTCTGCTCTGGAGGGACAGCTGCTGTTGCTTGATCCGACTCTCATGACCCCATGGACTGTAGCCCGCCAGGCTCCTCCGTCCATGGGGTTCTCCAGGCAAGAATCCTGCAGTGAGTTGCCATTTCTTCCTCCCGGGGATCTTCCCGACTCAGGGATTGAACCCGCATGTCCTGCATGGGCAGGTGGATTCTTCACTGCTGAGCCACCAGGGAAGGCCCTGGAGGGACAGACCCACAATGAAAAGCACAGTCTTCATGCAGTCTGCTTGACATTTTGTCCACTAGGTTTATCCTAGAAAATGTACATTTTTAAGGCTTTTCTTTTTGGTGTCAATTTTGAGACGGCCTTCCTATCATGAAGTCCATCACATGTAAAATGAAGTCAGAGTCCATTTGTGTGAACAGCCAAGCCCAGCATCAAGGTTCATCTTTTTACAAAAGGTCTAGCCTTCTTCATCCTTTTCCATCCATCCTTGATCTTATGAGATGGACTGACATCTATCAATAGGTTTTTTTCTTGGATACTCTTTTGCCTGGGCAGCTGACCTGCATTAGATCCAGTTACATTTATGAATTTTAACCTCTAGTGGGCACCCCCAACGGCTCAGGGTGCGTATCAGCCAGTGGCCCTGCCCTTGCAGACAACCATCTCCCGTCTTTTCTTCCAACCCCAGCACCTCCTCCCAGACTCCCGGCTTCATCATCTCTGCCACCCCTGAACTTCTCCTGCTCACAAAGTCCCCTTCATGGTGGACCCAGGGGTTGGCTCACCAGTTTTGTCTTTACATACTTGGAGAATAATGACCTAGCCAGTCACTTTGTTCCAGGAACACTTTGGTACCCCCTCCTGACTTCTGGGACCCGGTGCTCAGTGTATGTCAGGATCTTTTCTGCCTTCTCCCACCCCCTTAATTCCTGAGTCTTGGAGTGACTGGAACTCAGCCTTGGACCTCTCTCCCCTGTTTCATGACTGGTCCTTTGGTCATCTTATCTCTTGCCACCTGTTTAAATTCCATCTATCTATTGTTAGTCACTTAGTCACGTCTGACTCTTTGTGACCCCATGGACTATTAACTACAAGGCTCCTTGCTCCATGGGATTCTCCAGGCAAGAATACTGGAGTGGGTTGTCATTTCCTTCTCCAGGGGATCTTGCCAACCCAGGGATCGAACCCAGGTCTCCCACATTGCAGGCAGATTCTTTATCTTCTGAGCCACCAGGGAAACCCTTATCTATTGCTAACACCCAGATTTCCATGTCCAGCTCCACTCTCCCCTGGAATTCATGTCTATACATTCCTCCCCAGACTTGATCTCTCCCCTTGGACTCCAGACAAACATCTCAGACTTAACACGTTCAGACCTGGATTCCTCACTTTCCACGGTTCCAGCCTGCATTGTCGGCGGCATCTCATGGACCCGCAGCTCCCTCTATGGAGCTGGTCAAGTCAAAGCTGAATGCTGGAGTTCTCATTTTCTCACTCAGTCTGTGGGCAAGTCCCACTGGCTGTGCTTTCAATGTGTATTTGGAAACTCCAACCCCTATTATTTAGTCCAAACCACAGTTATCCTTGCCTGGATTACCCCCAGAGCCCCTTGACCAGGCCTCGCATGGCGGGCAGCTATGGAGATCTCACAAAACCCAAGTTGCGGGCTTCCCTGGTGGCTCTGTGATAAAGACTCTGCCTGCCAGTGCAGGAGACTCGAGTTCAATTCCTGATCAGGGAAGATCTCACGTGCTGCGGAGCAACTAAGCCCGGGAGCCATAACTACGGAGCCCACGCACCGCAACTACTGAAGCCCGTGCTCTGCAACAAGAAGGGCCACTGCAGTAACAAACCCTGGCGCCACAACAGGAGAGGAGCCCACCACGCTCACCGAAACCAGAGACAGCTGATGCAGCAATGAAGACCCAGAACAGCCATGAATAAATAAAGTTATAAAAAACAAACAAGGTGCATCAAGTCACCGTTTTGTTCGAAATGCCATCCCTTCTGGAAAAGCCCTCGGCCCAACAACCTGCCCTGTGAATCTCAGACCTCACGTGTGATGATGCTGCCATGTGCTGGGGGCTCGGGCCTCACCGGCCTCTGTGTTCTGTACTTCCTGACTGTGCTGGCCATGTGGACTGCTCGGGAGCCCTTCCTATCTACGCCTTCTGCCTGGGACACACTTTCCAGGCATCTCACACACCCCCAACCCCTTCTGCCTGGGACACACTCCCCAGGCATCTCATGCCCCTCCCCTCCTTCTTCAGGTCTGACCACATTCCACCCAAAGAAGGCCTCATTTAAAGCTGCCCCTTCCTACTTGGACTCTGTTTTCTTTGCTTTATTTTCACCAGCACTTTCCACCCCTGTTTACCCTCTGATTTGCTTGTTTATTTTTTCCCACTGGTTTGTAAACTCCACAGCTACCTGGATTTCTGTGTTCCCAGAGCCCAGATTCGGGTCTGACGCCTGTTAGGTGTCTGGTTAACATTTGTGGGATGGATTCACAAAGGCATTTCCCTACCATATGAAGGAGCCCAGTGGTGAACAGGCTCCCCTCATGGACCTGGACCAGTGGCAAAGCTGGACCCTGAACATGCTGAAGGTTTTCCGACAGAATCACAGCGTGTGCTCTGTCTCAGAGGAAGAGTCTGCCTCTAGCCGGGTGAAGTCTTCTCGGGGCCCCTTTTCTTTGCTTCACTAGAAACCTCAGTAACGGCCTTTGGTCCACTAGCAGAAGCCACCTCATTCGCCAAGTGCTGAGCACCCATCCGGGGCAGGCCCCACTCCCTGGACGGTTCCGGAGGCCCGCTCTCATGCTCACTGGTTGGGCAGAGCCAGGCAAGCTTGTCCTGCTGTCCTGGTGGCTCACGAGGTCCTCTGCAAAGCAGGGCTCGGCTCTCAGCCGGGAGGCCAGCACTTCCCCGGTTGGCCTGTCGGACGGCCCTGCTCCAGCTGCTCTGTGGGTCTCTCTTTACTCCTTCACATGCCAGCCCCGTCAACATTCTTGGCTTGGGGGGCCCCTCCCCACAAACACAGTTTGAAATTGCTCCAGCTCTCAGTTTTTGACTCACAAGGTTGGCTGCCAGGCTTCAAACCAAGCATTTCACACTCTTTAGCTTTAGACATTTTTTTTGCCGCAAGGGGGGGTCATTTTGAGACTTCTTACTCCTTGACATTTAAAAATAAATTGGGGACTTCCCTGGCAGTTCAGCGGTTAAGAATCTGCCTTCCAATGCAGGAGCCCCGGCTGGGATGTTCCAAGGGTTAAAGGTGGAAAAGGACATGACGATGAACCAACAACTGCTCCTGTGTCCCTTGCCGGGTGGGACATCCAGGACCTTCTACCTGCTGGGTCCTGTGCTGGGCACTGCGGGTTAGAAACTGTTACAGACTTGGCTTCACCCTCAAGAACTTGATCTGGAGAAATCAGGGACATAGGACAGAAAAGGGCAGGAGCGTGGCATAGAGTAACTCAGGTTCAAGTTCAGAAAAGATTACCCTGGGGCATCAGGAAAGGTTTTGAGAGGAGGCAGTGTTTCAGCTGAGTGCTGAAGAGGAGGTGAGCCTGGGAAACCCAGTGACAGAGAATAGGGATTTCCAGGAGCAAAGACACGAGAAAGCGCTCAGGCCATAGAAGAGCTGGTCTAAAATGCTCTAAAATGTCAACGTTAATTTTTGTGGTAAAACGTATATAATGTAAAAATTACCATTTCAACTGTTTTTAAATGTACGGTTCAGGGGCAAAGGATGGATTCACACAGTTGTGCAAACAATCACTCCATTCGTGTTCTAAACCTTTTTCATCTTGCAGAACAGGAGCTCTGTTCTCATTAACCAAAAATTCCTCATTTCTGCTCTTGCAGCCTCTGCACCATCATACCTCCTGTCCCTGTGAACGGACAACTGACTCTAGGAAGCTCATAGGAGTGGAATCATGCAGTGTCTGTCTTTTTGCATCTGGTTTACTTCATTACCCTAATGTTGTCAAGGTTCATCCCTGCTATAGCGTTTGTCAGAACTTCCTTCCTTTTTAAGGTCAAACAACACTCCATTGTCTGTATCAGCCACATTGTGTTTACCCAACACCTTTTGGCTGTTGTAAAGAACACTGCCCTCGCCAAGGTCTGACTTCAACAGGTCATGTTACTTCTCTGAGATTCAAAGTCCTACAGATTTGATTTGATTTGTTCTTAAAATGTAGTTGGCTTACAGTGTTGTGTTAGTCTTAGGTGTACAGCAAAGTGATTCAGTTATCCAACACACACATATTCTGTTTTAACATTTTCTTCTATCATAGGTTATTACAAGGTTTTAATATCCACTTTCTAGAATGCTTCTGAGGAAGAGATGCCATGTAAAAGACATATTCTGTTTGTAACAGGACCTTATACTATTTATCACCATGACCATTACAACACGTTTTCAGAAAACAGCTTTATATAGACTGGAAGACAGCTGTTCTCATTTCAGCATGGTGAACTTAGAAAAAAATCAGGAACTGTTAAATCAATTCCTGCCAGCTTTTCCATGAATGCTGTCACCTTGAACAAATCACCTGACCAAACAGTGCCTCAGTTTCCCTCTCTCTGAAATGGGCACACAATTCCTTAGCTGGCTCGCAGGGTCATGGTGAGGATTAAGGGAGAAAGTGGGATACAGAGCCTGGTGTAAATGGTTATTTTGGCATAAAAACGGGGAGACTGTTCTTAGTCTAGCTGTTGGGAGGGTCATTTATTTACCAGACTGCTGGAAACAAAGATTCAAAAACAGAAGACCCTTTTGGATCACCCTGTTGTTTTCCTGAAGCCTGACTGCTTCTGAGCTGGAATGAGAGCCTCAGGATGAGAAAAAGCCATCAAGTCATCAAGTTCCTTTCAAGTTGAGGCAGCTGGAGAGCAGCCAGAACAAGCCTGCCTGGGATGGGCCAGGAGCTCCAGGGCAAAACCACCACCTCCCCCTCCCATGAGTCCTGCCCGGACCTGGTCTTCTTTATTAGGGCTGTTAACAGATAAAGCCACCCTGGCCCTGAACACGGCAGTGCTCAGTGCTGGGCCATCCCGGGATGCCGGAGGCGAGGGTGGCCCTGCTGTTTGGCCAGAGGGAGGGGAGGGATGCAAACATTTGCAGAAGGCTTCCTACCTGCCTCCCTGTAAATTGTCTCAGGTAGCTTGGCTCAGAGCATCCAGGAGGGGTGGGGCTAAGGGAGTCTTTCCAGGCCTCAGAATCCATCAACTACACCAGGGGAAGAAGTCACCTTTCTTAGAATGCAAATATCACCACTGTGAAAATTGAATGTTTGGCTATCTGCAGCAATAAAAAGAGACAATTCCTCAGCAATTTTAGTTGCCTTATGAGGCCAGGGATGTACATTAGTCAGATAGAAATTCCGAACAGAGGGAACAGAAATATTGGCTCCTGCTCTAGTCCATGCTGGGTGCAGAGGTGTCTGAGAAGCTTGGGCCTCTGCAGACAGGAGAATGCTGCTCTCAGAGGCTCAGTGATTTTGTCTGGACAAAGAGAGTTGTACAACTTGTGGAACTTACGTTTTGCTTTGGCTACCCATAATTTTGGAGGAAAGTCTAGGAGGAAGAAAGGAAATCATTCTTTGGGAAAAAATGTCAGTGGGTGGGCCATTTGCAAAGGGTTTTGAAGGATGGGCAGGAGTTCACTGCTCAGCGAAGAGAAGGTGGAAAGTGTCACAGGTGTGATAGTACAGGTGCCTTGTGTTCGGGAAGGGCAGGAAAGTGGTGTAGTGGGTGTGCCCTGGAGGAAGTGGCTGGGGTCTAACCCAGGTGATTTTTATAGGACCAGAGATACCAGTTTGTATTTTCTTTTTATAGCCACAGAAAAATCTGAAATAATGAGAGAACGCTCCCAGTTTGCACCAGAGTTTCCCATGAGGGCTAATAGGTGTTTGAGTCTAAAAGGCCTTTAAGCAAAACCAAGTACTAACTTTAGGCCCAGGGTCCAGTATGTCCTGCACAAATGATCAGCTTTGTCCCCTTCCAGCCTCCCAGGGAGCAGAATTAACCTGGCTGGAGAGGCAGTGTGGACTAGAGGCCGAGGGAAAGAAGATTCCAGGGTAGGGAAGGGGGGCTCACAGCCTGGCAGGATGGATCTCCCAGGACATCAAGGGCACCTGTAGCCCTGAGCCCGTGAGCCGACACTCTCTCAGATGCACGATTCCAGCATCTTCACAGAGCCCTGGGCCGCAGCAGGGAGTCCCAGGGATCACTGGGCCGGGAAACGCTGTTACCTGGCTAAGGCGACTCAGAGAAATGAAGCTCTCTTGACTGGGATGATGACAGCGGCGCTCCCACTGATGCTGGTCCAGTGCTTGATCCCTGCCGGGTGTGGACACAGCGCATCCCCTCAACAACCTAGGAGGCAGGTCCTGCCACCTGCCCTGTTCTCCAGGTGGGGACAGGTGACATTCCTGAGACCACATCGCTGTGAGCAGCAGGACAGGGGTTGGAAATCAGGCCGGGCGGCCTCACCATCTGGATGCTAGTGTTTTATTGCCTCTTGAACAGAAACGAACACAAGTGGGGGTGTCTCTGCTAATTCTTACTCTCTGCACACATTCTATAGTGCTCTTGCCAGCACTTACAGAAGGGTTCTGAATAAGACAGGGACGGGATCATGTGGGGTTCTAGAGGGTCTTCTGGAACAGGTTACAAACAGGTTTCTAGACAGGTTCCAGCTGATACCATCGTCTCAGCTTCACGAAGGCACTGGCCAACGCAGACCAGAGGAGCCGGGTTCCCCCAGACGCTCCGAGGTAGGGAATGCGCAGGTGCAGGGCGCGGGAGACTCGCTGATGTCCGGTGCTGGTGTGCGCTTGTATCCAATCTGAATGCGCTCGCAATCTGGCTGGGAAGGACTGGAGCTGCAGGCAGTCCAGAGCGTCTCGTGTGTCCCCCTGACGAACCGAGCGCGTGGAACCGCACTATCCTCTCGTTTTCCTCCTTTTGAGGCGCTTTACTCATGGCTTCTGCTTCTCTGTACGTTTCACATGCTGGTGAGGGAAGGACCAGGGCTGGCCGCACGTCGATGAAGGCGATGCCATCTGTATCGCGGCTACCTGCTTGTTCCAGGTGGATCGCGAGGGAGGAGAGGGACTTATTTTGGCTTATTTGAGAAGTGACCGCAAAGAACGATAAGAATCCCTTTAAGATCCCATTTCATTTACATTTATAGTCATCCGTCCATCCACCCTTTTATGTATTCATGCATGTGCTAAGCACTTATTGAGCACCTGCTATATGCAGGCTCTGCTGCACAGTATGTCTGGGGACACCTAAGACAGTTCCCGAGGTGCGGGGGAGGCTGCCGTCTTTTAGAAGCAGCGAAGTGGTGGGAGGGGCAGTAGGCTAGGAGTGGGGTGCCTGGGCTCTCCCAGCTTTCTCCACGCCGCCCTCCACCGGCCCCCCCATCAACTACTGTCTTAGAGTCAACCTCAGAGTCAATTTCTTTATCCAGAAAAGAAGATGGCCTCCAAGTTCACTAACCGCTCATCAGCGTTCTCCATCCTCCGTGTGCACTGCGAAGGGAATTGACAGGTTCCAGGTTTGGCCACGGCCAGCCCTGCTCAGACGCTACCCTGCCCAGCCCCTCTCACCCCCACTCTGTCCCCTCGTCTGTTTGTAAGGTGGGCAGCGACTCTGCAGGCCCACTGTCACATCTGTGAAGTGAGCAGAGGAAACATAATAAGCATCAGCATGAAATGTCCCCAGCATGAGGCCACCTGGCCACAGAGGATGCCTGGGGCAGGGGCTCAGCTCAGACTCTCAGAAAGAATGGGGGTGCCAGCCTGCGGAAGCCTCCAGACAGATGGCTTACAGATTTCAGAAGGAGGGCGGAGCCTGCTCTCTCCAGGCCCCTGAATTTCCTCCCAGGGGTTCTCTTTCTGCAGAGGCTGAGGGTGGCTGGTGGCGAAGGGGCTGCTGTCCTTGCCTTGGGACCACCTTCCTGAGCTCTTGTCTGCTCCTCTTTCTGGGTAGGTTTGCAGAGAGACACTGGTCTGGGGCGGCTTTATCCAATTCACTCCTGCCCTTTCCTCTGGGCACACTCCCCCTGAATGCTCTGAGCAGCTTAGGGTGGCCACAGGCTTTCTTGCTTCCCAGAAAGCATGGAAAGTTTACCTGCTTGCCGTGCAAGAGCCCATAAAAACACAAGTGCAGGTGGCATGCACTGCAGTGTCTCTATTCAGCAAGACTGTAAAACGCCTCTGCAAGAGAAAACAGCTCTGTCAGACCTAATCTGGCAATCACTTATATTTACGGGACCATATCTCTCCCTTTCTTTCATCCTCGACTTAACTGTGTTTTCTTTTGGCTCTCAAAAGTAACTTTTAAACCTTGAAATTAGAAATGGAAAGATCAGGGAAAAGATTGAAGAGACAACTAAAATCTTTTACAGCAAACTATAAAAAGACCACGCAAGCCTATATAACATGACTGTTTACAAAAATTTATTAACGGATTTTCGAAAGAGAATCTCCTTGAGATGTAACATCTTGTATCTGAGGGTGTCCAAAGAAGAGTGCAGCCCGGGTAGGAATTATACACATCCTTTCATCCCAATCAATCACCCTATAAATTCAAGTGCAAAATAATCTATATTGAGCGCTCTTTTCTTGCTTGCTCAAAAGACTGGAGGCAAAGGAGAGAGACAGTTTATGTGAAGTCAGCAAAGGGAAAACCGACACAGTGAAGTGTTTTTTTTTTTTTAAATAACTTGCCACCCACCCTCCCTGGGATGGAAAACCTGGTTTGGGAAGACATTTGGCAGAGCAGGTTGGGGTAGCTGCCGGCCAGGTGGAGTCACTCAGCCAAGTCAGATTCTACAACTGGGGATTTGTTTAGAAGATGAAAAATACAAGCAAACAAAAACACATCTCAGCAACTGTGTGTAGCACCTGTTTCCTCAGCTTCACATCTTGATATTACCTGTTAGTAATAAATGATATTTAAGATAGTGGTATGCATGCAGCTGGGGGGCTATCACCAACAACTCATTTCAAACAATGCCTCCTTTGACCTCATGCTGTCTCACTAGGGTATTTTCTGGAAAATTTTACTTATCCCGCTGGTTTTGGTCTGAGGAGTCCTGAGCCCTCTTGGGAAGCTGTCTGGGGGTAGCAGAGCCAGGGCCACCATAAAAGAGACTGCACCAGGGGCTCTGCCACTAGGTAATTAGCTGTGCTACCTTGGCAATGTCATCTAGGGCAGGATTGCTGGAACCAAATAAATCCTGAATCCAGAACGCTGAACCAAATCCTAGAGCCAGAAGACCTGAATTCAAGTTGTGGGTCTGCCAAGGACCCACCCAGGACTAAGAACTCCCTAACAGAGTTCTTAAGGAGAGTCACAGGGCAATGTCCAGCAGACTTTTGAACAACATGGGTCTGAACTGTGTGGCTCCATATATATGTGGGGTTTTATTTTCAATAAATGATTGGAAATGGTTTTTGAGATTTGCTACAATTTGAAAAACCTTGTAAATGAACTGCATAGCTTAGAAATAGCAAAAAAAGAAAAAGTTAGGTATGTTGTAAATGCATAAAATATGTGTAGATATACATATACAAAATATGTGTTAATCGATTGTTTATGTTTTTCATAAGAATTTGGCTCAAGAGTAGGTTATGAGTATTTTTGTTTGGGAGAAGTCAAAAGTTATACTTGGGTTTTGGATGTGTAGGGGAGTGGGTGCCTGTAACTGCTGCATTGTTCAAGGGTCAACTGTAATCGAAGGTCAACCAACTGTGAGTAATTGGACTCTATCAGTTTCACATGTTGATCACCTGTAGGGCTCAATTCCATCATCACCAGTGAGATTCAGCACATGTCCATTGAGCATCTACTGTCTGACGCACGCAGGAGGCTCTGGGGATTCCATAGTTGACAAAACATAAAACCCTGCCTGAGTGGATCTTACACCCTAAAAGGACAAGGCATACAGCAAATGCAGTGCCAAATGTAGGGCGAAATGCTGAAGGGCGCAAAGAGACTGAGAACAGTTTTATTTACCCTCATGCTATTGTCAACAAACCGAAGGTTCTTGCAGCTGAGTAAATAAGTAATGAATGGCTGCTATGTTCATAGCAACACTATTAACAATAGCTATGACATGGAAATAAATGGTCATCGACGGAGGAATGGATAAAGAAGATGTGGTACATATATAAATGGAATATTACTCAGCCATAAAAGATGAAATAATGCCTCCTGCAGCAACACGGATGGACCTAGAGACGTTCATACCAAGGAAGTAAGTCAGACAGAGAAAGACAAACACCATATGTTGCTGTTGTTGTTGTTCAGTTGCTCAGTCGTGTCCAGCTCTTTGCCACTCCATGGACTGTAGCACACCAGACTTCCCTGTCCATCACCAACTCCTGGAGCTTGTTCAAACCCATGTCCATTGAGTTGGTGATGCCATCCAACCATCCCATCCTCTGTCGTCCCCTTCTCCTCCTGCCCTCAATCTTTCCCAGCATCAGGGTCTTTTCCCATGAGCCAGCTCTTCGCATCAGGTGAAAGTATTGGAGCTTCAGATTCAGCATCAGTCCTTCCAATGAACACCCAGGACTGATTTCCTTTAGGATGGACTGGTTGGATCTCCTTGCAATCCAAGGAAATCTCAAGAGTCTTGTCCAACACCACAGTTCAAAAGCATTAGTTCTTTGGCACTCAGCTTTCTTTATAAAGGGTCCATCTCTCACATCCATACATAACTACTGGAAAAAACATAGCTTTGACTAGATGGACCTTTGTCAACAAAGTAATGTCTCTGCTTTTTAATATGCTGTCTAGGTTGGTCATAGCTTTTCTTCCAAGGAGCAAGTGTTTTTTAATTTCATGGCTGCAGTCACCGTCTGCAGTGATTTTGGAGCCCAAGAAAATGAATTTTGTCACTGTTTCCATTCTTTCCCCATCAAATTGCCATGAAATGATGGGACTCCATGATCTTAGTTTTTTGAATGTTGTATTTTAAGCTAGCTTTTTCACAATCTTCTTTCACGTTCATCAAGAGGCTCTTTAGTTCCTCTTCACTTTCTGCCATAAGGGTAGTGTCATCTGAATATCTGAGGTTATTGGTATTTTCCCTGCAACTTTGATTCCAGCTTGTGCTTCACCCAGCCCAGCATTTCTCATGATGTACTCTGCATATAAATTAAATAAACATGATGACAATATACAGTCTTGATGTACTCCTTGCCCAGTTTGGAACCAGTCTGTTGTTCCACGTCTGGTTCTAACTGTTGCTTCTTGACCTGCATATAGGTTTCTCAGGAGGCAGGTAAGGTGGTCTGGTATTCCCATCTCTTGAAGAATTTACCACAGTTTGTTGTGATATCACTTAAATGTGGAATCTATAATATATCACAAATGAGCTTATCTACAAAACAGATGCAGACTCACAGACATAGAGAACAGAAGTGTGATGACCAAAGGGGAGGGGAGATGTAGGCAGGAAGGCCTGGGAACTTGGGATTAGCAGAAGCAAACTAGTATATATAGGATGGATAAACAATAAGGCCCTACCATAGAGCATAGGGTATTCAATATTCTGTGATAAACCATGATGGAAAATAATATGAAAAAAGATATATATACACATAACTGAATCGCAATGCTATACAGTAAAAATTAATGAAACATTATAAATCAGGTATACTTCAATAATTTTTTTAAAAAAAGAAAGCAAATCATGAATGAATGGCACGCTTGCACGTTCCTCACAGCTTCTCCTCTTCCTTTGGATTCCTTATTTTTAAGCTGCATTTTATTTATTGTTAAGCTAGTTTGCTATTGTTTAAATCTATTAGGTTGATGCTGTGTAATGATTTTCATAAGTATGCTGCTGCTACTGCTAAGTCACTTCAGTCGTGTCCAACTCTGTGCGACCCCATAGACGGCAGCCCACCAGGCTCCCCTGTCCCTGGGATTCTCTAGGCAAGAATACTGGAGTGGGTTGCCATTTCCTTCTCCATTTCATAAGTATACTTATGCTCATAATTCAAATATTTTTTCTTAAACAAGTTTAAGTTCATTTTGAATACAAACCTTTTTATAATTGGGAAGTAAAAGACAAGCACATTTTATTCTTTTTCCATAAATAGACAAATAGCGGGCCTCAGGATACCTGGCATCTGGTTTTGCTCTCTCTGACACCGGCTGGTTCTTTAGGGTCAGGTAACCCCTCTGCACCTCAGTTTTCTCATCTGTAAAACGAAGACATTGAGCTAAATTGTTACAGTCGTGTCTAACTATAAGATGCTATTCTTCAAGATCAATTTTAACTTGATCTCCAAGTTTACTTGACAGTCGTGGATGATCCTTAGGCCACATGGGAAGCTTTCAAGCCCATTGTCCTATGAAAAACTATTTGGAACTCAATGCCAAATGCCTTAATTACCTGCTGTCTTTGAAAATATTCTTTCCAGAGGACACATATTAGCAGGGGGCTGCCAGAATTAGGGAGCCAGGGTGACAGATGAACAGACAATTTTCCTCAAACCCTGCAATTCTATTTCCCAAACCTGTTTTCCTAATTAAGCAAAGAAGCCTCTTGGCAAATACAAGCAATGCAGAGATCTAAAATAATTTGCAAAAAACAGTTTAGGAAACACAAGTCCAAGTGTGGGGTCCATGTGAGACATGGGATAGAGCTGACCCCAAAGGCCGCTGTTTCTGTGAAGACCAGGGATATTACACATATAAAGTAGAGCAATTGTCTAGACCGCAATCAATGGCACGATAGTCACCAACTGCCTAGATCCCTTGTATTAATAGCTGCAGACAGTGCCTTAGCTCTCAATGTCATTTTTCGGCTTGGAGTCAAATTTAACACAAGCATACAGTGTTCATATATATATATATATGCACGCATACAAGTTAACTGCATGCACACAAGTTAACTGCATGCACTTCCATGAAAACACCCACATATACATATACAATTGTATGATTTAATCTTATAATTTTCTAAAATCAGGCCAAAGTATTCTTTACGTAAAGACTGCAATAGCGGGGCTTGGTTTATCACACAGATTGAGATAAATTAAGAGTCCCCCAGCCCAGGATGAAAGCATACACTCCTGCTATATTTTTGTTTTCTTTTCAACACATGCTTTTTATCAGGAGATTCTTTCTTGCCAAAAATTCCCATTTTAAACTTGGCTTTTCATGAGGCCAAACAATTTAAACATTTGGGCAATTGAATCAATGCATATTTTCCACCATGTAATAAAGTAAGCTCTCAGTTTTTTATTAATTCCAACTTGAGCACAGTCTGTCTGGTGGTGCATTTGACCAACAATGGCCTTTACTCTCTGGCTGGCTGGTGGGAAAAGAAGATAGTAGAAACAGCTGCTTTTATTTTCACGTGTTAGAAAAGGTAATGATTTTTAAGAGATGCCTTGTCAAAAAGGGATGAGATAGAAGGCAGAAGGCCCTTCATCCAAAAAGGAAAAAGGACTTTGGTTTGGCTATTTTTCCACATGTGAAGAAGTCTCTTTCTTTTCTGAGGATGTTCTTAGAACTTGTTCTGGGTAATCCTAAATTTCTTCTACTAAAGCAAAAATAGCATTTATCTTTGGATGCAGGTGTTATGGTGATTTTTGTTATTTTTATTTATTTATTTTTCAAAACAATTTAATTTTACATTTTAGTTTTTAATTTCTTTCTCTCTCTCTTTTTTTTTTTTTTTTTTTTTTTGCTACATGGCATATAGGATCTTAATTCCCTGAGCAGGAATCAAACCTGAGTTTCTTGTATTGGAAGTGCAGTCTGAACCACTGGACTGCCAGAAAAGTCCCCAGAATTTTGCTATTTTTAATGTGCTTTTATTTTTTCAATTTTAAAATGTTTAACTATGAACCAGTTTTCCTTGGGTAAACAGAAAAATAAATCAACAACTCCTCTTTAAAGGAAAGACTTGCTGTGTGAACAGAGCATGGATTAGAAATTCAGTTCTTTATCCTTTTCTTTCTGGGGTGTTAACTACTTATAACCTTGAGTAAGTCTCTAAAGTTTTTGAGAAAGCCTTTTAGCCATTCTCAAAATGAGGAATGGAGGAATAGATGAATTTTCAAGTCCCTTCTAGCCCTATGACCTCTGATTTAAAAAGGAAAGAAGGGACTTCTGAGCACTCCAGTGGTTAAGACTCTGAGTTTCTGCTTTAGGGGACCCAGGTGTGATCCGTGGTCAGGAACTAAGATCCCACATGCCATGGGATGTGGCCAAAAATAATAATAATTTAAAAATAGAAAATAAATAAAAATAAGATGAATAAAAAACTGGGAACAAAATTTAAAAAAAATGAAGATGACTTTATTAAAAAATGGAATGGAAAATGAACATTTTTACATTTTTGAACACAGAGCATGTGTCTGGTTCTGAGCTATGTTTTGTCATTGCTTCATGTATTTTTTTTTATTAACACATATTATTTCAATTCAGCTTCACAATAAACCAGGCAAAGAGGTTGCTCTCTTCCCTATGATAGAGATTAGAAAACTAATGTGTACATTAAAGAAAAGATGGAATAAGAATTCTGACTCAAGTTTGTGGGGCTCCACAGCCCACATTTTTTCCTTTACTATCTTCAATAATTCTCTTCATTTGATGGGAAACAGTTTGCATGGAAGGATAAAACTATGATTCCACAAAACAGCAAATAAGATTGGTGAACTATGGAGATGTTTTAATCATCATTAAATCTTGTGTCCATTTGGCTTCTTCTTAACCAAATGCAGACATAGTAAGAATGTTCCTGTTGCTTGAGCCTTCATTGGAGGGTCAAGAGAAAATTTTTAGTTTGTTGAATAACCCATTACTTCCTTTTCTATCCAAACCACTAAACAAACTCGCTCCATTTTCTCCTGTTAGGAAAAGCAGTTGAGAAAACCTAAGACAAACAAACTCATAGTCATCTCTCTTACAGCTTCTCTTTCGGGTCATCTTCCCTCACCTGAAAAGCCAGGGTCCCCTGACCCCAAAGCGAAGGGTCATTGCACCAGCTCATTCTGGACCGACTCAGGCCCACAGCCACCCAGGGGAGAAAGCACGTTTAATTTGACTGCAGCCACACAAATTTGTGTGTCCATAGAAACCCAGGTTTTATATTATTCTCCCCATGGCTTAGAACTGTGGTTTATTGTTAACCACCTTCCTTTCTCTCTCTCCCTTCAAGGTAGATTTATTATCACAAATATGTCACGCAAATGATGATTTATGAGGGCACCATAGTCCCTGAGAAAACATATTGATTTAGGGAGCCGGCGTCCCTGTTACAAAGGCCCGTTAAGGGAGGCTCAGGTGATGGGACTAAAGTGAAGGTGAATTCATCAACCTGCCAAAAACTTTATTTCCTAGGATTTTTCTGCTGCTCTGTTACTCTGCATGAGTTCCACCTCTGGAACCTGTGCTTTTTAATTTCACCATCGCTACTGCTACTCTGATTCTCTTTACTCTTCAACCAGCTCAGAGAATTCCAGCATTTATCTCAGGGGCCTTTCCCAGAGCTAATCAATAGGAGATGTTTGTTACCAAGTGATGTAGAAATGCGGGCTTGAGAAGCACACACAGTTATCTGCCATCTCCCGATTCTGTCTGAGTCTCAGGAAAGATGACTTCCAATCGATTCTAAGGGGACCAAGCTCCCTGTCTCACAGGCACACCCAGGAGGTGACATAAGCAGCTGGTGGGGGGGCCTTCTCAGGTACATTGTCCCTCTGTCTGGGGCAGTTATTTCATCAGTTCTGGGTTGTTGTTGTTCAGTTGCTAAGTCATGTCTGACTTTTGGCAACCCCATGGACTGTAGCACGCCAGGCTTCCCTGTCCTCCACTATCTCCTGGCGTTTGCTCAGTTTCATGTCCACTGAGTCAGTGATGCCATCCAACCATCTCATCCCCCTCGCCCCCTTCTCCTCCTGCCCTCAACCTTTCCCAGCGTCAGGGTCTTTCCCAATGAGTTGGCTCTTCACATCAGTTGGCCAAAGTATTGGAGCTTCAGCAGTAGTCCTTCCAGTGAGTATTCAGGGCTGATTTCTGTTAGGATTGACTGGTTTATCTCCTTGTTATCCAAGAGACTCTCAAGAGTCTTCTCCAGCACCACAATTCAAAAGAATCAATTCTTTGGCTCTCAGCTTTCTTGATGGTCCAGCTCTCACATACATGACTACTGGAAAAACCATAGCTTTGACTAGATAGACCTTTGTCAGCAAAATAATGTCACTGTTTTTTAATATGCTATCTAGGTTTGTCATAGCTTTCTTTTCAGGGAGCAAGCATCTTCAAGCAGCTTCAAACAGTTCTGTGACATCCACACAAAAGTATTTAGTGAAAAGATGACAGTGACAGAGGGTAGCCTGTGCCTCCATCAACAGCAGCCAGAAATGAGAGCATCGGAAGGAAGCAAACCAGGTCCTGCAATTATATTTAATTGCAAAAGGCACCCAGGCCCTGCACTTTACATCATCAATAAAAGGAGCTCTGTGTCTCCAAGCTCAGCCACAGTGATTAGGGGAAGGAATATGATCAGTGGCATTGATCATTCTGTTCACTCTCATAATGTCTCTCCCTGATGCCCCGATCATTTCAGTTTCAAAGTGGGAAAAATGGAGTTATGTGATCCTCTGGGTCTGAGCCCACAAACCCAATTGACAAGCTCCATTAATCTCTGAGTCTTCCCCATTGACTAAAGAGCTGGGCTCACCTGGAGTGCCCCACCAATCAGTGGCAAAGTTAATTGCAATCGATACCTCCGAACATTTTTCCTTCTGGCCCCCACCCTGACGGTAAATTCTATCTACTTGGCAGCTAGAGCAGCAGCTCCGCAGGAGGCAGGATGAGGACTTCAGGCGGGAGGAAGATTCCATGCATTTCAGAGTCAGCATAATATTTCATAGCTTTTGGTTTTCAAGTTTCAGATCTGAATATTAGCATCCTCATTTTTTTTGTCTTTTTAGAAGTTTTCTGGTTACTCATAAACATTTCCAAATGTGTCTTCTCCAGTTATAAAGTACCTCAGGAAAATTGTCAACATACACATGGGAGTGAGGTGCTGCACTGAGTTCTTCACCAAGAGGTTCCTAAAGATAAGATGCTTTAATGGAAAACATCGTGGGCTCTGCGCCTCAGCGTCTTGTCTATGGAGTTATAATCCTTGCCCTCATTATTTCATTCGAGTGTTGTAAAGGTGATAAAAACAAGGATGTGGGAAAGAACATCTCAAAGAGTGGATTTGTAAGCAGTACTGCAATGACCATGGGAATGCTCATATTTCTTGGAGATCCTGGCTTCAGTTCTTTTTGGATAAATACCCAGCTGTGGAATTGCTGGATCGTGGGCTCGTCCTCTTTTTTGAGGACCCTCTATACTGTTTCCCACAGTGACCGCACCATCTCATATCCCCACTGACATGTACAAGGATTCCAATTTCTCCACCTCCTCCCCAACATTTGTGGTCTTCTGTTTTTTGCTAATAGCCACCCTGACAGGTGTGAGTTGGTATCTCACTGGGGTTCTGATTGGCATTTCCTGATGATTAGTGATGTTGAACATTTTTTCATGTTGGCCATTTGTATGTCTTCTTTTGAGAAATGTTTGTTTAAGCCCTTAGATCATATTTAATCTGGTTATTTTTTTATTACTGAGTTTTGCTAGTTCCAAATATCAATTTTAATATAAACTCCATAATTAAAGCATTATTGACCTGTTACTTACATTTATCCTGGTTTCTTCTTATTTTCATTACATCTAGGGTTAAAATAAAGATCCCTTGGGGGAAAATAAGGGGGCCTCCCAGGTGGCACTAGTGGTAAAGAATCTGCCCACCAATGCAGGAGAGGTAACAGACATGAGTTCAGTCCCTGGGTCAGGAAGATCCCCTGGAGGAGGGCACAGCAATCTACTCCAGTATTGTTGCTTGGAGAATCCCACGGACAGGGAAGCCTGGCGGGCTACTGTCTGTAGGGTTTAAAAGACTCTGACACGACTGAAGCGACTCAGCATGCACATGCTTGCTGAGCTGAGGTATGCTCAGTCGCTCAGTTGTGTCCGACTTTCTGTGACCCCATGGACTGTAGCCCTCCAGGTTCCTTTGTCCGTGGGGATTCTTCCGGCAACAATAAGAGTAGATTGCCATGCCCTCCTCCAGGGGATCTTCCTGACCCAGGGATCGAATCAGGGTCTCCTGCATTGCAGGTGGATTCTTTGCCAACTGAGCTACCAAGGAGCCAATGGAATTTTATAAAGATGTCCTGACACCTTTTCTCCATCTCATGCACGTGCATGGGGGGGAAATAAAGAGGATTCTGGGACATCTTTTTTGGGGGGTTAATTAAGGATTCACAAAAAATCATTAAGTGCTTGAACTTAAAAGAAGTTTCTTACCAAGTCTACATTCCTCCCAAATACTTTGACTCTAAAGAACATAGTAAATCTTTGGACAGAGACAAAATTTAAAAGGTGCCAAGACATCTTTAAAAAATCTCACTGTGGCTCAATGGTAAAGACTCTGCCTGCAATGCAGGAGACCCAGGTTTGATCCCTGGGTCGGGAAGATTCCGTGGAGAAGGGAATGGTTACCCCCTCCAGTGTTCTTACCTGGGAAATCCCATGCACAGAGGAGCCGAGTGGGCTCCAGTCCATGGGCTCTGTAGTATCAAGAAGAGTATCAGGACACAGGGCTGTGTGTGGAAGGGAGTGAGCATAGGCTTGTGCATGACTGAGCCAGCCCATACTGTATATGTGGACTTTTTCTCATGACTTACTTCCTTCTAGGAGAGGGCAGTGGCAACCCACTCCAGTACTCTTACCTGGAGACTCCCATGGACGGAGGAGCCTGGTGGGCTGCAGTCCATGGGGTTGCTGAGGGTCGGACACGACTGAGCGACTTCACTTTCACTTTTCACTTTCATGCATTGGAGAAGGAAATGGCGGCCCACTCCAGTGTTCTTGCCTGGAGAATCCCAGGGACGGGGGAGCCTGGTGGGCTGCCGTCTATGGGGTCGCACAGAGTCAGACACAGCAGCAGCAGAGTAGAGAGCTGTCCCTGGGAGCTTATTTGGGGTTTCCAATTAGCTACATTTCTGGTTAAGCAAGATTTTCCTGTTTTATAACTTTTACCTTCCAGGCAAAGTGACATTCACACATGCGATTCCAACCTGAGTACAAAACTACTCCATCGACTGGGATCCTGTTTCAATCGCTTGGATCATTTTTCTCTGCAAGGACAGTCTGCGCTTTCTTTGAGTGTTTTTTATTCTCTTATGTGACTTCATTTTCCCTCTTTAATCTTTCCAGTCATTAAAAATGTCTGAAATCTGAGTACTTAAGCATTTTTCCTATAGCATGTTAGCCCCTAAGAGGCATATTATGTTCGGTAGAGTAACAATTATGTGTATTAGGCAGACCAAAAGAAAGAGTCTGGTAAATACTTAAGGAGAAGAGGAATAATCTGTGGAAATAGTGCCTGGAAGCCAGCAAATGTATCGAATGACCTCAGAAGTTCCCTTCACTGAGTGTATCAAGAGAGGGTGAGGAAGGAAACCTTCTTGGGTTTTGTCCCTTCCGTTTAAGAACCATGATGTGAATACATTCAGTTCCACCCTAAATGGGTCCTTCCAAGGGTCGAATTACTTGCCGAGTTTGTGCCAACCATGCCCTTAGAAATCCTTTGATGGTTATGTTTGTGGTATTCTATTGACATGTTTGGGCTTCCCAGGTAGTGCTAGTGGTAAAGAACCTGCCTCCCAATGCAGGAGACATAAGAGATGAGGGTTCAGTCCCTGGGTCAGAAAGACCCCCTGGAGGAAGGCATGCCAACTCACTGCAGTATTCTTGCCTGGAGAATCCCATGGACAGAGGAGCCTGGCAGTCTATAGTCCATAGGGCCGCAAAGAGTCAGACACAACTGATGTGACTTAGCATGCAAGCATGTTGACATATTTAAGTGCAACTCTGGTTTCTGTTACATCTATCAGTTTGATTAATGTTCATGAAGAGAACAAAGTAGATGATCATGAACTTTGTAATTGCATCTCTTTCTTGCACCGTTTTCTCCCCATTAGTATAAGATAGGCTTGGAGGAAGAGAGATTTCTAATTTTACCAATGAAAAAAGATCTGATTTTTAATATTACTTACTGTAATAGCTGGAAGGGGTCTTTGGCAGCATTTAATACAATATCCTGGGAATTCTCTGGTGGTCCAGTGGTTAAGATTTCATGTTCCCACTGCAGAGGGCATGAGTTTGATCCCAGGTCAGGGAACTAAGATCCACATGCCATGCAGCAGGGCCAAAAAAAAAAAAAAAAAAAGTACAGTCTTCTAGATTTACTTTTTACTTAAGCCACAAATGTTAAGTGTGCAGAAGCTCTAATACAAGGACACAAGTTTCCTGACTCTAGCCATCTTTGTATTTTTGCTTTCCTAACTCCCATCTTGCAACATATTGAATTAATTCATTCCATACATATTTATTATTTTCTTATATGTTAGATACTGTACTTGATACTAAAAATGCAGCAATTACCTCATTCCCCAATAAGATGGTAGAAAAACATCAAAGGGAAACAAATAAACAGGCAACAATTATATAGCTGTTTTTGTTGGGTATTTTTTTTTTCCTTAGGAAGACCTACAAAAGTAGACAATGTGGGGTTTTGGAAGCTTTAAAAGGGACAGTTAGCTCAATTTGGGGGTAATCAGTAAAGTGAAATAAAAATTAACCTCCACATTCCCAGATGTTTTCTACTTCTCTTCTACAAAGAAATTAAACATGTTAACCTTCCTTGCAAAGGTTAAATGACCTCCCACATGGAGAAAATAAAAGGGCTCTGTGCTCTGACCTCTTCATTTCAAATTCTGGTTCTTTCTGTGTAACCTTGACCAAATTAATTATTTGTACTTGAGTACTGCATCTTTAAAACTGGGATGATATCGCATTCTCTTGATTAGAAAAAAGCCACTAATTATCAGAGATATTGTAATTTGACATTGTAGCTTGCCAAATAATGGGATATGTCATAATATATAAACATGCATTCAACCAATGATAACATATTTATAACATCTCCTGCCTCTATCTTCTATATCATAATCAAAATATGATTTTAAAATCAAAATTTTCCTCTTATTAGGTGGTAAGATGCTTCAGAATTATTTTTACAACAGGAAGTAGTATAACATATCATGATACATTCTTATAACCCAAACTCATAATCTTTTTTTAAAAGACACTTTTTTGTTGATAATATAATTTTCAGGCAAAATAAAGAACACCAGCATTTTATTTACAGTTTTTTACACTTACTCTTTTAATTTTTCTTTTAATGTGATTATTTGTTACTGATTGTTAAACTGCAGCTCTTAAGTGTCAGCTAGAGGAGACTTTTGGTGTCAGGATGTAGAAATTTCCCACTTAGACCCCTAATCAGCAGGAACATATGATGAAAGCCAACATCATTAGCGGAAAAAAAAAACATACTCAGTGAACAAACAAAAACTCAAACAAAAGAGAAATATGAAATGTGGCTGAAAACAAGTGAATCTGACATTATTGGAGAAATAAAGAGATATCCATGAAAGAAGAACTGGAGTTATAAAAACTAGAATAGGCACCACAAGAAAAAAATTCTAATAGAAACATAATAGAGGGGAAAAATTACTATTAGAGGGGAACAGATCATACTGCACTTTAAAAGACTGATACTGCCGTGTTGGCAGCAGTAGTAAGGTAGAGATAATTGTCATCAAGCAGATTAAAATTTTCAGTTAAATGTTAAGAGCAACAACTAGAAAAAAATAGAAATACAGGTTATTATATCAAACCTACAGAGGAAGAAAAAAATGGAACAAAAGAAAATATGACCAAAAAAAGAAAAGAAAAGAATAAGCATGGCAAACAAAAAACACATTTTTCAAAAATAAGTCCTTATTTAAGAACCATGATAAATACTAAAGGATTAAAGTCATATGAAAGTCAAAAAGAAATATCTAAAACAAATGTTCAAAAATGTTTGAAATTGAAGAGTAGGGAAAAAGATATACTGCAGCTGCTGCTGCTGCTAAGTTGCTTTAGTCGTGTTTGACTCTGTGCGACCCCATAGACGGCAGCCCACCAGGCTCCCCTGTCCCTGGGATTCTCCAGGCAAGAACACTGGAGTGGATTGCCATTTCCTTCTCCAATGCATGAAAGTGAAAAGTGGGAGTGAAGTCGCTCAGTCATGCCCGACTCTGTGCGACGCTATGGACAGCAGCCCACTAGCTCCTCTGCCCACGGGATTCTCTAGGCAAGAGTGGGTTGCCATTGCCTTCTCCAAAAGATATGCTAGACCAATGCTAATAAAAATACAACTGGCATAGGTAATGTAGCTAAAAGAGAATTCCATGTAAAACTTAAATGGAACAAAGGATAATATTAACTTGGAAAGTTAAAATATATATAAACTTTATATTACTAACATTATAGCTTCAAAATGTATTAAGCACATTACTAGAGACACAATTTAGCTCAGAAACCAACCATGTAGGTAATAATTCACTACAACTACAGGAGATTTGATTAATGAATTCAACACCCTTGACTTTTTAATCCATGTTAATATTTGAATCATGTATATGTATATAATATATAGACACATATATATCAGTCAGATATTTGAATATATTTGGATATGTGTCATGAAATTAGTTTATATGGGATGCCAATCTGATATGAATATTAATAGAGCCATAGATAAAAGATGGAGAAGTGAACATTACTCCATAAAAAGTATATTTCTTTCTTTTTTAATACTAATGGGGCGTGTACAAAATTATAACAAAAATTAGTCAACTAATGATATCTCAAGAAATTTTTAAAAGTGATCAATAATTTCAATTTCAATGAATACTAGAAATCTTCAAGACAAATGTGTCTACACTCCTTTAATACAGAGATTAAACAGTTAAGGGGAATCTTTTCAAAGCTGGATACCTAGTATCTAAGTGTCTCTTCAAGGTCTCTACCCTACTGGCCTCAGTTGAACATAATTACCGTAATTAAAGGCCCACATCTCCTAATAGCCACATTCTGATGTGCTGGGGGCTCCTGTCCGTGGGTTTTTCCGGTCAAGATTACTGGAGTGGGGTGCCATTCCCTTCTCTAGGGGATCTTTATGACCCAGGGATTAAAACCACGTTTCCTGCTATGGCAGGTAGGTTCTTTATCGCTGAGCCGCTGGGGAAGCCCGTTTGTACACTCGTGTGTGTGTGCTAAGTTGCTTCAGTCGTGTCCAACTCTGTGTGACCACAGGGACTGTAGCCCTCCAGGCTTCTCTGTCCATGGGATTCTCCAGACAAGAGAACAGAAGCGGGATGCATGGCCTCCTTCAGGGGATCTTCTTGACCCAAGGGTTGAACCCATGACCATTATATCTCCCGCGTTGGCAGGCGAGTTCTTTACCACTAGTGCCACCTGGGAAGCATATGTATGATTAAAACAGAGTGAGATACATGGCAAAGGCGAACGTCGAATGTGCTATAGTGGGGACGTGTGGCAGAAAGTTAGAGAGAAGCAGAAGCCTCTCAATTAAACAACAGCCTTCAACTTCATCTGCAGTGTTTTGTGTCTCATTCTGAGGGTAGGACACCAGGTGTTCATAATGTTATGGTTTCTAACTTTTACCATGTCTGATATTGCTCTTAATGACTAGTGCTCTTTTAAACAAAAATCAGGATAAAAGAAAATGGGAAAAAAGGAGAAGTCACCTAGCATTTTTCTTAAAATTTGATTTTTGATAGGAGCACTGATATATAGAAAGTAAAATTAAAGCAGTTCAGTTCAGTTTGGCTGCTCAGTCCTTTCTGACTCCTTGACCCCCATGGACTGTAGTATGCCAGGCTTCCCTGTCCATCACCAACCCCAGAGCTTGCTCAAACTCATGTCCTTTGGGTTGGTGATGCCATCCAAAAATGTCATCTTCTGTCATCCCCTTCTCCTGCCTTCAATCTTTCCCAGCATCAGGATCTTTTCTAGTGAGTCAGCTTTTCCCATCAGGTGGCCAAATTATTAGAGCTTCAGCTTTAGCATCAGTCCTTCCAATGAATATTCAGGATTTATTTCCTTTAGGATTCACTGGTTTGGTCTCCATGCAGTCCAAGGGACTCTCAAGAGTCTTCTCCGACACCACAGTTCAAAAGCATCAATTCTTCAGTGCTCAGCTTTCTCTATGGCCCAACTCTTACATCCATACATAACTACTGGAAAAACCATAGCTTTGACTATACAGACATTACCAGCGTAATGTCTCTGCTCTATAATATGCTGTCTAGGTTGGTCATAGCTTTTCTTCCAAGGAGCAAGCCTCTTTTAAATTCATGGCTGCACTCACCATCTGCAGTGATTTTGGAGCCCAAGAAAATAAAGTCTGTCACTGTTTCTATGTTTTTCCCCATCTACTTGCCACGAAGTGTTGGGACTGGATACCATAATCTTAGTTTTTTGAGTTTTGAGTTTTAAGCCAACTTTTTCACTCTCCTCTTTCACTTTTATCAAGAGTTCTTTAGTTCCTCTTCACTTTCTACCATGAGGGTGGTATATTCTGCATATCTGAGGTTATTGGTATTTCTCCTGGCAATCTTGATTCAAGTTCATGCTTCGTCCAGCCTAGCATTTTGCATGATGTGCTCTGCATATCGGAGAAGGCAATGGAACCCCACTCCAGTGCTGTTGCCTGGAAAATCCCATGGATGGAGGAGCCTGGAAGGCTGCAGTCCATGGGGTCGCTAAGTCGGACACGACTGGGCAACTTGTTAAATAAACAGGGTGATAATATACAACCCTGACACACTCCTTTCCCAATTTGGAACCAGTCTGTTGTTCCATTTCCAGTTCTAACTGTTGCTTCTTGACCTGCATACAGATTTCTCAGGAGGCAGGTAAGGTGATCTGGTTTTCCCATCTGTTGAAAAATTTTCCACAGTTTGTTGTGATCCACACAGTCAAAGGCTTCAGTGAAGTCAATGAAGAAGTAGATGTTTTGCCTAGAATTGTGTGGCTTTTTTGATGATCCAGTGGATGTTGGCAACTTGATCTCTGGTTCCTCTGCCTTTTCTAAATCCAGCTTGAACATCTGGAATTTCTTGGTTCATGTACTGTTGAAGCCTCACTTGGAAATTTTTGAACTTTGCTAGCGTGTGAGATGAGTGCAATTGTGTGGTAGTTTGTACATTCTTTAACATTGCCTTTCTTTGGGACTGGAATGAAAACTGACATTTTCCAGTCCTGTGGCCACTGCTGAGTTTTCCATATTTACTGGCATATTGAGTGCAACACTTTAACACCATCGTCTTTTAGGATTCAAAATGGCTCAGCTGGAATTCCATCATCTCCACTAGCTTTGTTCGTAGTGATGCTTCCTAAGGCCCACTTGACTTTGCACTCCAGGATGACTGGCTCTAGGTGAGTGATCACATCATTGTGGTTATCTGGGCCATGAAGATATTTTTTGTGTAGTTCTTCTGTGTATTCTTAACACCTCTTCTTGATATCTTCTGTTTCTGCTAGGTTCTTGACATTTCTGTCCTTTATTGTGACCATCTTTGCATGAAATGTTCCCTTGGTATCTCTAATTTTCTTGAAGAGATCTCTGTCTTTCCCATTCTATTGTTTTCCTCTATTTCTTTGCATTGATCACTGAGGAAGCCTTTCTTATCTTTCCTTGCTAAAGGGAATACTATATGAGATAGGGTGACCCTGGAAGGCCTCTTAGAGGAGGTGACACTTAGGTAGAGCCCTCAAAACTCTGTCTAGGAGGGACCAGTACACAGTGCTTAACTAACTAGCCAGGCTGTTGGGATCGATGACCCCCATTCAGACCCTCCCTAGAAAGTGTGAGTGGGCTCCTTAAATATTTGCAATGGCACCCTTGTCTGACAGCCAGCCGGCTGTGGCAGTCAGCACCAGTGGGACTTCAGAGACCTTGGACTCTTGCTCTGAGCAGAGCTGGCTCTCTGCTGATATTGGTGGTGCAGCCTGGGTATTAGATGGAAATGGAGTCCATCAGCCAGGTCGCGGGTGGGCAGAGCCTCGTGGAATGTTGCCTTTGACTTCCCAAATGACGAATCTGGTCTCAATTATTTCTGTGCAAATCCCTTGTGTAGACTCCACCACCTCATCTACCGCTTACTTCATAGAAGTCCCATAAATGGTCGTGTGGATACTGAGCTGGGGTGTGAGGAGCCTGTGCATGTGTGTATTTCTTTGTGTGTACAACCTTCACCAGGCACGGCATGTTTGTTCCTACTCACATGCCACCACCTGATACAAAGATGGTAGAAATGACAGGAGGGGGCATGTACATATTTTCATTGTGCTTTGGGGATGGCGGTAGATATCTCTTTGGGGACGCTTACCAAATGGCTGTTGAGATGTAGAACTCCACTTGGACTAGACCTTTGTGTTTCTAGGCCAAATCTGCATTTTTGGGCTTCTTTTCTCACCTCATACTAGTATCTGTATGTGCCGCTCCATGCACGCTCACTGTGTCCCAGCCCTAGTGTGAGCACATGTATCACCATATCCTTTACACCTTCATTTTTTTCTCCCACTCTTGCAGTTGTGTAGATACTGACCTGCATGTCTTCCTGGGGAAAATCAAGTACAATTTCCTCATTCAACACAGAAGGAACGGACCTGGAAGGGGTTGCCGTTTGTGCCCAGAAGTGGATACAGTTAGTGGTTAGAGACAGCGGACTCTGTGGGGTGAGATCTGATCTACTGATGCAGACCAAGCACGGCCCCAACCCAAAAACCCTCCCACAGAGACACATCCTTTTGTGTGTAAAGCCCAGTGAGTCCAGCAGCCCTCCTCTTTCAGTACTTCAGTGAGTGACCCAATAAATTGCTTCCAATCCTTACTGCTCTAATGCATATTGGCCTGTTAGGAATTAGCACACTGGTTACCTAGTACATCTCTGAGGAAATTATGGGGCCATGAGCTTCAGACTTTGGAGTTAGCCAGGCAGGAAGTACTCATGCTCACACTTATTTGCTGTGATTTGGTCACATCACTTAGCCTCTCTAAGCCTCCCCATCTTCCATGTTGTGGATGTTGCTCAGTCGCTGTGTCATGTCTGATTCTTTTGCATCCCCTTGGGCTGTAGCCTGCCAGGCTCCTCTGTCCATGGGATTCTCCGGGCAAGAATACTGGAGTGGGTTGTTGTGCCCTCCTCCAGGGGATCCTCCTGACCCAGGGATCAAACTGAATCCTCTTGCATTGGCAGGTAGATTCTTTACTGCTAAGCAATTAAGGTAGGCCCATTTTCCAAATAAGATTTTTTAAAAAAAGCATTTACCTTATATGATAACTGTCAATATAGAAATCAAGTAGTACGCTAAACTCTTAGTATTATCTTACTCCATGCTAAGTAAGTCGGGTACATTTTTCGTTTTTCACAATGTTAAATGTTTATAAGTGGAAGAGGGGGTTTGATGGGGCGTGAGTTCCTTATTGCTGGAGGTGGTCAAGAGCTGATAGATCATTCCTTCCCAGGATACAACCAGCATGGTGCTGGTCACATGGTCAGCACTCAGGAATATTTTTGTGATCCAGATGTCATGGGCTTTTGCCTCCTACGTGCTCATCTGCACCCTCTAAAGTGAAATGAAGTGAAAGTGAATGTCGCTCAGTAATGTCCACATCTGTGACCCCATGGACTATACAGGCCATGGAATTCTCCAGGCCAGAATACTGGAGTGGGTAGCCTTTCCCTTTCCCTGGGGATCTCTCCAAGCCAGGGATCGAACCCAGGTCTCCCACATTGCAGGCGGCTTTTTATCTGCACCTCTGCCCATAGTTTATCCCATGATCTGGCCTTTCTGCCTGAAGTCTTCTGGGACTTGCCTCCCACACTTGGGAACCAGTCTTCTCTCCTGATTTCCTTCTGCCTTCCAACTGCTGCTGCCCCAGACACTGATAGTGCAGCCTCTTTTTGTGTCAGGACCATGTGGGTTAGATAAATGAAGAAGCTAGCCGAGTATAAGGCAACGGAGAAGAGCCGAGATTGAGGACAACCAAAGGTCCCAAGTTCCTCCTAAAAAGGCAGTCAATTGCCACCAGACCAAGGTTGCCAGAGCACTCTATGTTTCAACAGGAGCCTGATTTCAGAGACTGTGACCAATTGATAACAAACAATGGTGACAAGAAATGCTGCTCCCCTGGAAGCACTGCCTGTTGAGGTGAGTAGGAGGTTGTTTTTGCACTGCTGTGATAAGTTTACCTTTTTAATAGGCTAAAACATTTTTGTCTGCACATAGGAGTAATTTGCCAAAAGCCTCTCCATTGCCCTAAACTGGAATGCTTAATCTCACCAAAAGTATTGTATACCATTACATCAAGGAGGGAGTTGTAGATTTTTAAACCTTGTGAAATTAAAAAATAATAATAATAATAACAATGCTGGAAATGTCTTCAGAAAACCCTTAAAGTAAAACAGCATGAGTCAGTGTTTGCTCTTTTGGCTGACCAGGAGTTATTGGAAATTAGTGTGTCTTTTCCTGCTTTAGAAAATTGGAAAGAAAATCAAGACTCCATGTAAAGAGACACACTAGTCAAACATTTGAAACAGCTAGTTTGCCTAACAGCAAGTTCAGACTTTAGATGCTCAAATGTGGCAAAACCTGATTTCCCTATTTTCATTCTTTCCTCTATCTCCTGTTTGTTTCATTGACATGAAGTAGTCAGTTTCACAGTGTTCACATAACCTGTAACTTGGTTTCTAGATTTAGAATTATAAATAATTGCAGTACTGTCTACAGGCTACTGTCTACTCTAAAGTACTGTCTACAGGCTTTCCAGGTGGCACAAGTGGTTAAGAATTGCCTGTCAATGCAGAAAGATGTAAGACATGAGTTCAGTCCCTGGGTTGAGAAGACCCCCTGGAAGAGGGCACAGCAATCCATGCCAGTATCCCTGCCTGGAGAATCCCATGGACAGAGGAGCCTGGGAGGCTATTGCCCAGAGAGTCAGAGAGTCAGACACAACTGAAGTGACTTAGTACACATGCGCATTCTCCTTTTCAGTCACTGGAGTTTTGTTCTTTCATGTGATCAGTGTTTTAACTCTGGAATAAACAAAGATGAAAATAAGGATCAAAGAATATTCCCTCTCAGCTGTGCTGCTATGCTGTAGTGCATATGGGCTAAGTTGCTTCAGTCATGTCCGTCTCTGTGACCCCGTGGACCATAGCCCAGCTGGCTCCTCTGTCCATGGGTTTCTACAGGCAAGAATACTAGCGTGGATGGCTGTGCTTTCCTCCAGGGGGTCTTCCTGACCCAGGGGTCAAAATTGTGTCTCTTACATCTGCATTGGCAGGCAGGTCTTTACTATTAACACCACCTGCAAAGGGCCAAAAGGAGAATACCTTTTAACAATTCATAGGGTCAGTAAAATTTCAAATAAAACTGCAAAGACTGATGTGCCTGTAGGTGTTAGCTGCATGGTTTTAGTGGGAAAAATTAATTTGAAAACATAAGACTTTGAATTATGCAATTCTGGATTTAGCAGAGATACTACTTTGCCAACAAAGGTCTGTCTAGTCAAAATATGGTTTTTCTAGTAGTCGTGTATGGATGTGCGAGTTTGTAGAAAGCTGAGCACTGAAGAACTGATGCTTTTGAACTGTGGTATGGAGAAGACTCTTGAGAGTCACTTGGACTGCAAGGACATCAAACCAATCCATTCTAAATGAAATCAGTCCTGAATATTCATTGGAAGGACTGATGCTGAAGCTAAAACTCTAATACTCTGGCCACCTGATACAAAGAACTGACTCACTGGAAAGTTGAGGCTGAAGCTGGGAAAGATTGAAGGCAAGAGGAGAAGGGGATGACAGAGGATAAGATGGTTGGATGGCATCACTTACTAGATGGACATGAATTCTGGTAGTTTGTGATGGAGAAGGAAGCCTGGTATGGTGCAGTCCATGGGGTCACAAAGAGTCAGACATGACTGAGCAACTGAACTGAACTGAACTAATCCTGGATTTGAATTCTGACTCTGCCACTAAACATGGGTATGATACTGGAACTTTTCCTTAACAACTCTGAGTCTCAACTTCATCTTTGGGAAGAAAGATTTGTGAATAGGCTCCAAATCATTGGATATGATGAAGCATGTGGGTCTCCAGTGCTGTAGAAACCCACAGTGGGAGATGTGAAGGGCCAGGTGACTGAGCATTGGGCCAGGCAGCCTCTGGGCAGCCTCTCTCCACGGGCCTTAGAATGTGCAGAATGGCCGCAGACTCTTTAATGCTCTCAACAAATTGAGTGCTGTTCATGTCCTGTAGCCCTGGAAATGCATCCCCTGAGTTGGGAGCCCTGGGAATTGGTGTGTCTGGGGCAGCAGCAGTTTCCTTGTGACCTTTCTAGGAGCTGGCACCTATATCCTTCAGCTGACATCTGTTCTTTCAATGCTTGGAGGCTCTTCCTTTCCATGTCATTTGTTTTTGACTAGAAATGTCCCCACTATGAGCAGGAACTGTGATTCTGTTTATCTGCTTCCCTTTCTCTGCACCATCGCAGTCAGGTAACAGAAAGGTCCTTAGCAGCTGTCTTGGCTGAATAACAAAAGACTAGTGGAGAAGGAAATGGCAACCCACTCCAGTGTTCTTGCCTGGAGAATCCCAGGGATGGGGAGCCTGGTTGGCTGCCATCTATGGGGTCGCACATAGTCGGACAAGACTGAAGTGACTTAGCCGCAGCAGCAGTGGTGTCTTGGTGCTGCTTCCTGTTACTGGGAACCACACCTCCCTGGTTCCCACCCTGGTCAACACTTGTCCCTCTGAGTCACCAGTGTGGCCGGCCTCTCTACTTAGCAGTGACCAATGGGTTGTGGTCACCTGTGGCCTGAGACCCACTGCTGGGCTGGTGCTCCTGCAGAGCCAGAGAGCCGTTCTTACTGGAGTCTGTGTCCCCTCCTTCCTGAAGTTTTCTTCTTCACTGTTGGCATCTCAAATATTTGTTGTTGAATTTCAGTGAACACAAGCCCAGAAGCTTAGGTTCAGTGGACGATCTCTCAGAATCAGAATTAGGCTCCGTAGCCTCTCAGAAATCTTTTTGTTTTTAGCATCTTTTCCTCCTTTTTTTCCCAAGTTCTAGAAAGGAGGCTTAGCTTCAATCACATTCCTATAGAAGTGCTCCCCCCCACCCCACCCCCACAACACCCCCTCGAGTCAGACCAAGGCCTCAAAAGAGTTAAGTGTTCCCTCTGGGAGGGACTGAAATTTCCCTGGGGCAGAAACTTAGGGTAAAGGTGGTCCAGGACATCTCATCACCAATGACCATCTCTCCCTTCCTGTCACTTCAGCCTGGTGCAGGGCTGTGGCTGGTGGGAAACAGGCCCCAGTGGAATTCCACCATGATTTCCCTCTAAAAAGGACCTGTCCACCTCACAGCAACCTAGATTTCACTCTGAGATATCCAAGTAGACTCTGATCAGGTTTACCAGTTTCCTGAAGCATAGTGTTACTCCTTTCTTATTTTGTGAAAATGGGAACTGAGCTGAGACCAGTTTGCTGTAATTTTTTTGTTGATTTCTGAAGACTGTTGAGGGAGTGAGCAAGGAAACTTTGAGGATTTTAGGTAAGTGCTCCCTTGAATTTGAGAAAGCAAAGTATTCCTCTGAAATAGTCATGATCATTAAATAAAAATCAACCTGTATATAAGGGGGTAAAAAGTAATCTTGGAGATGCCATTTAATTGCTTCTGCCAACTTTTATCATTTGACACTGGAGGGATGTCAGCAGAGCAAACAAATACAATGTCAACTGACATGCATAGCTGACTAGGCACACAATAATTTTCTGCATTTAGAGAAGGAATTAGATGTTTAATTAACTGAAAATGAAGTTTTGAGGCTTGTGATGTTTGCAGCCTCATGAATCATTGTATCATGATTATCTTCTGATAAAGTAACTTGATGGGATTGAAATATTTAACTCATAATCCTAATAATTAGATTCAAAATCCTGTGGCTTGAAAAGGTACTTTTTTGGGAGAAAGAATAAACACATATAGTCATTCTTAATCACTCACTTGCTCATTCAACAAACATGTATCAAGCATCAATCTTAACTGCCAGGCATTGAGCAAGCCATTGAATTAAGTACAGTGGATGATAAAATAGGCAAAATTCTTGCCTTTGTGTAGCTATTTAGTATAAAAGAAAGACATTAAATAAAATGCAAATATAAATGAAGTTATGATAAAAATGCTATGAAAGGAATTTTGTTGTTGTTCAGTTGCTAAGTCATGTCCAACTCTTTGCAACCCCATGAACTGCAGCACACCAGGTTTCCCTGTCTTTCACTGTCTTCAGGAGCTTGCTCAAACTCATACGCATTGAGTCAGTGATGCCATTCAACCATCTCATCCTCGGCCGCCCCCTTCTCCTTTTGCCCTCAATCTTTTCTAGAGTTGGAGTGTTTTCCAGTGAGTTGGCTCTTCACATTAAGTGGCCAAAGTATTGGAGCTTAGAATGATAGACACTAAAAATGAATGTGGAAGTCTCCAGAAGCAATTTTCAAATCAGCTGGAAACAACTGGGCAAAATGGACATTCCTTCCTCTTGGCTTTGTCATCTCCGTGTTGTCAGCGCCTGTGTGCATGAAACCCTTTTCATGTCTTAGCAGAGATCTCATCACAGTGTGTTCAGCTCACTTGTCCGTCCTTCATTCTAGATCATGAACTCCTAGAGCCAAGATGAGGAATCAATTTGTCTTGAATTCAGTAAGCCTTCTAGGCCTGGCATGCAGAGCTGTAAAATCCAATGGACAGGAACTTAATACTTTAGGGGAACATTGAAATGAGTGTGCCCAACCATCCATAGAGCAAGCATGCATCTAATCACAACATGAATTTTCCACTTTGGGTCACAGATTTGCCCATTAGTCATGTTAAGTTCTTGGGGAAGAACAGGGTAGTGTTCAGTCAAAGCCAATACTATCATCATTACCCAAACTTGGGGAACAATCACCAGGCTGGCCACAGTGGGCTGTGATGGCACTTTAGAGCCTGTATCTCACTCAGGCTTAACCTGGGAAGGTCACTGATGCCATCAATGGGCATAGATAACAGGAATCACAGGAGAAGCTATAGTCACTCAACAGCTGGATTTTGATTTCTGAGCCATTCATGTGGCCACTCTACATCAGTTCTGTTTTCTGATCTGCTGAATGAGGAGGGTAAGTTATTTTCAAATATAGTATGATGTCGTAAAGACTCCTGGATTTGGTCTCAGAGTAGATGAATTCAAAGCTTCAAGTCTATCCTATGTGAACTCTATAACTTAATAGTCACTTTATCTTCCTCTTATTGGTCAAAGGAAGGGAGAAAATATACAATATACAGTCTCTTTTTTATTTTCCTGTGAGAATCAGATGAAATAGCAAATGTAAAAGCATTTTGTTAATTGAACATGGGGTATCAATTTTAAGACGCTTTCCCCAACTCTCACAGAGAACCATCCACTTTTCTCTGCAACCAAATCATTTCTTTTTTTGAAATTCCCAACTCATAGTAAAATGCCTGGAAAGTAGCAGGTGCTCAACCACCGCTTGTTGCATAAGAATTAATAAATAACCCATGATACTTTTGCAGAGCAGCTGTTGGGGATTAGTGTGAATTTCTGAGGCCCCATGAGTCTGCAGGGCTCAATCCAGAGGTGAAAAACATGACTGCATGCCCTTGTTGACCACTCCAAAACCAACAGTGAGTGTGCCCGCTCTCAGGCTGGGCTCTGGACCGTTCATTTTAACAAGTCTGTGCAGCGGCAGCATGGTGGGACCCAGCCTGTGCCCTGGAGAATGAGGAGGAGATTCTAGCATCAGTCTTGCTGTTGCCTTAGCTATGAGATGGTCATCAAATAAGACACAGAGCTCACAGACTCCACAGCTAAGTCAGCATTCAGAAGCTAAATGACATTTCTGGGCTGAATATTTATTCACTACCCTATGTCTCATGTGACTTTGAATTACAGAACTGGAATCTTTGCCATTATATAATTAATAAGTTTTATAATTAAATAGCATTTTACTGAAAATGCCAAAGTTTTCTGTTAAAGTATAGGTTACTCACTCCTTATTTCACCTGATCTCATCTTTAGAGACAAGTTTTCCAGTTTTTAGCTTTTTCTGAAACTTTAGCAAATGTTTACATGCCTACTATATCTTGATTAATCTATCTTTGATGTTATCTAATTCCTATTATGGCAGATGAGAATTTAATTTGATACCATTTTATTCTCTTGTATCATTCCCTCCTTTTCTCTCCCCAGTCATCTCAAACTGAAGTTTTGAAAACTTTGTTTAATGAATATTCAGTATCCTCACTGAGCTAAGCAAATATTAATATTATTCATAAAGGATCATTGTAGTGCATTGTGATTATGTTTCCTTTATGTTTTTCCTGAAGTTATCAACTGTTCATTATTTCTTTAGATTATCATTCACCTTGCTCATTCTTTCCATATCTTCCTATCTTCCCCTTTATACCACTTCTGCAAGGTCAGCTCCATCAAGGAATTTATCCGTTCACATTTTGTCTCTAGGAGTCACTCTGGAAGAGCTGTTCTGTCGAGCTCAGTCACTTAGTCATGTCTGACTCTTTGCAACCCCACGGACTGCAGCATGCCAGCCTTCCCTGTCCATCACCAACTTCCGGAGCTTACCCAAACTCATGTCCATCAAGTCATTGATGCCATCCAAGAGCTGTATTGTCTTGTTTTCAGGGCTATCTGCTCTTCAGAACAGCTGCACAGCTCTTGTCCTGGGCTTCCCATCACAGTCATCCATGGAATTTCCCTTCTCTTGAGTTGGTTTCCTAAGTTCTGCATCTGATGTCTACTTTTGTCTCCTGTCTCCTTTCCTTTTTTGGATATGCTCTCTGGCTGCTTCATCAGGTTAAAGGTATGACTGCCCCTGAAGCCTGAGAACAGGCATTGTCTCGAGATCTCCCATCAGCATCGTCCTGGAGAGCCACCTGTCTTCCCTCAGGTTGGACTTCCTCTTTTCTGCATCCTGAGTCCCCTTTTCTCATTCCATTCCCTTGTTTTGCTTTCTACAGCAATTTCCAGAGGCAGCAGCTAATGATGAATAAATTTTTCAAGGCTTAGCTCATCTGGAAATGACTTTGTGTAAAACCTAGGTTAAGAATAGTTTTCCTTCAGAAATTTAAAGGTGTTATTAATCATTTTTTCTGTGTGGGGATCTAGGTCCCTTTTGGGAAATCTGAAGTCATTCTGATTTTCACTTGGGTGCAAACTTGAGCAGGGTTTATAACTGCTGTGGCTGTGCATTTCTTGTAAAACCCTTAGTATTAGTATTTCTAAGTATTTCTTCTTAGGCTGGTGGGATATTTTTGAGAAGACAGAATCTTCTGGCTGGAGAGGGAGGTCCAGCTCCCAAGGGAGCCCAGTCTTAGAGGGGAAGCTGGGAGTCTTGGAAGGTTGTGTTCAGTAGGGTTCTCTCTACATCGTATTCTTGTTTTGTAAAGGTGCCTCTGTCAACTCAAGATCCTCTCATTTACCCTCTTCAGAGAGGAAAATCCTCCAAGCTTCCATGAGAAAATAAGGGGAGTTGCTCAGGGGTATGAGGAGGGGAGTACAGGGTGCTGTGAGTTATTGAGTCTTTTGAGGATTCTTGGTGCAGATTAATTTAGTTTCTATCTTTCCCAGCTGCAGTCTCAGGAGTTGCTTTCTTGGATCTGCTAAGTCAGTTATTTCTCATCTATTTGCCTTCCAGCTATCAAAATGTAGACTTCTCTTCTCTCTCATTTGCCCCAATTTTGTGGATTTATGCCTTTTAAAATATATATATTTAAAAGTAGACTTAGAGGAGAAACAGGAAAAGACAAAAATAGATATGCATATGTTCAAGTACAATTTTTACTTACAAGAAATAATCATTTTATGTGTATCTTTTATCCAGACTCTTATTACAAGAGCAATCATAACATCTGCTTGAAACATCTTTAGCTTTGAAGATTTTGGGGGGAAAATAATATACTCCACTGTAGCAATTTCCAAGAAGGCCAATCCCAGGACAGAATAATATAAACAGCTATCAGTTATTGAATTGCTATGATAAGTCAAATGCTGTCTTAGCTGATTTACACATATTTTATGCAGTCCTCTGGACATTCAGCTTTCTTATTTATATATATATTTTCTTTTCCATTGCAGATGAAGGATCAGAAAAGAAGGGGATTTAATGAAATTCACCCAGGACATTCAATTCGTAAGAAGTGAGTTGGATTGAAATCCAGAACTCAATTCAGAGACTTTCCCTTGGATTCCATCTAACTTTTCCATGAGCTAATGAATGTGCCCCATAGATTACTAAATAAAAGAGTGCATTAAGAGCAAGGATGAAAGAAAGATGATATCAAATAAGCAAGTGGTTGAGGATCTATCTGGAGCAAGGTCATGACCAAAATGAGGGAAAAGGGTGATGGTATCTTCCATCTGTGCCCAGAAAGAGAGTCTCGTTATAGTTCTGTTATATTAAACCTATCCTAAAGCCAACACTGAATTAAAGTTCTTTAGTAACAGATGAACTTTAAAGAAAGAGCCCATAAAACTGGTTGTTTCTAAGCATTCATAAACATGATTGACTTTCCTCGAATCTCTTGAAGATGAAATCAGCACCTGCTGATCAGTTCACTGAGAGCAAATGAGCTTTATATTTAATAGACTGTGGCCAATATGAGCACCGTTCGGTCTGCTTTTGTGATGCACAGAATTCAACTTAGGCTTTCTTTATGGTGTGCTAACAAATGTACCTTAGTCCATGGAAAGTGTACCCCTGTTTTTCCTTTCCTTTCCTGACTTGCAGTCATTCAGGACAGAAACCCTAGAATGAAAAAATTGTGGCATGGAGTCTGCTAGGGGATAGACCTTATTTTTGAGTTCCTAGAATGAAAAAATTGTGGCATGAAGTCTGCTAGGGGATAGACCTTATTTTTGAGTTCCAATTTGGCTGTTTCCTAGGAATTAACCTTGGGCAAATTCCTGACATTCTCTTCACCTATTTCCTCATTAGGAAAAAAAAAAAATTTCAAGTTAGCATTGTTTTAACATAGGCTTGTTTTAAGGATTAAGTTGTTTGTAAAATGCTTGATGTGTTACTCTGTTTTACGATAGTGTTATCTATATTTCTTTTAGTAATTCAGTATTCAATGTATAATGAGTAATATGATAGAAGATGAGTATTCAAAGTAGAATAAAACTTGATTCTTAATTTCAGATAGGTGGAGAAGTTAGTGGAGGAGATAGAGTAATAATTTCTAGGAAATATCTTTACAAACAACTCATGATAGTATCTGTACACCATTGACTCTCACATATATATATTCAGCCTAAATCTTTCCTGCAAAAGGAAAGCAGCAGCTCTACAACCCAACTACCTATTCACACTTGGATCTCTCAAGGACATCTCAGACTCAACATACTCAATATCACACCTACAATCTCTTCCAAACTTGGTTCCCTTATAGTTTTCCCTTCATCATGATAGAGACAACATCTCCCAGTTGTAAAAAATTAGGCATCTAGGAATTATTCTTGAAATATTTTGATTACTATTCACCCATATTTAATCGTAAAAGAATATTCCTAATTTAATTCCAAATCATACACAAATATGCCAGCAAATTTGGAAAACTCAGCAATGGCCACAGGACTGGAAAAGGTCAGTTTTCATTTCAATCCCAAAGAAAGGCAATGCCAAAGAATGCTCAAACTACCGCACAATTGCACTTATCTCACACGCTAGTAAAGTAATGCTTAAAATTCCCCAAGGCAGGCTTCAGCAATACGTGAACTGTGAAATTCCAGATGTTTAAGCTGGTTTCAGAAAAAGCTGAGGAACCAGAGATAAAATTGTCAACATCTGCTGGATCATTGAAAAAGCAAGAGAGTTCCAGAAAAACATCTATTTCTGCTTTATTGACTATGCCAAAGCCTTTGACTGTGTGGATCATAATACACTGTGGAAAATTCTGAAAGAGATGGGAATACCAGACCACCTGACCTGCCTCTTGAGAAACCTGTATGCAGGTCAGGAAGCAACAGTTAGAACTGGACATGGAACAACAGACTGGTTCCAAATAGGAAAAGGAGTACATCAAGGCTGTATATTGTCACCCTGCTTATTTAACTTCTATGCAGAGTACATCATGAGAAATGCTGGGCTGGAGGAAGCACAAGCAGGAATCAAGATTGCCGGGAGAAATATCTATAACTTCAGATATGCAGATGACACCACCCTTATGGCAGAAAGTGAAGAAGAACTAAAGAGCCTCTTGAAAGAGGAGAGTGAAAAAGTTGGCTTAAAGCTCAACATTCAGAAAACTAAGATCATGGCATCTGGCCCTATCACTTCATGGCAAATGGATGGGGAAACAGTGGAAACAATGGGTGATTTTATTTTTCTGGATTCCAAAATCACTGCAGATGGTGATTGCAGCCATGAAATTAAAAGACACTTACTCCTTGGAAGGAAAGTTATGACCAACCTAGATAGCATATTCAAAAGCAGAGACATTACTTTGACGCAAAGGTCCATCTAGTCAAGGCTATGGTTTTTCCAGTGGTCATGTATGGATGTGAGAGTTGGACTGTGAAGAAAGCTGAGCGCTGAAGAATTGATGCTTTTGAACTGTGGTGTTAGAGAAGACTCTTGAGAGTCCCTTGAACTGCAAGGAGATCCAACCAGTCCATTCTAAAGGAGATCAGTCCTGGGTGTTCATTGGAAGGACTGATGCTGAAGCTGAAACTCCAATACTTTGGCCACCTGATGCGAAGAGCTGACTCATTTGAAAAAACCCTGATGTTGGGAAAGATTGGGGGCAGGAGGAGTAGGGGATGACAGAGGATGAGATGGTAGGATGGCATCACTGACTCGATGGACATGGGTTTGGGTAAAACTCTGGGAGTTGGTGATGGACAGGAAGGCCTGACGTGCTGCGGTGCATGGGGTCGCAAAGAGTCGGACACGACTGAGCGACTTAACTGAACTGAACCATCAATGCCCTGATAAAATTTATCACTTCTCAACTGTATTTCTATCATAATGAGACTATCAGCATCTTAGCATGGTTCCCTCTAATTCATTTTCTGTGTTGCAGCATGAAAAGTCTTCAGGGTCTTCCCACTACTTTTAAGGAAGAAATCAAATATCTTAACAGCCTGGATGGCCCTGCTGACTCTGTTGCTGACCCTTCCTTGAGAGTCCATTCTCTACTTTCTTTCCCTCTCTGCCTGCTGCCCTGGGCTCCTTTCAGCTCTGCTGATGGACTGGCTCCTTCTCATGCAGGGACTTTGTACATGTCATTCCCACTTTGGGGGATGATCTTGACCAACTACTTTGTCCAGTTAACTCTACTTCATCTTCAGACATGGGTTTCCCAGATGTCTCAGCAATAAAGAATCAACCTGCTAATGCAAGAGATGTGTGTTCGATCCCTGGATCAGAAAGATCCCCCGGAGAAGGAAATGGCAAGCCATTCCAGTATTCTTACCTGGAAAATCCCGTAAACAGAGGAGCCAGGCGGGCTACTGTCCATGGAATAAGAAGAGTCAGACACAACTTAGCAACTAAACAACAGCATCTTCAGACTGCATCTCAGGTGTCCTTTTCTCAACAAAGAATGTCTTAGACTTCCTAGGTTGCATGTCAGAAGATCTCATAGAAAATTTATTTTTCTTCAGAGCATTTATCTGTATGAAAGATAATCACTTATTTCTTACTAGGAGTGTTTGATTAACCTCTCTCTCCAGTCAATGAAGGCAGAATGTATTATTCACCATTATATCCTGAGAGGCAAGGACACAATTTAAGTGCTCAACAAATATTTATCCAATGAATACATGGACTATGAAATCCATGAGAGGTAGGATTCAGCCTACTTCCTGTACTATATCCACAGCCTAGCAGTTAGGTGCTCAGTAAATACGTGCTTAAGTGGATGAATGAAGGAAAGATTAAGTGAAAGAATGGAATTCTTGGCTAAAGATGATATGGGGGCCACAGAAGGAAGTGATTCAGCTGAGAGGAGAGAGCAGGGCAGGCAGGATGCCTCCCCAGAGGTGAGGTTGATGAATCAGCTGGTGCTTGGAGTGCATGAACTTAGAGGGAGACGTGGGAGATCCTGAACACCCCATCCTGGTCAGCGAGGAGGGCATGAGAAAGAGGTGTCTGGTCCAGAGAGGACCAGGAAGAAACAGATTAATGACCTGTGAGAAGGTCTGGCAACAGCAAGGATGAATCAGAAGGAAAACAGGTAGTAAGAACCTCCTCTGTTTGTGGATGACACACATCTGAGCTCTGAGCTGGGTGTTTGATCAAAACAGAGCTTAAACTGAGCTGAGAGAGGAGCCAAGACCAGCACTGAAGTGAGCAGGGGCGTTGTAACTGAGCTAACATGATTAGTCCAAATGCATAAATACAAATGGGCAGAAAGAAGGACCGACCTCAGGCTTATAAAATCAGGACAGCACTTGGTGCCAAGTACACATAATGATTTAATAACCATTTCAGCCTGGAGAGTCAAAGCAAGAATCCCAGAGCCGACTTCCCTGGCACCCTTTGGGTTAGGCTGGAACTCCACTTCACCCTCAACACTGCCATCGACAAAGGCTGAGAGGCCCAGCGTGGTTTCCTGTTCTCCTTGACCTGGGAAGTGTGGTCCTCACAGGACATCCATCTTCTCCTCCTCCCAGGTCTGCCTCCTGTACTGTGGGGCCACTATCCATGCTGGCTGAAGGCATCCAAAGGTCAGGGAGGAGACAGCTAATGCTACCTCCGGGCTGGTATCTGCCAGCTGACCTCTCAGGTACTCTTTCTGTTATGACGTCCAAACTCATTCTGCTCACCACAGGGCAATAAATCAGGAGATGAGGTATTGGGGCAAGAGATAACAACTTTATCTGGAAAGTCAGAGACTGAGAAGATGGTAGACTAGTGTCTCAAAGATCCATAGTACCTGAGTCAGAATTCAAGCTTCAGTTCAGTTCAGTCACTCAGTTGTGTCCGACTCTTTGTGACCCCATGAATCGCAGCACGCCAGGCCTCCCTGTCCATCACCAACTACCGGAGTTCACTCAGACTCACATCCATCGAGTCAGTGATGCCATCCAGCCATCTCATCCTCTGTCGTCCCCTTCTCCTCCTGCCCCCAATCCCTCCCAGCATCAGAGACTTTTCCAATGAGTCAACTCTTCGCATGAGGTGCCCAAAGTATGGAGTTTCAGCTTTAGCATCAGTCCTTCCAATGAACACCCAGGACTGATCTCCTTTAGGATGGACTGGTTGTATCTCCTTGCAGTCCAAGGGACTCTCAAGAGTCTTCTCCAACACCACAGTTCAAAAGCATCAGTTTTTCAGCGCTCAGAGTTCTTCACAGTCCAACTCTCACATCCATACATGACCACTGGGAAAACCATAGCCTTGACTAGACGGACCTTAGTCAGCAAAGTAATGTCTCTGCTTTTGAATATGCTATCTAGGTTGGTCATAACTTTTCTTCCAAGGAGTAAGTGTCTTTTAATTTCAGGGCTGCAGTCACCATCTGCATTGATTTTGGAGCCCCCCAAAATAAAGTCTGACACTATTTCCACTGTTTCCCCATCTATTTCCCATGAATTCAAGCTTGTTTGGTACTAAAAGGGGAGGGAGTGTGTTTGGTTGTTGCAAACTTCTTAGGGGTGGAATCCTTTGTTCTTGCAACTGTCCAGGTTGATCTGGTCATGATGTTCTTGTAAATCTTCAACAAGACAAATGTTATCCCCTCTTCTGCCACTTTTTTTTTTAACCTTTTCTTCTGCAGTTTCCTTTGTTTTTTTTTTTTAATAAATTTTTATTTTTACTTTATGTTGCTTTATAATACTGTATTGGTTTTGCCATACATTGACATGAATCAGCCACGGGTGTACATGAGTTCCCAATTCTGAACCCCCCTCTCACCTCCCACCCCATATCATCTCTCTGGATCATCCCCAGTGCACTAGCCCCAAGCATCCTGTATTCTGTATCGAACATAGACTGTGTTCTGCCACTTTTTATCTTAATGTGAATGGAAGAGGGTTACATTTTTAAAGGTCAGAGCCTCTGAGAGTGGGCTATCCTGTATATTTCAGCTTACAGGCATCATTCTTAACTCAAAGCAATAGAATACAAAGGTTAAAGTAAAAGAAACAGATTAACATTCAGATTCATTCCTCCCTGTTACCTGTCCTCTGCCTTCTAGGTTTCTGCTGGCCCAACACTCAAGTAGTCATGGCTCTTCTGTGACCATCAGACTCTCCCAGTGACCCTGGGTTGGACATCACCTTTCTGCCCCCTCACAGTCTACTATGCAGGCCTGCTTTATGTCTTTAATGGTTTGATCTTTAACCACAGGGATTTTACCTGATTGTTTTTCAGTGTTTAGCATGCAGTTCCATTTCTAAGGATCCAGATATGAGTTCATGGCATACAGACCTGAAAAGAATGGAAGGTAGCTACTGAGTTTGCCTCAGAATTACTCTTCTCTTCCATCCTGGGGCATCTTTCTCATACAAAGCTTATAAATTCAACTCATCTTGCTGAAATGAGTTCTTCCCCAGGCAGTTGTCTTTATTGCAAATAGAGCCCTTATACGTTGGCCAGGTGTGATTGGATTGAAAAAACACATGCAGTGTCAACTGCAGATATAAATGACCGTGAAGCCTTTGGTAATGGTTTAATTTAATGCAGGAGGAGGAAGTATGGTCATTTGTTTAAGGGGAAGTTTAGCATAGTACTTTTACAGGTATGTCATGTTTTATAGTATATGAAGCCTTATCTATATATTTATATCTAGGCATACATGTATTGGTATTTATATCTATAGCTATATAATTTTATCATCAGAGCAATTTTAGGGAGGAAAGCAGAATATACAGACGTTTTCTTTGGAGCTGCTCAGATTCAGTCAGTACAATTCTTCCCCATGCTGTGTTTGTCTGTCTTCAGTGTTCATTTTTATGTAGATGAATGCTCCTTTAATTCCTGCTGCTGCTGCTACTGCTGCTAAGCTGCTTCAGTCGTGTCCAACTCTGTGCGACCCCAGAGACGGCAGCCCACCAGGCTCCCCCATCCCTGGGATTCTCCAGGCAAGAACATTGGAGTGGGTTGCCATTTCCTTCTCCAATGCATGAAAGTGAAAAGTGAAAGTGAAGTCGCTCAGTCGTGTCCGACTCCTAGCAACCCCATGGACTGCAGCCTACTAGGCTCCTCTGTCCATGGGATTTTCCAGGCAAGAGTACTGGAGTGGGGTGCCAATGCTTTCCCCGCCTTTAATTCCTAGGAGAACGCATTTTTGCCCACCAGCAGTGCACATTCTTCTCATTTTCCACCAGGGCTTACATGTTCCTCTGTTCAGCCAGTGCCTCCTTATTTAATCCCATTCCCTCCTTATTTAATCCCATTGCCAATACAAATGATGGCCCTTGCACACCATTCTCACACTTCCCTCTCACATTCCAGTTTCATGCCCATTATTTCATACAAGAAGAACCAGGGCACAGCATGCTAAGGACCTAAAGTTACAAAGAATATGAATGACAGAGTTGGGACAGAAAAGTATTTTTCCTCCAAACCAGGCCAATACCCTGTCCCCACCATTCTGTTCTTTTTTCTCTTCTCTCAATTTTTTTCATATATACATACAAATAAGATTTGCTTAAAACACCTAAATATAAGTTATTTGTTTCTTCATTGTTTTTTTTTAAATTATATTATAAGCGCTTAAGTGGCAAAATAATGCAATCTGCACTCTTAAGAACTTTTCTGAACGATCTAAAATTTTGGCATAATTTTTCCATGTGATTTATCATTTTTCAGGTGACAACCACCATTCAGAGGGTCATTGCACTTCAGCAGAGGGGTTCTCCTAAACCTCCAGGCCACAGCATGAGATATCTCTATTTCAGAATCACCAGTGATTTTCTACCTCTCTTGGAGGGAAGCCTAAAGTCTGTGCACCTGCCCATGAAGCTCTGTGTGAGCTGGCCTTGGCTACCTCCCAGCCTCACCAAACATTATGCTCCCTTTTTCTCTCAACCTCCCTGTTTTCAGTTCCTTTACCAAGCCTGCTGTCTGCTGTCTGCTTCCTACAAGGCTTCTCCTCACTTGACTTCTTCCTATTCATTCTTAGAAAGGTCTTCACTAGATCAAGTACCTCTCGTCCATATTCTTGAGGAAGCTTCTGGTTTATTTGATCACTTTACACAGTTGTAAATATCTTCTACCCTATTTGTCATTGTTTGCCCAGCAGTCAATTTCACTGTCATCCTCTAAGCCCCAGGAGGTGGGGATCAGGGATGCTTTCAGATTCCCAGGACCTAAGAAGGCACTCGACACATAGTTGAGATTCAGAGAATATTTCCGGACTGCTTTGCCCCTTGTCAGACCTTGCCGACTCTGAGTGACAGACTCTCCAGCCAGCCCTTGGGTGGATTTGCTTTTTTCTTGTGTTGACTCAGCATCTCACCCATCCCAGCATTGCCCGTGAGCCTCTACCTTCAGCTTTGTTTAACTTCCTGGGTTTAACATCTGCCCATACTTTCCATGAGACTTGGGCTCCCCCAGCCCCATCTTCATCTTTGCTTTGCTTCTACCAGTGGGGGCCTCATCTGTGTCTCAGCTAGATAAGACCTTGGAGATCACTCTTCCTCCTGGGTCACTAGCATTTCCTTCTCTCCATTTCTCTCTGATCTGTGTCCTGAGAGCTAGGTGAGAGATGGACAACAGCTTAAGATTTCCAAGGACGTACTGTAGGGCACAGGGAACGCTGCTCAATATTACACGGCAACTTGGATGGAAGGAAATTTTGGAGGAGAATGGATACTTGGATATATATGACTGAGTCCCTTTACCATTCTCCTAAAAGTATCACAACACAGTTGATTGGCTATACCCCAATACCAAATAAAAAGTTAAAAAAAAAAAAGGATTTGCTTGTCCAAGAAAGTTAACTTAGAAATGGTTCCCAGCTTGAGAATGAACTGCTGATGCTCTGAAATGGTGACATTTCCAACAGTGTTGGGTAGATGCTAAAACCTTTTAAACGTGTGTCTCAGACATCCAGCCAGTGTCTGTGAGGTAAGACAAAAGGGACATGTAAACTATTCCCTGGTGGCTCGGAGGTAAAGACTCTGCCTGCAATGCCCTTGATCACTGGGTCAAGAAGATCCCCTGGAGAAGGAAATGGCAACCCACTCCAGTACTCTTGCCTTGAAAATTCTGTGGGCTACAATCCATGGAGTTGCAAAGAGTTGGACAGGACTGAGCAACTTCACTATCACTAAACTATGGTGACAACCAGAAGCAGTTACCACCACGGGCTTTATGTAGAACATCCTGTCTCCTCCTCATGAGAGATTTGGGATCATTACCCTCTTTTTATAATTCCTCCCTCTTGGAAGTGTGCAGGACTTTGCTGAGATTACACTTCCAGTGAGAGGCAGAGTCAGTGCACACTCGCGTCTACTTCCTTTAATCCAAATCCTCCCACCTGTACAGGTGAATAGGGGGACCACACGGGTTCTCAGACCCAGGTCGCTGACTTGACTAGGTCCCAGTCCTGTGCCATCACGGGGCAGGGTGTTCAAACTCACTGGTCAGCAGCCACGTGCAAATTAAAACCACAACGAAAGCACCAGGGTGGAAAGAGAACAATTCTAACAGAAGCCAGTACTGAAGCCAGTACTGCAGACGTCTTAGAGCAGTGGGTATCTGTCTTTTCAGCCTGCTGGGTGCACACTGGCATGACTGTCTAGAAAGCTGAGAGAGGCAACCCCTTTCTGGGGACCTGCTCAGACTCTGGTGTTCATGTCCAAGGAAACAGACACAGCGATGTTCACAGAAGCACGTGATAGAATGTTATATGCATGCCTTGTGAGACAGCCACATGCCAGCAACACTGTGTCCATCAGTAAAACTGAGTGGACCTCAGCTACACACGTCAGCGTGGGTGGAGTGAAAAAAAAGGTAAAGTAGCACAATCCACTTAAGAAAATGAAAAATGAACATATCAATTAAGAAGATAGATAGCCAACACATAATAAAATTAAGCAGGAAAGCAGGAGATTTAAAATATAATAAATAAGATGTCATCCCTTCTCTGAGCGAAAGAGGCAAAGGGATGCTTCGGAATCACTGGCCGGATTCCTTCTTTCCAAGTTTGTGCAGGTGTTTCTTGAGCTCAGGTGTTTATTTTTCACTTATTTATTCTTAAACAATGTGTGTTATGTGTCCTTTTTGTCAGTGTGATATTTTAGAAGTTAAACTGCAAACACAGTTGATTAAAAAACTGTCATTGCAAAAGTGTATACCACAGATAAGGTTGCAATTTTTATACCACAAGAGAATAAATTGTCTGGTGTTGTTTTCTATAGTTTGAAATGCTCTGGCCAACTCAGTAAGCTGATAAATAAGGCAGAATCTTTGGTTTTATTGAAAATAATAAGAAATAATAAGAAATCCAATTTCATAGCATTAAAAAACAAAGGAAGGAGCACCACACTCTGAATCAACTATTGTTGTAATTTAGTTGCTCAGCTGTGTCCGACTCTTTGCGACCCCATGGACTGTAGCATGGCAGATTCAGAACAAATTTCGGGGTTCATCTAGGCCAAGCTGGCATGACAGATAGAAGCAATGGCCCTGTTTCCTTTTTATGTTTAAGGCAACTCTAACGATTTGATCACATTTTGTTTCTATATTAAACAGTGTGTTCAAAGACAAATGAACACACTTGTGAAGTTCATTCAGGTACATAGCAATCAGTACTCAGTCCCCACTATGTGCTCAGTGCAGCAGTCAGGAGAGCAGGAGCCCAGGAGAAGTCAGATTTGGCCCCAGTTTTCAAGGAGACACCACGCTACAGGGAAGGTGGGCCACGGCATGGACATCTGACAGCCCCTTTGGAGAATGAAATGATGGAAATGTCTCTGAGCACAAGGTCCAATGTGGGAAAATAAAGGAAGTCTTTCTGGAGAAGAGAAGCTATGAACTGGGTCTGGAAGGAGAGAAAGAGGAGAAGCAGCCCAGTAGGAGAAGGTGTGTGCAAGGAAGGTGGGATCATGAGAGGACATGAGAGCGGGGCTTAACAGGAAGGGGACACTCAGGATTCCAGTTTGGATGAAGTCATTATCCCTAGTGGTTCACTGGTAAAGAATCTGCCTGCAATTCAGGAGACCTGGGTCTGATCCTGGTGTTGGGAAGATCCCCTGGAGGAGGAAATGGCAACCCACTCCAGTATTCTTCCTTGGAGAATCCCATAGACAGAGGAGCCGGGTGGGCTACAGTCCGTGGGGTCACACATGAGTGGGACATGACTGAAGGGACTTAGCATGCTCACATGCTACTCTTGGAAAATAGAGCTTTCCTATGAGACCTTTTGGGCCCAAATAGCATAAAGTCAAGAAGCGATTACCTGAGGACGCGTTTTGCTAAGGAATGCACAAAAAATCGAGAGGAAGCACCGATGCTCACGACACAGTTCACAGTCCCGATGGCTGGACGCTGAGATGCTGAGTGCGGTTCCCAGGAAGAAGCCTGATGTCGCCTCCTCCCTGCTTGGTGCTCACTGGCTCCACAGTGCCCCTGCAAAATGCACGCTGGATGCTATCGTTCTGTTTTGTCATTTTTTGTAAAAGTGAAAATTCTGTTTAGCTTTCTTTCAGTTAGTGAAACCAGGTTCTAATGTAGGTCTTTCTTAAAAGCAAAGTGGTATAGAGTAAACTTTTGAAAAGCTAAGAATACCTGTGTGTTTGCCAAGTAATAACCACAAGAAAGACCCCAGCAGGATTTCTGACCTTTATGCTGTGTCCAGGTATCTAAGAGTGCACCCCCCATCCCACCCCCTCCAGAAGCCTGTGGCCAGCACTCAGAAGACCATGCCATCCTGCCCCATCACCGGCATCCTGCACCTTGAACTTTACACAATGTCCTCTCCTCTAGGCCCTGATAGATAAGCTTTGTCTCAATGTGTCATCCTTAGCGGCCAAGAGCTGCCCCCTGGAGTATGGCACCTAGAGGGATTTCTGAAAGGGTGAGGTGATGCCCTGTGCTTCCAGGCTGCATCACGGCTGGAATGGGAGCCTGAGGGTACTGGGAGGAGGGGGAGGAGGAAGGAGGGTGGAGAGGAGCCTTCTTAGGTAACTCCGGCCACATCTGTTGTTTTCCTGTCTGTTCTGAAGCCCCAGAGAAGAATGGGTTGATCTCTGAGGTCTGACTGCCTCCTCACCATGTTTGAGCTTCCTGGTCAACCACCTTGTTCTCAAGAACATTGGATTAGACACATATTTTGATGGAGACCCAGAGCAAGAACAATTCTACATTTTAACTCATTGCATGTTTTTGGCAACAAATGTTTCACCCCCACACTGTCTTTGTGATCCATTCTCCTAGTTTCTCTTTTCTTTTTTCTCCCTTCTATCATGCTCTGTTTTATTTAATTTTGAAGGAACCCTGGTTGTGACTCAGTAAATTGACCTCATGGTCCATTGGATCAAAGTTGAAGTCTGGAAAATACAGCTCTAAAAGAACTCAGAATTCCTGACCCTACATGCAGTCTGGATCATTCTTTGTGCATTCAAAGGAGAGCAGAGGGGGCCAACTGAAGGGTACCTCCTCTTAGCTCCCCCAACACTCTGGGCACATTTGCGCAGGATGCGTGTTAGGATGTTCTTATCCGTTAGCATGTCTGCCCCACCCCCCCACCATCAGACCGTCACTTTCTTTGGAACAGAGTGAGTGAGTAAAGTTGCTCAGTCGTGTCCGACCCTTTGCGACCCCATGGACTGTAGTCTATCAGGCTCCTCTGTCCACGGGATTTTCCAGGCAATAGTACTGGAGTGGGTTGCCATTTCCTTCTCCAGGGTATCTTCCCCACTCAGGGATCGAACCTGGATCTCCCTCATCATAGACAGATGCTTTACCATCTGAGCCACCAGGGAAGTCGGGACAGAGCCTGGACCTTATTCATTTTATTGTATCCTATTCCCGGCTCAGGTGTGGAATGTAATAGGGGCCCATATATGCCATGTATTTCTTAAGATAAATTCTTCCATCCTCTTTCCATTGCTTCCTCTCTACATTTCTCCTTGCTTTCTTTTTTATGCAACATTCACTCTATAACATTTGCTGAACATCTTAAAGGGCTCACAGGATAAAGGGATAGAAAGGCAAGCATGTAGTACCTTGTGGCGAGTGCTACAGTGGAGGCAAATAAAGGGTTAAGGACTGAGCCGGCTCTTTACCAAATGAAAGGCTCTGTGTAAATAGCAAATTATTTCCATTGAGTTTTCAGGCCAGTTGGGCCTCGGGGGCCATGAAGACAGCCTAGAAAAGAGATAGCAAAGACTTTGTAAGGTTTATCGATGTGCATATCCAATGCGGCATTTAAGGCTGTAATCATTTAGAAAATAAAAACAAACATCTGCATTCTTCTCCTTCAAGCAAAAGTACCCAAGTGTGGAATAAACCACATGATGCTGCTCCTTTATCCAGTTGATCAAATGGTATGATCGATAGGCTGAAGATTGAAATAAAGAAATCAATGGACACAGAGAGAATTTAAAACTCTGTTTACATAATCAGTTGATTAGGGGAACTGATTTGAAAGATACAAGTAAGAGGAAAGGGCTTAGAAGTAAAGCAGGAAAAAAAGTCATGTACTTTAGTGAAGAAAGATAAATGTGGCTGTGGGATGCTGGCATAAGGTAAAGATGGAAAATGCAAAACTAAGACTAGAGTTCGGTTTATAAAAACATGCTTTCTATTGACATTTAGGGTATAATATGTTGTAAAATCATACATTTTCATTGTCATTTCTAGTTGCCTGTGGTTTAACAAGCAGTGCTGGGCAATTGGAAAAGGCTCAGAGTTTTACTTTAGAAGATTACATCAGCCAAGATTCCCAGTCCGAAGCACAGAGAATGATTCTAACTGGTGTGAGCAGAGAAGCCGTCTAGGGAGAGGGCTCTACAGAGAACCTGAGCTGACAGCCAGCGCGTGTACCCTGGAGCTTTGACTGATTCATCCAAGGTGCCCTAAATGACCTTGCCAAACGTTCATTTCAGGTATTATTGTTTTTCTTTGTGGAAACCTTCCTTCCATGGGTACTAAAACCTTGGACTCAGCAGAACCTAGAATGCCAGAGTGAGGAATCACATTTATGTGGACAGTTCATCACGGAATGTCCCAATGAAAGCTTCATTCTCATGTCCACCTTCCTTCCTAGAATTGCGTGCTCCAGTCCCGCCGTGGGAGAAACAGCTGTATTGTTGTGTAACAGACACTCTCCACCCTCACAAGGTTTACAGTTGCAACAGTTTATTCCAGCTTAGAAAAGCAACTGCCACTCAGCATGGGGTATTTAGTAATAGGAGTAAGTTTCATGGGCATTAACTTGTTGCTTTACAGCTGGCTGAGGAGTAGATTTTTTAATGTTATGTCACCTAACAGGATAGTATTAAACCCTCTATACACCAGGAAAAGCAGTCATGACTGTTATTATTTGAGCCCACTGAAACTTCATATATATATATATATAAATATATACATATTTATGTGTGTATGCTCAGTTGTGTCCAACTCTTTGTAACTCCATGGACTGTAGCCCGCAAGGCTCCTCTGCCCATGGAATTTTCCAGGCAAGAATGCTGGAGTGGGTTGCCATTTCCTATTCCAATGTATATTTATATATTATATATATGTAGGTATATGGGAGTTGGTGATGGACAGGGAAGCCTGGCATGCTGTGGTTCATAGGGTGGCAAAGAGTCAGACATGACTGAGCGACTGAACTGATGTTACATACAAATTTAAGTCAGAAGGAAGACAGCACATTGAAAGCAGAACGTCACTGTTACTATTGCACGTATGAGACGATGGCAGCCTAGCAGCAATTACATGCGGCTCTCACTAGTCTGAGCAAGGGGCTGGCAAGCTCTCACCATAAAGGACCAGAGAGGAAATATTTGAAGGCTGCAGAGCCTGTGAGCTCTGTCACAGCCACTCAACTCTGCTATTTCAGTAGAAGTTGTAGCTGTAGCATATACGTCAATGACATAGCTGTGTTCAGATAAAACTTTATTTACGTTACCAGGCACTTGGTCAGTGTTGGCCAAAGGTCAGTATTCAATGGCTTGTCCTCTAAGCCTCTTAGATGACATTCTGGCAAGCTTTGCTTCAGTGGTTATCAAAATCTATTAGCAAAGGCTTGCAATTATGTTAGTTCTAAAGATTCTCCTGTAGAACTTGAGTTTATAGCAGCCCTGCCCTGAAGCAGGTCAAGGTCTGACTCTTCCTAGATTTGTAAATAGTACAAGTAAAGCTGCAATATGAGACTGAGACTCTCTTTGCAAAAAACCCCTCTCAGATGAGATGTTTCGAGGGGCTTCAATCTAGAGGGGGAAGAGACCCTACAAGGAATAGAAGGAAGTATCTCAGTTGGCAAGAGAGTCCTAGGACAGTTGAAAGGGTAAAGCTACTCAGAGTTTTCCACATTCTCTTGTGTGACTTCATCTAACTCTTAGAGTGCCATGTTTTCCTAGTTAATGCCCTAACTTGTGGGTAAGAGACTTCATGTCAATATAAACTCAGAGTAAAGTAAACCAGCCACCTGAAGATTAAAGTGTTTTGGTTTGTACCTAACACAGCCCTGCAGCTGTGCTGGACAATGGCTCTTTCACATGGTTGTTAAAAGTCCCCGGTGCTCAGCCCACACCTTGGCCAAAGTATTTACACATTTGGACTTCTCACTTTCTCAAGTGGGGGTAACTAGGGCCATTTTAAGTCTCTGGGCATCCTGAGAGGATGTGGAACCCACATGCTCTCTAATAACCTGTGACAATGACCGCTGTGTCCCCATAGTCTTGGCTGGAAGGTGCATTTCATTCTGGGTGACTACAGTTAGGCATTTTATGAAGTGCTTCACAATACTCTGCCTGAGGCCTTAACACCAGCTGAATGTTTGCCATGGGACCACAATAGATCCAAACACCAATTCTCAATTTCTTTGATTTCCTTGCGTCTATTATCTATAAACTCCCTTGGTGCTTACAGATGTCTGTATTTAGAAAATCACTTGATGGCATCCAACAGAAACTGAAAATATCTGATAACAGAATATGCTGTGAATGTTTTCTGGGAGCTCATGGAAGGGCCAAGGAAACAAGGTTCAGAAAATGGGCAGGGAAATGGACTCTAGGAGGGAGCTAAAATCACAAATAGACCACTGTCTCAGACCACGGACACAGAGTGTCAGAATATAAGGCCAGTTACACTAGGGAAGCCATAAAACCCTTCTCTTGGCAAACAGGTCTGGAAGGAGCAGGCAGGCTGAGGAGGCAAGCTACTGTCTGCTCAGAGTGATCCCTGCTGTTGGTTCTACTGAGAAAGAAAATTGAGTAAATTTCCTGCCAAACGTTTTGTTTTAAAAAAAGTCTGAATGACTTTTTACCAATGATATTAAAAATGTTTTTATCCTAAATTTAGAAAAAGTTGCATTTAATCAAGAGAAGAATATAGCCTAATTCACACACACACATACACAGAATTCCCTAAAAATGGCAAGTTGCACTCATATATTATCCTTTCAACATAGAACATTTTCCAACAGGTCATATTTAATCTGCTTTCTCTCATGTAGAGACTCTGAGTGACAGAGGATCACATGATCCCAGGGCTGAGCCTGACCATGGAGTTTCCAGAACAGTCAGCAGGATTTCGAAGATAGTAGGTCTTTGTTGAATCACATGCCTTTAAATGAGTGCCCATGTTCCTCTGCCTCACATCTGACCATTTTCCTCATTTTCCTTTGCCCTATAAATCCCTAAATGTCACTTCCCAGAGTTTTTACTTGTGTGCTTAATGGTTTCTACTGAGGAGACGTTTAAGGTACTTTAGAGCAGCCAGCCCAGGGCTCCGAAAGTCTGGGCTCTCTCTCCTGCAGCCTGTGCTGCTAAGTGTTCTTGGGCAACCTTGAGTCTGTGGGGGCTGGTTTTCTTACCCACAGAAGCGGGGAACCCCCTTCAGAATTACGATTCTCTAGCCTGGAAGGCTGCATCCATGGGGTCGCTAGGAGTCGGACACGACTGAGCGACTTCACTTTCACTTTTCACTTTCATGCATTGGAGAAGGAAATGGCAACCCACTCCAATGTTCTTGCCTGGAGAATCCCAGGGATGGGGGAGCCTGGTGGGCTGCCGTCTGTGGGGTCGGACAGAGTCGGACATGACTGAAGCGACTTAGCAGCAGCAGCAGCAGCAGTCTTTTATGAGGGCTCTTAACACGTCTGGTAGGTCAGCTCCATCACCTGATGACCTAGCATCCTACTTCTTTAAATAAAATTGCAACAGACGTTTCTTTGAGTAGCTCCTTTTCCTAGCCTTCTGGAACCTTCTGTTCGCCTGGACATTGCACAGGCAGCTTCCTGCACTTCTCTGGGTGGGTGAGGGCCCCTGTCTTTGAGGGCGGATGATGGAGCAGCCAGACTAGACTGCAGTGATGGCATCTCATTCTACAAAGCTTGTTTCAGGAGATTATCAGACAGGAAGCTTGAAGCAGAGGTAGGTGTACATGGATGTTTTCATCTCTGTATCTGCCTCCATCTCCTTTATTACATATTTAGGATCAGAACTAAAACCCAGTGATATTTCACAGTATCTTTTCTACTCTTTCTTACTCTAATCCTCTTTTATTTGTGATTAATTAATATTAACTATTTTTTAGGTGAGTGATTAATTTTTACTTTCTCAAAATTTCACACATAGTGTTAAAAAAAAATCAAATGCTATTGTCAGGGTCACCCAACTTCCAATTTCAGCTTTCCAAAAACTCTAACATTCTGCTTTTTATTTCAATATTTACATTCAGTATTTCTAAAATATCATGCTTATGCTTTTTGTTATATTTTCAGTGTCACTTAGTGTCTTTAAACCAGTCAATCCTAAGGAAATCAACTCTGAACATTCATTGGAACGACTGATGCTGAAACTCCAATACTTTGGCCACCTGACTGAAAAAGACTGACTGATTGGAAAAGACTCTGAGGCTGGGGAAGATTGAGGGCAGGAGAAGAAGGGGGTGCAAACAGAGGTGAGATGGTTAGATGGCATCATCGACTCAATGGACGTGAGCAAACAATGGAAGATAGTGGAGGACGGGGAAGCCTGGCATGCTGCAGTCCTTGGGGTTGCAAAGAGTCAGACAGGACTGAGTAACTGAACAACAACAACCCGGAATCAAAGTGGAGGCTCTGGCGCCTTTCCTGTCCGCTTTCTCAGGCGATTCCTTTTCCCCAATACACGTAAAAGGCAAATGTCACTATTCAGTGTTTGCATTAAGATATCTGTATTATTTATAGCTATGTATTGTAGTCACATTTTTATGATGTCCTTCCCCTGGAACGAATAATTTCCCCTTTTCCTTTCTTTTGCTTGGTTGTCTATGTGCCAGTTATTAATTCGGCTACACACTTCTGAAGCCATTTGACCACATCGGGATTCTGTCATCATTCTCTTTTCGGTGGGACCGTCCCCTTCCTGATGGTACGGAGACACGGTCACCCCCTAGGATGTCTGCTCCGCTCACCTGGCGAGCATCACGCTGGACCAGCAGTCCTCACTCCACTCTCCTGGATCTCCTCCTGCGTGCTGCCTGACTCTTCATTGGCTCACTTTCTTAGCTTGCATTAAGATTCACACTTGAGTTAAGAATTCTTTTTTTTTTTTTTTTTTACTTTATTTTACTTTACAATACTGTATTGGTTTTGCCATACATTGACATGAATACACTTAAGTAAAGAATTCTGTGTTGGAAGTGGTTCCCCTAACACAATTTTAAAGACATTCATCTGTTGTCTTCTAGCTTCTATGCTGTTTTTAAAAAAGCTCAGACTTCAGCAATTTATGATTCTGTGCAAAGGACTTGTTATCATCAAATTTTAGGTGGAATATTAGCTGCAAATTTGTAAGAATAAGGCACTAAGAAGGTGACTGGAAGCTCTGTTTTATGGTTGGGATGGTTGGGTGATGAATGGCAAATTTTGCTCTGCCCTAGGGGGTAGGGAGTTGTTTCACAGAGAAGCTATCAACAGTGAGGTCTCCGTATTGTTTCATCCAGATTGGTCCATTTCTCCTTGAGAAAGATTATACCCTCACTGAGTATATTATGCTAGATAGCAGTAGTTTTGAGACAAGGATAAAATCTCATTGGTTGGTATTTCAGTTGTCACTTAATCATCCTCTCTTTGGTACTGACCCTGCCCTTGTCTCCTACATGTCTGTGTCTAGAGAGTATATTGCTAACAACTGATGCAGGGATGTTCAAGTACTTATAGCAGAGTGATAGAGAAATTATGGAGAAGAAGGTGAGGAGCTGCACCCTCAGGTTAGAGCATAATCGCTTGGTGTCAGGAAGGAGAGATCTGGGCCAGGAAGAGCCCCTCTGCCCCTTGATCCTTCACCTGAAACCCAGGCACAGAGAACTCACACCTCTAATGTTCACAGCTTTCCCTTTCTCTCTGTCTGTGATCCTCACCCTCCTCTGCACGGCCCTAGCATGACAGGGCCCCTCTGCAGGGAGTCACCCCTCTCTCACTAGAACCATCCACACTCAGTCATCTCTTCATTCCGCAAACCTCTGTGGAGCGGCTGAAGTGGAGGGCTCTGCTGTCATTTGTCCACAGCACTGGGGGACAGGAGCGCTTCCTTCCTTCCTGGTGTCGGAGCACGGAGAACAAATGAACAGAGGGATCGGTGAACTGATGGACGGATGGCTTCAGGAAATGGGATGTTCTCCGTAACATGAGCCGCTAGAAATAGCCAGGTCAGGTGTCCGGTTACGTCTCCAACAAAACCAATGAACCCTGGATACCTCTTCCTCTACTAAAACATTTCTGCCTTAATTGAAAATAGTTTCTTTAGAAAAGCCAAAATGTGGGTTCAATTAATGAAACGAATAGGGATAAATTAGGAGACTGGGATGAATAGATAACATTCTTCTACATATAAAACAGATAAACAACAAGAACCTACTGAATAACACAGGAACTATAGCCAATATCTTGTAATAAGCTATAATGGAAAAGAAACTGAGAAAGAATATATAATACATATACATATTTATACATATATTTGTATATGTATAACTAAATCATTTTGAAGTACACCTGAAATTAATACCACATTGTAAATGAACTACATTTTTGATTAAAAAAAAGTTGCTTGCTTTGGAAAAAATAAACTAAAAAAACTCCCCCCAAACCATAAAAAAATCAGGATACATATTTGACTCTCTCTTTATATATAAACTAACATCAATTTTGTTTAAAAAGAAGCATGCTTTCCAGCTGATGTTGTGATAAAAAGTAAAATCCTCCACCAGTCTATATATTATTGCTGAATATATATATATATAATTACATACATGTGTATATTTTGACACTGTAAATATATACATAATATATGTTAAATGTAGAAATTGCATTGATAAATATCAGTTGTTCACGCAATCTTTATGGAAGGCAATTTGGCTGTATATATCAATTGTGTGTTGAAAATTTTAAACACTTTTATTTAATTACTGCTGGTAATTCATTCTAAGAAATAATCCAAAGAACTGAATTTGCTTGATGAACAAGGGCTTATGGCAGTATTGTGTGTAATAGTGAAAAATATGGAACCATCTAAATGTCCAACAATAGGGTAATAACTAAGTAAATTATGGGAGATAATTATACAGTCATTAAAATAATGTTTATAATGAGGTTGCAGTAATACTATAGAAGAATTTATAATAAAAAATAAAACTATAAGAAGGCAAACTTAGAGCATGATGACATCCATATTAAGTACCAATAAATCCATTTACACAACAGAATGATGGTACACAAAAATGCCAAGAGTTATTGTTTCTAAGTAAATAACTTCAAGTGATTCAAAAATTTCTTTTTCCTGCATTTCTTTATTTTTCACATTTACTGTACTGGATATTTTGTAATGGAAAACATAATAAGCAGTTAGAAATAAAGACACCAACGAGGCCAAAAACTAAGTTACATTAAATGTTACGTTTGGGCTTCTGTGGTAGCTCAGCTGGTAAAGAACCCTCCTGCAGTGCAGAAGACCCCGGTTTGATTCCTGGGTCAGGAAGATCGATCCCCTGGAGAAGGGCATGGCAACCCACGACAGTATTCTTGCCTGGAGAATCCCGTGACCAGAGGAGCCTAGCAAGCTGCATGGAGCTCCATGCATGGAGTCGCAAAGAGTTGGACAGGACTGATTGACTAAGCACAATGCAAGTGATATATTTACTAAAAAGAAAATCATAAAATCATCACTGCCTTAGAAAACTCAAGGTGTAAGTTTATTGTTCCCAAGGGGCTAAAGTGGAATAATGATTTTGGATGCCATGATTCTGAATTTTCACTGGCTCTGACTGGTTTGCAGAGGCCAGTGGCTGAGGTGCCAGCAGCAGCCTTCATTAGAAATCCTAGCCCTGGGCACTGGCAGCCTCTGGGGCCAGGCTGGTCTCAGGACAGACATGCAGCCCCTCCACAGAGCTCTGTCTTTGGTGCTCAATTACCTGTCCCTCACGGTGTCAATTCTGCCAGCTCCTATGAGCTCTGACAAGATAAATGTTGGCAGGAGAAGATGAAACAGACTGACAGCCACTGCATTCAAACAGGTCACTTACAGAGGAAGGGAGTTTAACAACATTAACATCAGAGCAGCCATTTTAAACGTCAATCTCCCTCCTCCAGTGATCGGAAAACATACTCTCTTGGTTTTTATTCAGAGCTGATTCTTTTGTGGCTAAATGAGGCCGAGTATCACTCAGGGAGGCTGGATGCCTAAAGCAGACATATTTTCCATCCAATGCTGTCGCAAAAGGTAGAATTCTCGGATCTCCCTTCCTCTCTTCTATTTAAATATTATTTCAAGTTTTAATTAGCAAAATCTTATATGTACTGGATGTCAACTATTAAGTATATATTTTTTTAAATGACTGTTAAAAAAAAGAGGCGGGAAAAAAACAGCCTGACCATTCGGCATGCTTGTCCCCCTACATAAGCTGATAAAATGTATTATTAATTTTTTTGTTCCAAAGTCATTTGCTTCTTCTGGAAAAACAGAAGAAAACATCTTGGGTAGAGCATTGTTTTGAGGGTTAAAACACCCCCACCACACACAGACAACCTGATAGTGTGCCAGCGAGTTCCAACAAGGGGAAAAGGAAACACTGGTTAAAGACAGCATTTCTGGAGATTTAGGAAAGAAAGTGCGCCAAAATGCCAGACTGAAAGAAAGGCAACCGGTTTAGACATCAGAATTCGAAAATCTTTGGTATCAAACATTTCCTGGGTTTTGGCTCCTGCTCCTCGAAGAAATCTTCATCTTTTTACAGGACGTGAGAGGCAAAGACTTCCTGACTGGACTCTCTCCTTCAATCTGGAGGTCCTTTGGGACACGTGGTCAAGGCAAACAGTCCAGCACCAATGGCTTCTCACTTGTGGCTTCTCTGCCACTGAAATTTCCCAAGTAGCAAACTCCGCAGATGGGTGGATGGGAAACACATACATCCAACCCATGCGGTGCCTTTTCCTGTAACTCTCCTTCTTTCTTTTTACAGAACTTTGAAAATTCCTGGCATGTCAAGCCCTTGACCATCTTCCTACTTTTCTGTTTCGAATGGTTGCATCTATGTTGGCATTTTTGACTGGCTGGAACTTCAGGAAAAAAATCTTTGCATGAAAAGATGTTCAAGAGGAAAAAAAGATACAGATGGCACCTGGGTTGAAATGTCACAATACTGTGCCAAGAGGGATGACCAGATAATGAGACAGCTAAGCTTCATGCAAATATGGGATCTCTATCCACTTCTGGGGAATCTCTTCTGCTACTCCTGGCTTCTTTGAGACTCTCGGGGTTGGGGGTGGTTGGAATCAGAAGTCAAGGCCCCACATATTTGAGAACTAAAAGACTTTTGCTCCAAAGCTGGCTTCCTGCTGGTTGATACCAAGGTTATTCATTAGGCAAAGTCATTAGTCACATCACATTACTTCTGCAATCAGGCCTTTGATGATCAGTTTTAAACTTAAAAAAAAAAGAGTACAATTCTCAACAGACACAAAAAGATGATACCCTTACCTGGTTTATTAAACCTCTGCAGTTTTCTCATTGTGGCTGGGTCTTCTGCATTTTATGTCTTCTCTTATTTTATGTTCCTGACAGTTTTTTTTTCTTTTTCTTGATAATTATTACTGCCTTTTAATCACTCACCCTGTCTTGAGGCCCTCTGCTTGCTGAAAGCATCTTTCAGTCCTGGATGTCACAACAATGCGGCTGGACCCTCCAGGCTCTACATAGAACCTGCTGCTTAAACTCTGTTTAGCATTGGGTTTTCAGTCCATTTGTTTCTATTCCTAATGTTCTCTCTAAACTGCAGTCTCAGAAGGGAAAAGGCCTCAGGGTCTTATGTCTGCATTCTTGCAGAAGCTCAAAAAGCCACCCAAACCAAGACACCTCAGCTCCCTCAGCTCTTATGCCCTTGGAAAGATCACAAATGATGATGTATGATGTCACTTGCAAATATAAAAATTGCTGTCACAGAGGAAGACAAATATCATAGGATATCACTTATTGTGGAATATAAAAAACTATGCAGATGAACTTAAAGAGACTCACAGACATAGAAAACAAACTTACGGCTACCAAAGGGGAAAGATGGGAGGAGACGTGAATTAGGAGTTTGAGATTAAAATATATTTACGACTATATATAAAATAGCTAACTAACAAAGACTTACTATATAGCACAGGGAGCTCTACTCAATATCTTATAATAATCTTTGCTAAGTCACTTCAGTCGTGTCCGACTCTGTGCGACCCCATAGACGGCAGCCCACCAGGCTCCCCCGTCCCTGGGATTCTCCAGGCAAGAACACTGGAGTGGGTTGCCATTTCCTTCTCCAATGCAGGAAAGTGAAAAGTGAAAGTGAAGTCACTGAGTCGTGTCCAACCCTCAGCGACCCCATGGACTGCAGCCTTCCAGGCTACTCCGTCCATGAGATTTTCCAGGCAAGAATACTGGAGTGGGTTGCCATAATCTTTAAGAGAAAACAATCTGAAAAAACATATATGTATACATACACACATGCATATATATATGTACATATATTTAAATCTCTATATATGTCCATGGAATGCTATACAGTCCATGGAGTTCTCCAGGCCAGAATACTGGAGTGGGTAGCCATTCCCTCTTCCAGGGGACCTTCCCAACCCAGGGATTGAACACAGGTCTCCAACATTGCAGGCAGATTCTTTACCAGCTGAGCCACAAGGGAAGCCCTGTAATAATCTTTAAGGGAAAAGAATCTGGAAAAGCATATATGTGTATACAGACACACACATATATGTACATATACACACATATGTACATATATGTAAATCGCTGTACACCTAAAACTCACACTACATTGTACAACTATTATACTGCAATAATATGAAAAACGCTGTCATTACAGGATTCATAAACGATGAAAGGAAACGCCCCCTCTCTCTCGGGAAGACCAAAGCAGATTTCCATCCCGGCTGCAGGAAACGTGGAGCTCTGTGTGGTACAGGCCGTTGCGCATCCGCAGGTCTGGGGTGTAGGGAGTGCCGCCCAGGGACCCAGTGAAGGTGCCGAGCCCTGCAATTCCCTCCGGCTGTTCTGGACCGAGTCCCCACGGCCTCGCTCCATCGCCCTCAGGGAGGGAGGGGCACCCTGCCCCCAGGAGCAGAGAGCAGTGCTGCTTGGCTATCCGCGTTGCCTTGGAAACGCTGGTGGGGAGCCCGCTTTCCCCTCATTAAGGGGCCCGTCCATTTTCAGTGGATTTTCTCCGGGGTTCCTCCCGCTGTTTATGCCACTTAAAGAGACCCTAAAACCCTTTCCTACTTGCTAAAAAGAATAAAAATGACATTTTTTTCAGGACTTCAATATTTAAAGTCCTAACAGATAATGCGTGGTTTCAATAGTAATGCCAATTCACCGAAACCCCTCAGCGGCACATTTTTTCCCCGTCTCCATGGATTCTCAGGCTTTATAATTACATATTTTCTCCCCCCTTTTTTCTTTCATCGCCTCCTTTTCTTCATATTCCACTGCCAAAGAATCTGTGCCACTTGGCTTTTCTGTGATCCCAGCGCTCTGATCAGATACCTGGGTCCTTTTGTAGGTTTAAGAAATCACAGACGCTCAGATTTGGAAATCTACAAAGCAGCTTTCCCCAACACACTCAATAAATGAAGAAAAAAAATAAAATATAGAAAAAGATGCTTTATAAATGGGGATACATGGTTTAGACATGGAAAACTGTTACAAGAATAAAAACGATCGAATGTTTCAGACACCTGACACCTTCGTTTTTTCTCAACAGAAGGTTGAACATGTTAAATGTGATTTCTGCTTTTCAAAGCATATGCCTGAGCGTTATTCTTTTATTTAATCCTATTCAACCATTGGACACTGTGTGTGAGGCACCAGTAACTGTGTTTCCCAGCGTGCCTTGCTGCTGTGTGTGACCAGAGTGACTGACTAGGTCTCCAGTGGATTCTAAGTGGAGCTGACGCGTGCTTCGATCAGATGGGGATGTCTGAGAAGCAGGAGTCCACCATGAGCTCTCCTTCCCTCTCATTAGCTTCCTATGCGAACAGCAAGGTCCTAAGCCACGGTGGAATTGTGGTAGAAGGCATTCCAGGCCCTCCAGCCTCGGTCCGGCAGTTTCTGATGTATGGCAACACAGAGCAGACCGCTCTGGATGCCTCAGAAAAAGCTCTGCATTGACTCCCATCTTGGCCACAGATGCAGGCCTGAATGAAGGACACGGAGGTGTAAGAGACAACGTCCTTCTTCTTCCAGATGGGTGTTCCTGCTTGTGTATGTGTGTGTTTTATTTTTAATCAGCATTTCCAGTAGTCACGTATGGTTGTGAGAGTTGAACCATGAAGAAGGCTGAATGCTGAAGAATTGTTGCTTTCGAACTGTGCTGCTGGAGAAGACTCTTGAGAGTTCCTTGGGCCCCAAGGAAATCAAACCAGTCAATCCTGAGGGAAATCAACACTGAATATTCATTGGAAGGACTGATTCTGAAGTTGAAGCTCCAATACTTTGGTTGCCTAATACGAAGAGCTGACTCATTTGAAAAGACCCTGATGCTGGGAAAGATTGAAGGTGGGAGGAGAAGGGGATGACAGAGAATGAGATGGTTGCATAGCATCACTGATTCAATGGACGTGAATTTGAGGAAACTCTGGGAGACAGTGCAGGATAGAAGAACCTGGCGTGCTGTAGTCCATGGGGTCTCAAAGAGTCAGACACGATTGAGCTACTGAACAATTTTCCGTCTAGTTCATCTTTCTGTTTTTCCCTTAAACTAGCCAACCTCCACTGTTCAGGGTAGTTGTTCTGAAAAGATAGGTCCTTTGGGTGTTGCTGTATTCCTACAGATATTCGGAAGGTAAGAAAGAGGCAGATGAAAAAGGCTTAGTAAGCATCACCACCACTCAGAGTAGCTCTAAGGATTACTTGTTCATTTGCACAGATTCACTCATGTGCACACTGAACCCATTTTCTTTAGTAAAATGAAGCCCCTGAGTTTACTGCCCTCTGTCTTCAGGTTTCTCCTCCAACTGGACCAGAATGCCCTCCACCCTACTGCTCTGGTACTCTGTAAATATGGAGGGACATACAGACAAGATGATGCCAGGTGATGAGGTATCTGGTCCAGGCTGGAAGGGCTCTGGAGTGAAAAGACTTCTAAAATTAATAAGTGCTTGCAGAGAATGTTTACTGTGGGAGGATACTTGTACCATGTTTTCTAGAAGAAAATCATCAGTGAAGAGCAAAAATAACAATTGTTTTATGCAGAAACAAACACTTTCTGACCTTTTATTATAAATTGCTGTGAGATGCATGTTATATATATGCATTTTCAAAAGAATGATTTTTCCAAAAATGACAAAACATATATTCATTCAGCTCACCGCTCTTGGTTACCTGCTCTATTTTAATATCTGAGATTAGTTAACCTTTTAAGGGGGACAGAAGTCTTCTAGGGAAATAACAAGTAATGTTGGAACCCAAGAAGGGACCTGTGGTTTGAGGCAAAATATTTAGGTGTGGGCTCTATTTTTCAATTCATACAATCACGTTTTTAAAGCAAGGAGAAGCTCTGCCACGGTCATATGATTTGGCAGGAGCCTGAGGTCAGAGACTTCCCTGGTGGCTCAGACGGTAAAGCGTCTGTGTACAATTCGGGAGACTGGGTTCAATCCCTGGGTAAGGAAGATCTCCTGGAGAAGGGAATGGCAACCCACTCCAGTATTCTTGCCTGGAAAATCCCATGGACAGAGGGGCCTGGTGGGCTATAGTCCATGGGGTTACAAAGAGTTGGACACAACTTCACTTTCTTTCACTTGAAATCAGATGGGAACTGACCTGCCCTTCCCTGGTGACCCGGGACGCTGATCTGTCATCCAGACAGGGCTTACACTCTGAGCTAGCTCAGGCTGTGTCTGACATTCCTCCTACAAACTGGTCCAGATGCAGAGAGCGAGTTTAATTAATGATGGTTGTCACCCAAAGGGCCTGGGTCTAGAGATGTGGGCGCACAGAGGGGCAGCCTCCTCTCCTCCGGGGAGGCGCAGACATCTTCCAGGAAAGTCGATCTAAACTCTGGGTCTTGCCTTTGTACTCTGTCTGTGCCAGCAGGTGGGAGGGGACTCACGAGCAGGGCTGGATGTGAGCAGAGCCTCCCAGGAAGATGGTGAGGAACCTTCAGTGTCTGGAACAGACCGTCTGCTGGAGGCAGAGGGCAGCTTGGGAGGGAGGCTCGGGACTTTGCCACAGCCCTATTTAGCTAGGATAGATGGACCTGTCTTCTGATACTGCTGTGAATGCCAGCGATGACAAGCATGGAAGCCAGTTTTTATAAAGGGAGCAGAATTCATAACCCAAATGTGGCTGGGCACTGTAGTCACCTCCAGGATGAAATAGTCGCTTTCTACCACACCCCGCCTTCTAACACACAGATACTGAAACCACCCACTGTCTCCCACAGTGTTGCCATGAGAGCTGCCAATCAGAAATTTCAAGGTTGTCTCTCCCCTGCTCGGAGCACCTCAGTGGCTTTCTGCTGCTCGTAGGACCCCTGTGCAAACTGTTTGATGTGGTTTATAAGTGCCTCTGCCCCAGGGTTTGATTTCTCCCGCAGAGTGTATCCTGAGTGTGGACCTCTTGCATTCTTTCTACATGAGTTTGCCCTTGGGACCCAGCTTGCTTGACCCTGTGCATGTGGTCCTTAGAGGCAGTTTCAGCTCTGGGTCTCAGAGTCAGCACAGAGTCCTCAGCCCAGATCTTTCTGCTTCAGCCTTTAAGGAGAGGGTCCAGCTCCCGCCAGCCCCCAGTGGGGCCAAACTGACTGTTCTGAATATCCTCTTCCCTGGCGGAAGGCTCCAATACTGAAATAGTATGAACCCTCCTGATGCAAGAGCTGACTCACTGGAAAAGACTCTGATGCTGGGAAAGATAGAAGACAGGGGGAGAAGAGGGTAGCAGAGGATGAAATGGTTAGAGAAGAGAGTAGCAGAGGATGAGATGGTGGGATAGCATCACCGACTCAACAGACATGAATCTGAGCAAACTCTGGGAGGTGGGGAAGGACAGAGGAGCCTGGCATGCTATAGTCCATGGGGTCGCAGAGTTGGACACAATTTAGTGACTGAACAACAACAACAAAAATGAGCTGTATGTCTGAAGTTGCAGCTGCTGATTTTAGAATCCAAAGGGCAGGGACTCTGCTCACTCAAGAGTGAGTCTCTCCTAGACTGTCGGAGCCGACACCACGGTGGGGAGCGCTTTGGCAACAGCAGAAGCCGAAGGATGCGCAGGTGGGGGCAGACATGTCAACAGAAACCCAAGGGCTCCAAACGTGATTCCTGGCATGTAAGGAACAACAAGTAAGATGCAGTGAATTAAAGGCACTTCCCAGAGCCTGGTGCTGGTTTGGAGAGATGTTGGGGGTGAGGAATTCCTAGGAAGAACAGAAGAAGAATATTCTTAAAAGGACCCTTGCATATGCAGTCATCAGACAGTGAATCCTCTGCCTGTCCAGAGACCCTGGAAGAGCTCGGGGGAACTGAAGCATGGGAGGTGTGGGCTGCAGACCATAGGCCCGTTTCCGGAGGCTGCTGACCAGAGGTTCTGGCCTGGACACAGAGGGCCAGGCAGTCTGTGTGATGCTGCAGAGTGGCCAGTGTCAGTCCTCAGAGCTTTACAACTACAGATGCCAGCGTCCCGTGCCAAAGCCTCCTAACAGTATAGGCTTGGGGGTCACCTGGGCATCTGTGTCCTTGAAAAGTGTCAAGAGGTTCTGACATGCATTTCCCAAATGATGACCACCATGACCCTGATAGGCAATGCTCTGGAAGGAGAAAGTGAAAAGGGCATGGTCCACTCTCTAGCACCTAGATCTAGTTCACATGTTGGGTGAAAATAAAATATAAAATAAAATGAGGTTTCATGATGGATGAAATTTCTCTGAGATCTCAGTATTTGGGGTTGTATCAGATTGTGTTGTTGCTGTTCAGTCACTAAGCTGTGTCCAGCTGTTAGTGACCCCATGGACTACAGCACCCCAGGCTCCTCTGTAGCCAACTTCTCCCAGAGTTGGTTCAAATTCATGTCCATTGACTCGGTGATGCTATCTAACCATCTCATCCTCTGCTACCCCATTCCTCTCCTGCCTTCAATCTTTCCCAGCATCAAGATCTTTTCCAGTGAGGCAGCTCTTCACATCAGACAGGCAAAGTATTAGAGTTTCAGCTTCAGCATCAGTCCTTCCAATGAATATTCAGGACTGATTTCCTTTAGGATGGACTGATTTCATCTCCTTGCAGTCCACAGAACTCTCAAGGGTCTTCTCCAACACCACAGTTCAGAAACATCAATTCTTTGGTACTCAGCCTTCTTTATGGCCCAACTCTCATAGTGGTTAGTAAAGTATTAATAAAAGGCATCAGAACTCATGAAGGAGTCCAGCTGAGGAAGCCACCTTATTACTTTACCCTGAAGCAGCAAGTGCACCTGAGAGCCTGGATTCTGGAATCTCTGTGTGTGATTAGACACATTCTAGTCACATTTCACAGAAAGCATACACTACAGGGAGAGCCTAAGAACAGGTGTGTGCATGAGGTTACAAGGACAGACGAGTACACTGAACACTTCACAAACCTGTCATTTGAAGACAATGAGCACATCCTGTAAATGGAGAATCTGACGATGCAATGTTTACAAAGGAGGTGAGAAACGTGAGTGTGTGCTACAAGCTTGCTGGCTTCATAATCATCCATCCTCCAGCGTAAGATTCATGAAACAGCAGTGAGCACCAGAGATCTTAGGAAGGGCTGCTCTATCCAGACCGTTGTGGGTGAGTGCAGCAGAGGCGAGCAATGACAGAGGTTATGGGTGCTCGGTACAATGAGGCATCCGTAAGCTACTTTCTGGGGTGCTGCATGCCTCCCCAAGAAGAAGTGTGTCTGCTGGGAAAGGCAAGTAAGGAAAGTCCCCCAGGAAACCCAGGCAAATAGGCATTGTTCTCTGAATTCAGTGGGAGACTGATTTCTTTGCTTAGAAATTTCCAAGAATTTAGGTTATATCTCTTGAAGAAGACTGCCTTTATGAATATCTTTTATCCAGTCTCTTATGACATTTAGAAAATTCCATTTTTTTTTTTAATTCAAAGGGTCAGAATTAACCAGGTCAGAAGTGAAATAGAAAAATATGTCTATGTGTATGTCTGCCATTGTGTGTGTGTGTGTGTGTGTGTGTGTGTGTGTATGTTGAAGGTGGTACTCAAAGGGAATGGGCAGCACTTTAGTCTTGCCATATAGCATCTTGGCAAATATAGATGTAGAAACGTCACCATACTAAACTAAATTAGGTGTCTGTGCTTGACAGTATTGCCTGCAGTTAGAATTTCAAAATGATAGTCATATTAATACTTTACAGTCAGACTTGGTTTTTTAATTTATTATTTTTTATCAAAGGATAATTGCTTTACAGAATTTTCCTGTTTTCTGTCAAACCTCAACATGAATCAGCCATAGGTATACACATATCCCCTCCTTTTTGAACCTCCCTCCCATCTCCCTCCCCATCCCACCTCCCTAGGTTGATACAGAGCCCCTGTTTGAGTTTCCTGAGGCATACAGCATATTCCCATTGGCTGTCTATTTTACATATGGTAATCACGATGGTATGATCACTCACCTAGAGCCAGACATCCTGGAAGGTGAAGTCAAGTGGGCCTTAGAAAGCATCTCTACGAACAAAGCTAGTGGAGGTGATGGAATTCCAGTGGAGCTATTTCAAATCCTGAAAGATGATGCTGTGAAAGTGCTGCCCTCAATATGCCAGCAAATTTGGAAAACTCAGCAGTGGCCACAGGACTGGAAAAGGTCAGTTTTCATTTCAATCCCAAAGAAAGGCAATGCCAAAGAATGCTCAAACTACCGCACAATTGCACTCATCTCACATGCTAGTAAAGTAATGCTCAAAATTCTCCAAGCCAGGCTTCAGCAATATGTGAGCCATGAACTTCCAGATGTTCAAGCTGGTTTTAGAAAAGGCAGAGAAACCAGAGATCAAGTTGCCAACATCTGTTGGATCATGGAAAAAGCAAGAGAGTTCCAGAAAAACATCTATTTCTGCTTTATTGACTATGCCAAAGCCTTTGACTGTGTGGATCACAAGAAACTGTGGAAAATTCTGAAAGAGATGGCAATACCAAACCACCTGACCTGCCTCTTGAGAAACCTGTATGCAGGTCAGGAAGCAACAGTTAGAACTGGACATGGAACAACACTCTGGTTCCAAATAGGAAAAGGAGTATGTCAAGGCTGTATATTGTCACTCTGCTTATTTAACTTATATGCAGAGTACATTATGAGAAATGCTGGGCTGGAAGAAGTACAAGCTGGAATGAAGATTGCCGGGAGAAATATCAATAACCTCAGATATGCAGATGACACCACCCTTATGGCAGAAAGTGAAGAGGAGCTAAAAAGCCTCTTGATGAAAGTGAAAGAGGAGAGTGAAAACATTGGCTTAAGGCTCAACATTCAGAAAACGAAGATCATGGCATCTGGTCCCATCACTTCATGGGAAATAGATGGGGAAACAGTGTCAGACTTTATTTTTGGGGGCTCCAAAATCACTGCAGATGGTGACTGCAGCCATGAAATTAAAAGACACTTACTCCTTGGAAGAAAAGTTATGACCAACCTAGATAGCATATTCAAAAGCAGAGACATTACTTTGTCGACTAAGGTCCATCTAGTCAAGGCTATGGTTTTTCCTGTGGTCATGTATGGATGTGAGAGTTGGACTGTGAAGAAAGCTAAGCGCTGAAGAATTGATGCTTTTGAACTGTGGTGTTGGAGAAGACTCTTGAGAGTCCCTTGGACTGCAAGGAGATCCAACCAGTCCATTCTGAAGGAGATCAGTCCTGGGTATTCATTGGAAGGACTGATGCTAAAGCTGAAACTCCAGTACTTTGGGCACCTCATGCGAAGAGTTGACTCATTGGAAAAGACTCTGATGCTGGGAGGGATTGGGGGCAGGAGGAGAAGGGGACGACAGAGGATGAGATGGCTGGATGGCATCACTGACTCGATGGACGTGAGTCTGAGTGAACTCCAGTAGTTGGTGATGGACAGGGAGGCCTGGCGTGCTGCGATTCATGGGGTTGCAAAGAGTCGGACATGACTGAGTGACTGAACTGAACTGAATTGAACTGATAGTTTCCTTTGCAGCGCAAAAGCTTTTAAGCCTAATCAGTTTCCGCTTGTTTACTTTTGTTTTTATTTCCATTACTCTAGGAGGTGGGTCATAAAGGGTCTTTCTTTGATTTATGTCATCGAGTGTTCTACCTATGTTTTCCTCTAAGAGTTTTATAGTTTCTGGTCTTACATTTAGGTCTTTAATCCATTTTGAGTTTATCTTTGTGTATGGTGTTAAGAAGTGTTCTAATTTCATTCTTTTACATGCAGCTGTCCAGTTTTCCCAGCACCATTTATTGAGAGGCTGTCTTTGCCCCATTGTATATTCTTGCCTCTTTTGTCAAAATTAAGGTACCCATAGGTGCATGGGTTTATTTCTGGACTTTCTATCTTGTTCCATTGGCCTATATTTCTGTTTTTGTACCAGTACCATACTGTGTTGATGACTGTAGCTTTGTAGTATAATCTGAAGTCAGGAAGTTTGATGTCTCTAGCTCCATTCTTCTTTCTCAAGACTGCTTTGGCTATTTGAGGTCTTTTGTGTTTCCACAAGAATTGTGAAATTTTTTGTTCTAGTTCTGTGAAAAATGCCATTGGTAATTTGATAGGGATCATGCTGAATCTGTAGACTGCATTTAGTAGTATAGTAATTTTCACAATATTGATTCTTCCTATCCAGGAACAACATGGAATATCTCTCAATCTGTTTATGTCATCTTTGATATTTTCATTAGTGCCTTAAAATTTTTTGTTTACAGTTATTTTGTTTCCTTAGGTAAGTTTATTCCTAGATATTTAATTCTTTTTGTTGGAGTGGTGAATGGGATTGATTCCTTAATTTCTCTTTTTGATTTTTCATTGTTAATATATAGAAATGCAAGTGATTTGTGTGTATTGATTTTGTATCCTGCTACTTTGCTAAATTCACTGATTAGCTCTAGTAATTTTCTGATGCTATCTTTAGGGTTTTCTAAATGGCAATCCACTCCAGTACTATTGCCTGGAAAATCCCATGGACAGAGGAGCCTGGTAAGCTATAGTCCATGGGGTCGCAAAGAGTCGGACACGACTGAGCGACTTCACATTCACATGTACAGCGTCATGTCCTCTGCAAACACTGAGAGCTTTACTTCTTTTCCAATCTGTATTCCTTTTATTTCTTTTTCTTCTTTGATTGTTGTAGCTAGGATTTTCAGAATTATTTTGAATAATAGTGGTGAAAGTGGGCACCCTTGTCTTGTTCCTGATCTTAGGGGGAACGTTTTCAGTTTCTCACCATTGAGACTAATGTTTGCTGTATTCTTATCATATATGGCCTTTATTATGTTGAGGTAAGTTCCTTCTATGTCCATTTTTGAAGAGTTTTAATCATAAATGGGTGCTGAATTTTGTCAAAGGCTTTGTCTGCATCTATTGAGATTATCATATAATTTTTATCTTTCAATTTGTCAATATGGTATATCACATTGATTGATTTGCATAAATTGAAGAATCCTTGCATTCCTGGAATAAATCTAACTTGGTCATGGTGTATGAGCTTTTTGATTGTTGCTGAAATCTGTTTGCTAAAATTTTGTTGAGGATTTTTGCACCTATATTCATCAGTGATATTGGCCCATAGTTTTCCTTTTGTGTGTTGTCTTTATCTGGTTTTGGTATCAGGGTGATGGTGGCCTCATAGAATGGGTGTGGAAGTGTTCCTTCCTCTGCAAATTTTTGAAAGAGTTTTAGAAGGATAGGCATGAGCTCTTCTCTAAATGGTTGATAGAATTCTCCTGTGAAGCCATCTGGTCCTGGGCTTTTGTTTTGGGGGAGATTTTTGATCACAGCTTCAATTTCAGTGCTTGTAATTGGGTTGTTCATAATTTCTATTTCTTTCAGGTTCAATCTTGGAAGATTAAACTTTTCTAAGAATCTGTCCATTTCTTCCAGGTTATCCATTTTATTGCCACATAGTTGCTCATAATAGTCTCTTATAGTCCTTTGTATTTCTGCATTGGCTGTTGTAACCTCTTCTTTTTCATTTCTAATTTTGTTGATTGATTTGATTCTTCTCTCATTATTTCTTGACGAGTCTGGCTAAAGGTTTGTCAATTTTGTTTATCTTCTCAAAGAACCAGCTTTTAGTTGTATTCATCTTTACTGTTGTTTCTTTCATTTCTTTTTCATTTATTTCTGCTCAGATCTTTATGATTTCTTTCCTTCTACTAATTTTGGGTTTTTTTTCTTCTTCTTTTTCCAGTTGTTTTAGGGGTAAAGTTAGGCTGTCTATTTGATGTTTTTCTTGTTTCTTGAGGTAGGATTGTATTGCTATAAGCTTCCCTCTTAGGACTGCTTTTGCTGCATCCCATGGGTTTTAAGTTATCGTGTTTTCATTGTCATTTGTTTCTAGAAGTTTTTTGATTCCCCTTTTGATTTCTTCAGTAACCTGTTGATTATTTAGAAATGTGTTGTTTAATCTCCATGTGTTTGTGTTTCTTAGTTTTTTCCTTGTAATTGATATCTAGTCTCATAGCATTGTGGTCAGAGAAGATGGCTTGATATGATTTCAATTTTCTTAAATTTAATGAGGTTTGATTTGTGACCCAAGATGTGGTCTCTTTGAGAATGTTCCATGTGCACTTGAGAAGAAGGTGTATTCTTCTGCATTTGGATGGAATGTCCTGAAGATATCAATGAGATCCATCTCATCTGAAGTATCACTTAAGAACTGTGTTTCCTTATTCGTTTTCTGTTTTGTTGATCTGTCCATTGGTGTGAGTGACATGTTAAAGTCTCCTACTATTATTGAATTACTGTCAATTTCTCCTTTTATGTCTGTTAGTGTTTGTCTTATGTACTGAGGTGGTCCAATGTGGGGTGCATAGATATTTACATTTGTTATGCCTTCCTCTTTGATTGATCCCTTGATCATTATGGAGTGTCCTTCCTTATCCCTTGTAATCTTTATTTTTAAGGTCTATTTTGTCTAATATGAGGATTGCTTCTCTAGCTTTCCTTTCACATGGAATATACTTTCCCATCCTCTCACTTTCAGTCTATATGTGTCTTGAGGTCTAAAGTGGGATTCTTGTAGACAGCATATATATGGGTCTTGTTTTTGTATCCATTCAGCCAGTCTGTGTCTTTTGGTAGGAGCATTTAATAATTTTAAGTTTAAATTAATTATTGATATATATGTTCCTATTGCCATTTTCTTAATTGTTTGAGGTTGATTTTATAAATCTTTTTTCTTCTCTTGTATTTCTTGACTATATAAGTCCATTTAACATTTGTTGTAAAGCTGGTTTGGTGGTACTGAATTCTCTTAACTTTTGCTTGTCTGAAAAGCTTTTGATTTCTCCATCAATTTTGAATGAGATCCTTGCCAGGTACAGTAATCTTGGTTGTAGATTTTTCCCTTTCAGTACTTTAAATATATCCTGCCATTTCCTTTTGGCCCCCAGAGTTTCTGTTAAAAGATCAGCTGTTAAGTGTATGGGGTTTCCCTTGTATGTTACTTGTTGCTTCTCCCTTGCTGCTTTTAGTATTCTTTCTTTGTGTTTAGTCTTTGTTAGTTTGATTAATATCTGTCTTGGTGTGTTTCTCCTTGGAATTATCCTGTATGGGACTCTTTGTGCCTCTTGAGTGGATTGATTATTTCCTTTCCCATGTTGGGGAAATTTTCAATTATAATCTCTTCAAAAATTTTCTCAAACCCTTTCTTTTTTCTCTTCTTCCTCTTGGACCCCTATAATTCAAAGTTTGGTGCATGTGATATTGTCCCAGAGGTCTCTGAGACAATCCTCAGTTCTTTTTATTCTTTTTACTTTATTCTGTTCTTCAGAAGTTATTTTCACCATTTTATCTTCCAGCTCACTGATTCCTTCTTCTGCTTCAGCTATTCTGCTATTGATTCTTCCAGAGTATTTTTAATTTCAGTAATTGTGTTGTTTGTCTCTGCATGTTTATTCTTTAATTCTTCTAGGTTTTTGTTAATTGATTCTTGCATTTTTTCCCATTTTCCTTTCAAGGTGTTTGATCATCTTTACTATCATTATTCTGAATTCTTTTTCAGGTAGTTTTCCTATTTCCTCTTCATTTGTTTGGACTTCTGTGTTTCAATTTTGTTCTTTCATTTGTGCAGTATTTCTCTGCATTTTCATTATTATTATTTTTTAACTTATTGTGTTTGAGATCTCCTTTTCCCAGGCTTCAAGGCTGATTTTTTTTTCTTCCTGTTGGTTTTGGCCCTCTAAGGTTGGTCCAGTGGTTTGTGTAAGCTTCTTATAGGGTGAGATTTGTGCTGAGGTTTTGTTTGCTTGTTTTTCCTCTGATGGGCAAGGGTGACTGAGGTGGCAGTCCTGTCTACTGATGATTGGGTTTGTATTTTTGTTTTGTTTGTTGTTTAGATGAGGTGTCCTGCACAGTGTGCTATTGGTGGTTGGGTGATGCCAGGTCTTGTATTCAAGTGGTTTCCTTTATGTGAGTTCTCACTATTTGAAATCCCCTAGGGTTAGTTCTCTGGTAGTGTGGGGTCTTGGAGTCAGTACTCACACTCCAAATGCTCAGGGCCTAATCTCTGGTCAGGAATGAAGATTCCACAAGTGTTTTGTTATGGCATTAAGTGAAATTAAAACAAATATCCAAAAATGAGAAAACAAAAATGAACCCCAGACAAATGCCAGTTATAAAATCAGGCAAATAATAATTAAAATGGAATATACACTTATACATATACACTCTTGAACAAAGTCAAAATAGTTCAACAAAAATAAAGTACAATAGATTGACCCAGTGAACAAAGGAAATCAAAAATTGTATTTACCAGTTAAGAATAAAACGACTAAAGCACAAACTGGAAAACAAAACTAAAGCAAGGTGCAAAATGGGGGATAAAGCAATGAAAACAAAACAAATACTTTGAGAGGAAAGGAAAGAAAGAAAAGAAAGAAGACTAGATATACAAAGTTAAATAGAGGTAGATGAAGATGATTTATATATATTAAAGATTAACTGCAAGGGGAAAAGAACAACAGGAGAGTCAAATAAAGGAATAAATGTAGAAAAATACAATAGGTTTAAAAAATTAAAAGTTAAAGTATAAAAAAGAGAAAAAAAGATGGAAGAAAAAAGGAAAAAAAAAAAAAAAGGAAAACTCCACAGAACTGCAAAAGCCCAATGTAGATGCAGAGGTTTATAACAACAATAAAAAGTGTGACTGAATATACATATATATATATACACACACCCATAAGCAAAATCAAAACAGTCCAATAAAAATACAGTAGACTAACCCAGTGAACAAAGGAAACCTAAAATTATATCTACCAGAACAAAACTAACTAAAGTACAAACTGGAAAACAAAACTAAAGCAAGGTGCCAATTGGGGAATAAAGCAATGAAAATAAAACTAACAAATATGTTGAGAGGAAAGGAAAGAAAGAAAAGAAAGACTAGTTATGCAAAGTTAGAGGTAGATGGGAGAAGGCAATGACACCCCACTCCAGTACTCTTGCCTGCAAAATCCCATGGGTGGAAGAGCCTGGTAGGCTGTAGTCCATGGCGTTGTGAAGAGTCTGACACGACTGAACGACTTCACTTTCACTTTTCACTTTCATGCATTGGAGAAGGAAATGGCAACCCACTCCAGTACTCTTGCCTGGAGAATCCCAGGGACGGCGGAGCCTGGTGGGCTTCCGTCTATGGGGTCGCACAGAGTCGGACACAACTGAAGCTACTTAGCAGCAGCAGCAGTAGCAGGGGTAGATGAAGAAGATTTATATACATTGAAGCTTAAATGTAAGGGGAAAAATAGCAGTAGGAAAGGCAAGCAAAAGAATAAATGTAGAAAAAATATAATAGGTTTAAGAAAATTATAGAATAGAGGAAAGAAAAAAATGAAAGAAGAAAGAGAAAAGGAAAAAAGGGAAACTCCACAGAACTGAAAAGGCTCAACATATCTGGTTTTTTGTTTCTTTTTTTCAAATTTGGTGAGTGGCATTTCTGAGCTCTGTGTCTCTGAAGTAGACTCCCCTCACTTCATACCTTGAAGGGCTTAAAGGAATGTTGTGACTTCTGTTCCAGGAGGTCAGACATGAGCCCTTTCTTTCCTGGATCTAGAGTGCCCAAACAGTTTTATTTTGTATTTCACTGAGCCTCAGAACTTCTACATCAGAGGGGACAGTATGGAGCTCATTCCCCAAACATTTGAATGTCCCAGAGATGCATATCGGTCCAAAGCCATTTTGCTTGGAATCAACCCTCACTCATACCTGGGACTAAGCATTCCTACTTTTTCACCCTGCTCTACTTGATGGGATTCCCTGGTGGCTTAGACGGTAAAGTGTCTGCCTGCAATGCAGGAGACCAGGATTTGATCCCTGGGTGAGGAAGATCCCCTGGAGAAGGAAATGGCAACCCACTCCAGCACTCTTGCCTAGAAAATTCCATGGATGGAGGAGCCTGGTGGGCTACAGTCCATGGGGTCACACAGAGTTGGACACGACTGAGCGACTTCACTCACTACTTTATGAATGCAGATTCTTAGCAACGTGCACTTGGGTTGTTGTGCATGGAATTTCCCAGGCAGGAATACTGGAGTAGGTTTCCATTTCCTTCTCCAGGGAATCTTCTCAACTGAGGGGCCAAGCTGATTCCTGCTTGCTAAGATTCAACCAAGGGTCTCTTCTCCTGTGGAGCTGGCCTCACTCCTCCAGTTCCTCCTGAGCAGTGTACCATCACACTTCTTCACCCCACTGGGTAGCGCTCAGAGCACTGCTTGCACTTATCAGACTGTCCCTACGTGTAGCATCCTTTTTGGATCACAGCATCTTGATGGTTGAAACCATGACTAACCCACCATTCAGTCCAACCTACATAATACCCATACTTTACATGTGACACATACATGTTTGTTGAATGCACATTTCCTTCTAGGTACATAAAATTTCTTTCTTATAAAAAGTCATACTGGCTGATTCTGAATAGTGATATTGTGGAGCCAACAAATTTAAACAAATTTATTTTATATTTCACTGAGCCTCAGAACTTCTACATTGGAGGGGACAGTATGGAGCTCATTCCCCAAACATTTGAATGGCCCAGAGATCCATATCAGCCCAATGTCATTTTGCTTGGAATCAACCCTCACTAATATCTGGAACTGAGCATTCCTACTTTTGTTCTTATATAGAAATGTTCTTATTTCAGGACATATTTTTGTTTATTTCAAGATGGAGGCCAGAATACATTAATGATGAGGGGTGCAATGAAGAGAATGTACATTGCAGATGACATTCTACTTTTTATCTTAATATGTACTATGTTTTTCTCATCAAATGTGTTATGTTTCCATAGCAGCAGTAAGAAGAAATCAGGCTGATTGCAGAAATAAAATACTGTTTCACCTTGAAAATGCATCCTTTGCTGAATTTGTTTAATATAAAAAGGCAGTTTCTTTTCTATAATGAGTAAGTTACACAAATGCATAGATTATAACATCGTGGTCTCTAGCATATGTACAGAGGAGCAAGGATTGGATTTTTGTCTAAGGAGGATCATTCTTGAAGGTGAGAAATGTAAGCTAATAATTGGCAGGTGTAACAGTGGGGGAAAAGGTTAGCTAACAGATATGCTGGTTATTAATTGTAGAATTCAGAGCATGGTTTGTGAAGGAAATGATGGCTCGTGAATCCTGTCGTGAATGATAGGTCTGTGTCAGAAAGTGAGGAATGATGGGCAAAGGGTGTGCATTCTGGTCACAGTGACCTGGGCTGCAAGCCCTCCTCCAAGAGCTTCAGCTTGAGGGCTTTTTGACCTTCCTGAGGGCTGGTTTCCTCTTATTCAAAGTGCAGACAGTGACCTCAAACTCACAGCAGATAAGCGTCATTTACAGGGAATCATTTATACAAAGTGCTTGAGCAATCGTTTTCTAGATTGAACCATATCCTCTCAGCAAGATGCCGTGGTCCCCACCCCCCAGGACCTCAGAATGTGACTTTATTTGGAATCCCGATCTGGACAGAGGTAACTGAGTTAGAGTGTTGTCACTAGGGTGGGTCCTCATCCAATATCTCCGGTGTCCTTATAAAATGGGGAAATTCGGATCTTAGAGGGAAGAAGACAACGTACAGACACAGAGAAAAGATGGTCATGCGACCGGAGTCATGCAGCTACGAGCCACCGGACTCCAAGGAACACCAGGAAACAGCAGAAGCTGGAGAGATGCTGGAGGACAGTCCAGCCTCCCCTCCTGGTGGAGCTCATCCTGGACCAGTGACACAAAGTCACTGCGGCCTGACAGCACCTGGATGCTCAGAACTGGAAGATGATTCTGTTGCAGTGCCGAGGTCAGGGTGGTAGCAGAGGACAGAAGGGAGAGGAAGGCAGGACCATGATCAGGAAGATTCCTGTTTCCCACATTCAGGAATCTGATCAAATTTGATCCATCCTACTGCTTTGGTTGATTCTTAAAACCGGCAGTGGGAGAAACTGAGTGAGCAAGTGTAGGCGTCATGGTTCTCTGTGCATTTTCTATCACGAGCCTCTCCATCACTGCTCAGACTTTCTGAAGTGGCAGACGTGGTGACCCAGCCTTGGGTACAAATCTGTAGACTAAGGATGGTGATCTGTGTGGCAGTCAACCACGCCCTGGTCCCCAGCCCCCGGAAGGCCACCATGCGTGCCCAGGGCATCACAATCCATACAGCATAGCTTGCCTTTTATCTTCTCCCCTCCAAAGCTCAGGGTCAGGAAAAGAGCCTCCCTTTGAAGATGTGATGAGACCATTTGCCTCCGTGCTGGTAGGATGCTGTCCCAGCAGGATGGCAGCTGCAGATGCCTGCCTCCAAGCCCTGCTCAGGGGCTTGTGTGGGCGGCACCAGCCGTGGAAAAAAGCTGGAATCTAACAGGCGTGTGTTCTTCCGGCTGCTGCTCAGCTCCTCCCTGGTCCTGCAGCCCCAAGGAGGTCTCCCTCCTGGGAAGCCAGTGAGGAGGGAGCCGCCCCTGGACCAGTCCGAGGAGAGCTGGAGGCGGAGTGGAGGTGGACCTGCCCCTCCTCTGACCCACAGAGACCCGAAGGTACAGACACAGTGGGACTGACACCCCAAAGTGAGAGAACTGGCTGGGCTGATGGAACCCAAAAGCCAGTTTCACTAGGCACAAGTCTCTCTAGATAAACAGAGCCGTTGTGTATTAAGCTTTGTCATAAAACCAGTTTCCCCAGATGCTCAGCTTCTCATCTAGCTCCTGGGTGTCAGGCTTCATGAAGTTTCCTTTCTCTCACCTCTTGCTGGGACTGCTGTGTGATGCCTCCAGACGGTGGCCATGAAAACACGTGGGGAAATCCGTTAGCGGGGCCAGCCCTGTAATGCCAGTGCCCCCTCCCTCGATGCCTGAAGCTGGTAGATTATCACCTTAGAGATCTGCTCAGAACAGACAATGCCAAGACTGTCTCTCAGCTACAACTGTTTCATCATGGACACTTTTCCAAAAGCTTTTCTTGGTCCGTCACATAGAAGCACAGCAATCGTCACCATTTTCAGTGACTCTGGATTCAAAGACAAATTGTTTGCAACTGCTGAAAGCCATAAAGCTAAAATTGCCATCAGCTCCGAACACGGCCAGTTTAGAATCCAGAACTGTCACGTTGTTATGTTCTCTTAAGAAAATTAGCTTTGCCCCCTCTATCATTTGTAACAACTGCACATTGCGCAGGCATGCCCAGTTGCTCAGTCATGCCAGGCTCTTTGCCGCCCCATGGACTGTAGCCCTGCAGGTTCCTCTGTCCAAGGAATTTTCCAGGCAAGAATACTGAAGTGGGTTACTATTTCCTACTCCAACAACTTACACATTATATATGCTGATATTATTGAATCATAGGCTTTTTGCCCTAAAAGGGATTATGGAATCATCTAATCAGAATTTCTTTCATTTTATAAATGAGGAAACTAAGGACCAAATCACTGTGCTTCTCCTGGTTCTAAAAGCTAGTCATCAGGCTCGGCAGTCAGAACAATAACCCAGCTTTTCCTCAGCATTGAGGTTTGGTGAGGGGACTGTTCTCTGGAGGACAACCTGTGGGCAGCAGAACCCGTAAGGGCTGTCTCTGGACTCCAGTGCCCGACTCCTAGAGTGCTCAATCCAATAACAAGGCTGGGTCATCCTTTGAGTCTTTGCAGTTACCAGCTGGAGTCTGGGCCTGATGGAACCATCTCTAAACAACAGAAATGTTGACTCCGAGGGTGCCAACTCAGCCAACTTCTGAGAAAAGGGGAGCTGCTCTTGACTGTACAAGTGGGTGGACTGCCCTGGTTGACCAGAAGGTGATAGATGGAGGTGAGATGCAGACCATGAGAACAGCTCCTCCGATGGTCCTAATGCCGCAGAGTTGGCTCTCATGGTGGGTCAGCATGGAGAGAGATCTGTCTCCTCACCGGCCCAGGTGATGGGAATGGCTGAAAACATCTGTACCTGCAGTGAAAGCAAGTGGAGATACCCAGGGAACTTTCTTTCCTGGGACCTCAGCTGGGAAGAATATTAGGACCCTGAGCTGTGTTGCAATGGAAGCTTTTTGTCAGCGCAAGGAGCCAACAGGGTAACAGTTCAGTTCAGTTCAGTTCCGTTGCTCAGTCGTGTCTGACTCTGCGACCCCATGAATCGCAGCACGCCAGGCCTCCCTGTCCATCACCAACTCCCGGAGTTCACTCAGACTCGCATCCATCGAGTCAGTGATGCCATCCAGCCATCTCGGGGCGGCTCAGAATACAGAGGGACACTCATCCCTGAGACCTCTTGCTGGGTCATAGTCAGAGGCCTGTGCCCACACCCAGGAATGTCCAGTAGGTCCCAAGGCCATGAGACCATGTAGAGGGACTTAGAGAGGATGGGTCCAGGACACAGCTGCCGCCCAGGCCCGGACACTCCTTCTAGGAAGGGTGGGGCTGCATTCTTGCAATGGTGTCACCCAGTCCTTCCGGGGATCGTCCTGGAAGCTGCCTGCTAGAAATGGAAAACTATGTATCCTTTAATTGCTCATGATCCCTGCAAAATTCCCGGGCGTGGTGCCTGTGGGGATGTCCCTGGAGGGTCTCTTGGTTTTCAGAGAAAGAGGGCAACATGAACCTGGGTGGCTGCTGACGACGAGAATCTCTCTGCTCCTCTCTCCTTTGCACACTGTCTCTTCTTCCGTTCTTTATTTCTTCTATATTCTTATTTCTTCTACATTCTCTGCTACTTCACTGGAGAGATGAAAAGTTTTAAGTGTGGAGGGAATGTAGCTATGACTCTTTTTTGCTTCATTGCATTTTAAAGATAGAAGATCAAGCCTGGAGAGGAGTAGTGTTTTGAGGTAAAGAAAAGTGGAGCCCGGAGCCCAGACAATTCTTAATATGGGATGGAACATCTCACTTCCTCACTGCTGGCCACCTCTTCTTCTTCACACACACCTTCTTTCACCTTAGCTCCTAAACAGTTGGACAATACCTGTGCTTCTCCATCCACTAAGTCACAGATTTTAATAACACAGGTGGTTTCAGATTTTCTGGAACCTTGGAAACCAAACAAAGCCACGTGACCTCAATGGGTTTAAATTTCTGGTTCATAGAGTCATCTTTGCTTCTGTGACTTCTAACCTCAGGTCCGTTATCCTCACCCTTGGAGGCCATGTTCTCACCTCTACCTGGAGGAGGTTGGACTACAGGGTCTCTAGAAGTCATTGGGGCTACAACATTTTATCATCTTTCAAATCCTTTCCCTGACATTGGTCTGTTTGGAAGATACATGTTGGAAAGAGTAGGATGTTTAAGACCTTCCCGTCTGGTCAGCCTACACACTGAAGAGATTTACCTGTCATCCTTGAGGGTTGCTCTTTCTTAGATCTGCTCAAGAGTGAGCCATGGGACACAGCACCCCCTCCACCCCATAGTACCCATGTTCCCGTGTGCATCCACTGAACAGCTGTCGGTGTTCAGGGTCAGAGTTCCAGTACAGATTTGTTTTTTTTTTCCCTTTTGGCTGCTTTCTGTGCTGCTTTTTGGATTAGTCTCTGGATCTGGCTGTTCCCATGAAAGCCAACTAGCTCACCCACATCTAAGAGGCAAGAATTATCTCGCAGTAACATTTCTACAATTTGGGGTTGTACTGAAGTCAGTCGGAACCTTGTACCCATCTTACAAGTGGGAAGTTATGGTGTATCTCACTAGGTAATACTTAGGAATACTCAGTAATACTTAGGAATACATTTTATTAAAACTATTTAAGACCTGTGCAAAAATAAGCACAAAATATTATAGAGAGAAGACAGAAAATGTCTAAATATGTAGAGGTAGTCTGAGTTTATAAAAAAGAAACATTAAAAGCTATAAATATAAGGCATAAATAAAATAAAAAATAAAATAAATAAAAGCTTATAAATATAAGGTAATAAATGAAATATTTAAAACTATTAAGACTACAAGGAGATCAAACCAGTCAATCCTAAAGGAAAATTTCCTAAAGGAAATCAGTCCTGAAAATTCATTGGAAGGACTGATGCTGAGGCTGAAACTCCAGTACTTTGGCCACCTGATGCGAAGAACTGGCTCATTGGAAAAGACTCTGATGCTGGGAAAGATTGAAGGCAGGAGGAGAAGGGGATGATAGAGGATGAGATGGTTGGATGGCATCACTGACTCAACGGACATAAGTTTGAGCAAGCTCCAGAAGTTAGTGATGGACAGGGAAGCCTGGCGTGCTGCAGTCCATGGGATTGCAAAGAATCAGACATAACTGAGCAAGTGAACTGAACTGGTTAAAGTATATATTTTCTCCAGACTTTCTATAGCTTCAATATGATCCTATAAAATTCTATGCATGCTGTTTTTAAAGCAATTATTGGGCTGTTTTAAAAACTGATTTGGAAATTCAAAATCTGAAAAATATCCAAAATATTATGAGAGTTGAAAATATGATCTAAAGACTTGTGTCATGGGCCTAAAATGGGTAGGCTAAAACTCTAAGAATTCTAGCAAAAACCATAGAAGAAAAATCCTGCAATTCTGAGGTAAGAAAAGAATTCTTAGAGAGGACCAACAAAGCACAAATCAGTAAAATATATGCATTTATGTTCCTCAAAGATAAAAACTTCTACTCTTTAAAGAGTTCACAATTAAGAAGAGAAAAAGTCATTGACTGTGAGAAAACATTCTCAGTCTCTATGACTGGAAGGGTTCTTATCTAAATCATGTAAATGATTTGTACAACTCAATACTAAGGGGAAAAAAGTTTGATTATACATACATTTATCTTATTAGTTTATCTTTTTGTTTTTATTTTCTACTTCTATGTAACAAAGTACCACAAATTTAGCAGCTTAAAATTTACTATCTCAGGATTTCCACAGATTAGGAGTGCAGGCAGTGCTTAGCTTGGGTCCACTGCTAATAAGGCTCTTATCATGATGTCACCCAGGGCTGAGGTCTCACCTGAAGCTAGGGCTCCACTTCCAAGTTCACCTGTTTGATTCCAGGGATTGATTTCCTTACAGGAGTGGCTTGTTCTTTGAGGCCAGCAATCTCATTCTAGAGCCTTTTACAAAAGTTTCGCCAGATTAGGTTAGACCCCCCAGGAAATCTCCCTGTTAATTAACTTAAAGGCAACTGATGAGATGTTTTAATCACTGCTGCCAATCGCTGCACCCTGACTCTAGTCATGGGAATGACACCCATCACTCACAGGTCCTGACTGAACGGATTACAAGAGCAGGTACTCTAAGGAGGCAGGGAATCTGGGGGGCAGACTTAAGAATCCTATATGCCATACTTTCCATATAACCCAATGATTCCACTGTGAAGTGTTCCCCAGATCAGTAAAAACATACGTTCACAAAAAGACTGATAAGGATATGCTGATACCAACCTTATTCATAATAATTCAAAACTGAAATAAACCAGTCCACCAGCAGTTTAATAAACAATCTGTAGTTTAGTCACGACTCACTAATGTAAGGAGGAAAAAAAAATGATATATGCTACAACCACTGATGGCTCAGTGGTTAAAAATATCTGCTTTCCAAGCAGGAGACTCATGTTCAGTCCCTGGGTTGGGAAGATCCCCTGGAAAAGGGAATGGCAACCCACTCCAGTATTTCTGCCAGGACAATCCCATGGACATAGGAGCCTGGCAAGCTACCGTCCATGGGGTTGCACAGAGTCAGACAGGACTGAATGGACTGAACAACAGCAACAGCAACAACACAGATATGTCTCTAAAATCTATTGCGTGAAAAAAGTCAGGAATGAGAGTTCATAGATTATGGTTCCATTAATATGAAATTCTAAAACAGGCAAAATCAAAATCTACTCTAATCAGGAGAGTGATAGAAATCTGATCCCTGCTTTTATTAGGAAAGGAAGGGCTGACTGCAAAGGAGCAAGATGGAACTTCCAGAGTGATGGAAATATTTTATGTTTTTTTTTTTTTTTTGAGAGATCACAAATGCACATGTACGCATTTGTCAAAACTCGTCAAACTATACACTCAAACATGTGCCTACTATGTAAATTATGCAAATTATATCTCAATAAAGTTGATTTTTTAAAAAAGAATGTTTCTATCAAAACCAAGCAAAAACAAACTCCAGAGGCCAGATTATCTCAGAACACATTTGGAGATACTTCTCTGCTTGCATATAATGTCATGTTCATGCCGAAATCCTGGCTGCCTAGTTTAGTTACTCAGTCACGTCCGACTGTTTTGTGACCTCATGGACTGTAGCCCCCCAGGCTCCTCTGCCATGGAATTTCCCAGGCAAGACTACTGGAGTGGGTCACCATTTCCTACGCCAGGAGATCCTCGAGACCCAGGGATTGAATCTGCATCTTCCGTGTTGGCAGGCGGGTTCTTTACTGAGCCACCAGGGCAGCACCCTGTATGGAAACATCCCTGCTTTTAAACACGCCTGCCAGCCAATTAGGGGCCAGCATCTGGCATCTATGATTGGTTTCATTTGTCTTGCAGTTTGTGGATCTTCTAGTATCTCCACAATTGGTTCATTTTCTGCCTGAAGCCTTTGTGCATCAACGTCGTCCTTTTCTTTAGCAGAACAAGGAATAAGTTGAAAGAGAACATAGTTTCTAACATCTGTAGCAAAGTTGATCATGATGGTATTAGCAAAAGGTTTTTCTTACAGGACTTCTAATTTTATACACGCACAGAGCAACATATTTCACGAGATTTATCTCCTTTACAAAAAGCAGTTCCAAAAATACACTATGTGAATTGTCAAAATTGTACTCTGCCACTTTGTCAAGGGAAAGGAGAGTTTGTCTTCACCAAGCATTACTGATCCAGTTGACTAGCAACCAGGCATGGGGAAGAAGGACTGTGAGGTGATGGGCTGTATCCCGCTTGAATGATTGTAGATACTGGGGCTGCGGCAAGACCAGTGCATGGGGGAGGGGCTTGGGGTGTTCTCTGATTCTTCTACAGGAAGCTTGGAGGCCCATGGGCATGTCATGTACTTCTTGGCACCTAGTGGAGATTCAATAGATGAATGAATGTATATTGGTTATATATTAATATTATATACAGTTATATATAATACATACCCATTTTATGTGTGTTTGTGTGTGCTCAGTTGTGTCTGACTCTGTGACCCCACAGACTGTGGCCCACCAGGCTCCTCTGTCCATGGGATTTCCCAGGCAAGAATACTGGAATGGGTTGCCATTTCCTACTCCAATATATAATATGTACATATATCAGTTCAGTTCAGTCACTCAGTCGTGTCCGACTCTTGGCAGCCCCATGAATCGCAGCATGCCAGGCATCCCTGTCCATCACTAACTCCTGGAGTTTACTCAAACTCATGTCCATCAAGCTGGTGATGCCATCCAACCATCTCATCCTCTGTTGTCCTCTTCTCCATCTGCCTTCAATCTTTCCCAGCATCAGAGTCTTTTCCAATGAGCCAATTCTTCGCATCAGGTGGTCAAAGTATTGGAGTTTCAGCTTCACCATCAGTCCTTCCAATGAATATTCAGGACTGAGTTCCTTTAAGATGGACTGGTTAAATATATAATAACATATATGTCCATTTTTTTTTCAAATAAAAATGCCCAATATATAGTCAAGGCTAATTAAATAATACTTGAAAACATGTTATACTTATCTCAGATTTTAAATAATTGTGAATTATGAACCATAAGACATTATAAAGAAATGTCTTCAGTTCATATAAAAGAGCTGGTGAAGATATCAAGACCATTATTAAAAGCATGTTTAAATGAGATCTCAAAAAATGTCACCTATTTCATTCTTATGACATCCTGGTAGAATACTGGCCAAACTGATAATTTTGCACAGGAGCAAATATGGCCAGAATGTTGCTAACTCTCTGTGTTTTAAAACAGAACACCTAACTATGTCGCTAGCAGTCCCTGGGGGTACTCATTTGACTTGCACCTGTCATCCAGCTGCTCACAGACCAGAAGGGAGTGCCTAGTATTTGGTGATTTCAATGTGTCCTGTACAATAAAGTCATAGGATGCACAGAGCCTGTAGGGAGAGAGGCAGGACACCAGCAGAGGAAGCGGTGTGGTGTTAACAGAAGCTGGGTTCTGGGATTCCTGCAGACAACTCTGTAACTGAGATATGAGAAAGGAGATACGTGATTTGGGGAATGAAAAAGTGGAAGAAAAAGACAGAAGAGAGAGAAGGGGCAGATCAGCGAACAGGTGAGTACAGCTGGAGGAGAGGGGCGAGAGAGATGACCTTGCCAACTCACCAAGGGCTGCATTTGCTGCCTTAACACCCCTGACCTCTGAGTTGCAGGCTTCAAGTCAATGACATTGCGATAACAGCTTTATCACTGTGAATTTCAAACCTTACCACGTGCTCAGGGATGTTTAAAAGTATGTCAGCAACACACTAAGCTATGCTCTTAAGATGCAAGTCATAAAGACAATCATTGACGGAGGATCATGGATTAGCCAAAGGAAGTCACATGTGTGAAATGGATAAAGTACACTCTTTCAGAATTGTCAAAAAGTAAGCACATTTCTGAAACACCTATAAAGCAAATCCCAAAATATTTCATCCAGTGCTAAAAAATGGAACTCCAAACAACACACAAAACCCTTGTCTTTTTTCACAGTTCTATAATGCAAAGTGTAAGTCATGTTTTGCCCATAATTTCTTCTTGAATGCTCAATTTTCAAAAGCAATCAGAGTGAGTCAGATCCAAGGGTCTGTATTTCACCAACGTACAGAGTATTAAATTTACTGTTTGGTGGGGTAGAGCCATAAATTTGAGAGGATTGCATATGGAGCATGTAAAAGGTATTCTACTGTGTGGGTTTCAACACAGTTACTTATTTGGTCCTAGCCAAAAAAAGAAAACCATGCTGTGAATGTTAAATAGTTTTGTATTACTTAAAAAGCCTTTGGGTACAATTCAAGACCTTGACTTCACAAATATTAGGAATGGGACACTTTTAGTGCACGTTCTTATTAAAGCTGTTTAGTTCTAATGAGTATGAAATGCAGTGGTAATCACACTCAATTCCAGTTCTTTGTTCCTTTTTTAATTGAAAAGAACAAAACTTTAACAACCATTTGCACATGTCCTTTTAGGCACATGACAAATATTCATTCAAAACTGACAAAAATAAATCCAAAGGTCTCTACAACAAAGTGCTTGGCTGTTAATTATTAATGGTTAGAGTCAATTTAGGGGCTTCCCAGATGGCTCAGTGGTAAAGAATCCACCTGCCAATGCAGGAGAGACTGGAGATGCGGGTAGTGTCAGGAGGATCCTCTGGAGGAGGAAAGGGCAACCCGACCCAGTATTCTTGCCGGGGAAATCCCATAGACAGAGGAGCCCCGAGGGCTAGTGTCCATGGGGTTGCAAAGCGTGGGACGCGACTGAGCAACTGAGCATGCATGCAGAGCAAATTTTCCACAAAATATTTTGGGAGATTGAAAGCTAGATGATGTTTCCCTCTCTTCCATGTTACACAAGAAGAATTTAAAAGAGTACAGCAAAATGCACAAGAACAAAATGTCCTTAGCTCATGCCTCACTTGATAGGTGTTTGTGATAACCCCTGATGGAAGCTATCCTACTCCAAAACACAATTCCAAGTGGTTCTGACTTCTATTTTCATTCAAAAGTGATCATGGAAGTTGAGACGTTACCTGGAAGCAGATTATCAAACGAAGAGCTTGAGTTCTTCAGAATAACTATAAAACTCTTCCTACGTGTTTTAGTATTTCCTTCCTCAAGGTCCCTGACCTGTGCACCACTTCTTTAAAAGACCTTCCCAAACAGCTCTTAATTCCTTTCAAACACCTGTGGACAATACTTTTGTATAAGAGCTTCACTTAGCTTCAGGACCTGTAGAATTGCCTTTTGCAGGTAGCTGTAATAAAAGTGTATAGTAGGAATCTTAGATTGTAAAGGACCTTTTTGTGCATTAATTTCCAACTTCCAACTTAATGCCATTATCTCCTTCAATTTAAGTACTCTTGGACAATTCTCAGTGGCAGAAAACAACATACTGCTTCAAAAACAGTCATTGCTGGATAATCTCAGCTACCAAAATTCTTCCTTAAAATAGGAAGCTATCAACATTGTTGACCAAACATATCAAAATTAGCACAGGTTGTTACTATGTGTTTAGACTCATCTTTATTGACTGAATTTATTTCAATGGGTGTTTACTTGTTTTATAATTCAACTAACTGGAATAGCTGCAATAAGACTTCCTTATATTGCTTGAAACATGAATATGCTAAGATGAGCTCTTTGGGGCTAGAGAAAACAAGCTTCATGTGTTAACTTTGTCAACATGTAACAACTTTGGGATCTGGCTCCTGACCAGTGCCCAGAATGGCCTGTTCCTTTTAATGGAACCCAAGGTTGCTTTTGTGTCTGGGCAGCTGGGTTGCACCATTGACTTGTGTAGAGTTATTTGTAATGAAATATTGAGTTATTTATGCTCTGTCATCCTCTGTAACTTGGGCAGTGCCAGTTTCACCAACTTTAGTTCATTGTTTCTAGTTCATTACAACATCAGTAGCAAAGTGATTATTATTAACTGTTTCTTGTGTGGAAAGAAGAGTTCTGAGACTTTGATTTGCACTATTACAATTAATTCTCAGAGAAGCACTGTCTGGCACACCAGTGGTAATTTGAAGCAAATTGCTTGAATCTTCGGAATACAAGAATTGTATCTGGCTCTCTATGTTATTACCTTCTTCTGGCGGTGGGAACTTAGAAAACTCACTTTCACTGGATGGGTCTCACTTGCCTAAACAGTAAAATGAGTACTGTAATGGCTCCCTGAAATTATAGATAATATTCTAGAGGGTTAGAAATGACTACCAGAAAATCAAGAATGAAGAGATGCTTAAATTTCTGAAAAGTTTGCTTTAATAAAGGGCATAGTACCATGCTACTTAAAGTGTGGTTTGAGGCCAGCAGCACTGCCTGGGAACCCAGTGGACATTCGAATTCTCAGGCCCTGCCCCAGGCCCAGATCTACTGAATCAGAATCTGCAGTGTCACAAGGCTCTCAGGTCATTCCTAAGCACGAGCAGCTCTGAAAGTGGAGTAGATTGTTGGGTTAAAGCTGTGTGGAGAGGGCAGGGCTGCTGTGTAAGTCCTAGCTTCATACACAGCAGCTGTTTGCACAAGTCCTTTCAGCCTCTTCATGAGAAAAAAGAAAGAAAGGAAAAGAAAAACACTACTACCTCAAGTTGCAGTTTAAAATAAACTAGATTAAATATATGTAGGTGATCAATGCTCTACCCAGAATATCACTGATATATTTTACATATTTGTTGAATCCAAACATGGGTATTTTAAAACCATGCTTTCTCTTCTCTGATTTTAGAAATAATACCTCTTCACTGCAGAAAACTGGCAAAATGCATTTTTATGTGCAGTTTTTATTTCTGTTTAAAGCTGTAAAAGACAACTAAAATGTTTATGGGTATTCTGTCAAATTAAGTGGCTGTTGTAACAACAACAACAAAAAAACCCCAAACACTTGCACTGCACTTTAGGAAATCAGATTCTATTTTCTTAAAGCAATTCTATGATAACAAGAACAGCACATGCAGTGTGTTTTGCATAATAAGCTTCATAAGGGGTAGAGGCAAGCTGAGCGAACCTCGAGTTGTGAATCTGGGCGAGGCAAGTACGGATCCAGAGGTGTCATTGAATAGATGGATGATGTCAGGCACGGTGCTTATGTGCCCTGAACTGCACTTTCTTCACCTTTAAGTCTGTTGTTGAGAAGATTTAGTAGAGAGGAGAGGCTCAGCTCAGGGGCCGACATGGAGTATGCCCTTCATAAATGGTGATGATCTCTGTGCTAGGGTGTGAAGACACTCCATTTCTGACAGCCCATTCAAAGAGAAACTTGGAGCAAGGTTTCATATCTGTGTGAGATTCCAGATACACGACATAACCAAGGCAGGAAGGATAGGAGAGAGGGCTGAGAATTCTCCTTGTGATGGAATTTGACATTGCAAAGGTGACAGTTCTCCTGTCAAAGCAGCGTAAACCACAGCTCTAGGATGGAAATGATTATATGAAATCACTTGACTATCTGCAAAACGCCCATGCCTTTTCAGACTGGGAGTGATCAGAACACAGAGGACAGTCTAGGAGGACCAAGGTGTATTTGTCAGGAGTTTATCAAAAGGATGGGTTGCCAATCACATTTCTAGTTGGTCTTTAAATCTCTTTTCATGTCTTCTGGTCATTGGGAACCTTTTCAAGTGAGTCATTGGGTGAATAAATAGTTCATTATTTGTTACTCAGTGATAAAGAATCTATAGAAGATGTGGGTTCAATCCCTGTGTTGGGAAGATCCCCTGGAGAAGGGAATGACTACCCAGTCTCCAGTATTCTTGCCTGGGAGATCCCATGGACAGAGGAGCTTTGCGGGCTACAATCCACGAGGTTGCAAAGAGTAGGGCATGACTGAGCACTCAGCACTCAAAATCATAATGGGGTTGTAAGATAGCATAACTGATAGAATCTGGTTGAAAACCCACCAGGTAAGAATTGTGTGGAAGATGACAAACAAGCTTTGCCACAGAGAAAAAGTCTGAACTGAGTCCAAGAAGAATCATTCCAAAGGAGCTACAAGAAACAGCTCGCTTTTGTTTTTGTCCTGCAATATGTGGCTGCAAAATGCAGTTAGGGTGCAGGGAAAAGGTACACTGTACTGAGGTGTGACGATCCCGCCCAAGGAGCCAAGTGTCCGGAGGAGCATTTCTGAGCCCAGCCTGCTCTCCGAGTTACCACACTTACATGTGTGGTGGGCTCTATGTGTGTGATTAGTTCCAGCTTCCTGCCGACATACAAGGATTAGAGCCAGTTCCACTCAGATGTCTTCTTCACTCTTCTTCTCACTCTTGTCATAAGCGTTCTTCTGCTTTTAATGGAAAATGGAAAAAATGCAGTGTAAAAAATGATTCACAGAGTAAAGGCTGAAGCAATTTTCTACAGAGTTTTGAAAAGAAATATGCGGACATAGACCACTTCCTAAACGCACTTGTTAATATGGAATATGCTTTCTAACCATGCCATCTTTGAATGGGTCAACATAGTTGTGACTCTATAATTGGTTCATATGCACTGAAATGGGCTCCCCTGGTGGCTCAGACTGTAAAGAATTCACCTGTAATTTAGGAGACCTGGGTTCAATCCCTGGGTGGGGAAGATCCCCTGGAGGAGGGCATGGCAGACCTCCAGTATTTTGTCTGGAGAATCCCATGGACAGAGGAACCTGGTGGGTTACAGTCCATACGGTCACAAAGAGTCAGACAAGATTGAGCAGCTAACACTATGCATTGAGATGCTGTTTGGTTCAGGTCATTCTTGGGGAATCTCATGAGAAGGAGCAACAGCAGGGAGCCTGCCCCAGGAACCCTGGACACCAAGAGAGAACACCATGCAAACATGTACACAGTTACATAAAATCAGCATTTAACATGACAAGGGATGGGGCTCAAGGCAGCAGGGACTTCAGCTGCTTGGATGGTTAGAGGGAGGTGGGGCTTCTGGGGGAGGAACATGGTACCCCAGAGGAATCGGGAGTCTCTGCAGGTCCTCTTCTGAAAGGTGGACAGATTCCAAGTGTGCAAAGAAGAGAAGCAAGGGGAGAACTACGAGCCACAACTGCAGAAAGTGCTAGTTTTTGTCCTGGAAACATGGATTTTTAAATTCTTTTTTCTGTAAGTCTCTCTCTGTGTTACTATATATAAAGTGTAAAAAAAACCTGTTACAACTCAATTACAAAATAATTTTCTATAACTAATTTTAAATTGGATACATGCACACCAGTGTTCATTGAAGCACTGTTTACAATAGCCAAGACATGGAAGCCACTGAAATGTCCATTAGTCATACAATGGATGATTACTCAGCTATGAAAAAGAATGAAATAATGTCATTTGCAAAAACACGGATGGACCTGGAGATTATCATATTAAGTGGTAAGTCAGACAGAGAAAGACAAATATAATATGATATCACTTATGCATAGAATCTTTTAAAAAAAGACACAAACGAACTTATTTGCAAAACAGAAACAAACTCACAGATTAAGAGAATGAATTCATGTTTACCAGTGAGGGGAGGGATAGATTAAGAGTTTGAGATTGACAGTAACACGTGTACGCTGTACTATATTTAAAGCAAAATGCCCTTCCATGAAATAAAGAAAAAAAAGAAGTTGGGAGTAAATAAATAGGAAATACAAAAAAACGACTTTTCTAGTTGATAGTGTGTGTGTGGCCAAAATAAATATTAGCTGACTCAAGTAGACATATGAAAAATCCTTGGCCAGTCTTAACTCTTTAAAGTCAAATATTTACTTCCCTAGAGTTCTCAAAATAAAAGCTTCTGCTTAAAAATTCTTGCCAGCAAAACAAATGATTTTTTTGCACGACACTGCAACTGGTCTGTGATACTACCAAATAAATGATCACTAAACAATATTCTATTTGGAAAATGACAATGATTGGTCATATAGCCCAAGAGTTAAAGTTGTTTTTTTGTAGGTGAGTAATAGTGTGGGACACTCTACAAAAAGAGTGTCAGTAAATCAGGCAATGTTTACTCTGTGGATATTACACACTTCAAAACTTTGGTGACGTTCCTATGCAAAGGTACATACTCGCCTGTAAAATAAACACTCCTTGGAAGGTGCACACTGCACATCACCTGGCTTGACCACGAGCAGCCCAGCTACCATCTCCAACCTTCACACATGTTAGTAGAGATTTTGTTGTGGAAAACAAACTCAATCAACCAGACTCCCCTAACTTTGAATTTGTAAATTGCTTAAAGAAGTGAGCTTGAGATCATTCTTTTATGGTGAAAGAGTAAGAATGATTTCAGGGTCACTTTTTAAGGCAACTTAATAGATTGAGCTATTTTTATGTGATGTGGGAAACATTTATTTGCAGGTCACTCCACCCTACGGATTTAAGCAAGTTCCCTCCAGATCCTCTTGGACACGTGGACATGCAGTCACTTTGAGGGTTTTACTGTCAAAATTTTGTTTTGTATGGTCTTAAAAGTTGCATGTATTTACATTGTTCTCAACTTTGTCTTCTGTGCCCAGTTTCTATGAATCTGGGACATTTTCTTTGAAGAAAGTTACACTGGTTACACTGAAACAGCAGAAATGGATTAGCTCACTCTTCTGGAGGCTACAAGCCTGAGTTGGCCATGAGTGAGGAACGGTTCCAGGCCAGTTTGCTGACTTGCGGTGTTTGGCTGACAGTCTCCTGTATTTCTTGGCTCAGAGATGCATTGATCCCACATCTGCCTTCTCCTTCGCCTGGTGTTCTCCCAGTGCCCGAAGGCCCCCTTTTTATAGCAACCCAGCCATATTAGATTAGAGCTCACCCTAAAGACCTAAAGATGTTAATTAACACCCTAAAGATGTTAATTTGATCATCTACAAAAACCTTATTTCCAAATTGGTCCCATCCACTCACTCATACTGGAAGTTAAAACATCAACATCTTTTTAGGGCACACAATTTAACCCATAATACCATAAATCCTCTGGAGAAAGAAATGGCAACCCAGTCCTGAGAAATGGCTTGATTGCATAGTAAACTCATAAAATTGGTGATTCAGAGGGGCAAAGTTGAAGGAATTCTAATCCTTTAATTTTATGTGTCTCCTTGAATATGATTGTAAAGGTAGACTTGGTATTCTCCTTTCATTAATATATCAGGAGACTAAGAGAGGAAATGGTGGTGGTTTAGTTGCTAAGTCATATCTGACTCTTTGCGACCCTATGGACTATACCCAGTTATTCCTACCTGGGAAATCCCATGGACAGAGGAGCCTGGTGGGCTACAGTCCATGGGGTCCCAAAGAGTTGAACACAATCAAACAACAACAGAACAGAACCATAGGACCTAGTGATCCCACATCCAGCTATTTTTCCTCAAAAGGCTTTGTGAACATTGTTGTTGTTGTTATTTAGTCACTAAGTCATATCCAACTTTTTGCGACCCCATGAACTGTAGCCTTTCGGGTCCTCTGTCCATGGGATTTTACAGGCAAGACTACTGGAGTGGGTTGCCATTTCCTACGCCAGGGGGTCTTCCTGATCCAGGGATAGAATCCACGTCTCTTGCATCAGCAGGCTGGTTCTTTACCACTGAGCAGCCAGGGAAGCCCTTGTGAAGATTATATGAAGTTTATTTATTTTTAATTTTTTAAAAAAATTTAAGTGTAGTCAATATACGTTGAGATGTATAATTTCTGTCAGAGGAGGCAGCATGAAGAAAGTGACAACTGACGTCGTCTTAAAAGTTCTGGACAAGTAGATAGAGAGAAAAGGCAGTCCAGGTGGCGAAAGAGTAAAAGTCAGGTAAAGGAGATGGGGTGCATAGAAATATGTGGAAAACCTATATGTCACTGATAGGAGGAGGGAAGCGTGGGCGAGGTGGGCTTTGGGGAAATGTCTCTGCATCAAGGGATGGTCCAGGAGGCCATCAGCAGAGGAGCTCTGTGTTCTGAAGGTAATAAGGAAAGAAGGGACACATCTGGAACAGGAGAGTGATGATATTAGTGCTTTTTCAGCAAGTTTATCTTGCATGAGGTGTTGTGCAGCGTGATCAGAAAGGGGAGTATGGCACAGAGGCCACACAGTGGTCTGTGAAAAAAGGAGGAGAGGCCCCCTGACAGGAGCTCCCCCTGACAGCCCTCCCAAAGGCTGTCACTCAACTGGCCTTGTATGTATCAGCCCATTTTCTTTTAACATCAGTCCAGCAAACAGTGTGTCTAAATGGTCAGAGAGGGTGTTGGTCCCTCTGGTTAGGCTAAAAGAGCAAGTATTACCTGATGCTATTTCTTCCTTGTCTCATATGAGAAAAGCTCTTGATCATGCAGTGATACTGAAATAAGGCAACTATCAGCTTTATCTTTGCAGAAAAAGCAGCAGCATTTTTTTCAGAATCAAATCTCTGGATCACCAGCATTAAAGATAATTCCAATGCCACCATTCTTCCAAGGCTAAATCTTATACCGCTGTTACTACATCATTCTTCTAGGGGAAGGCACCCAAGCATTTAGGGCTATAGCTCAAATTGTGCAGATTCCCAAAGAGCCCCTCACAGCAACATCTTTCAAGGTCAATGGCCAGACAAACAATCTCTGTGAGAAAATCTGAGAATGGTTTGATTGCATAGTAAACTTAAACTTAAACTTATGGTGATTCAGGGGGGCAAAGTTGAAGGACTTCTAATCCTTTAATTTTATATCTCTCCTTGAATATGATTGTAAAGGTAGGCTGGGTATCCTCCTTTCACTAATATATCAGGAGACTAAGAGAGGAAATGGTGGTGGTTTAGTTGCTAAGTCATACCTGACTCTTTGCGACTCTATGGACTATAGCCTGCCAGGCTCCTCTGTCTATGAGATCTTGCAGGCAAGAGTCCTAGAATGGGTTGCCATTTCCTTCTCCAGGGGATCTTTGCCACTAGAGATTGAAACTGGGTCTCCTGCATTGCAGGTGGATTCTTTACCAACTGAGCCACCAGGGAACCCAGTCCCTCACCCAAATGTCACATTCAGTTCAGTTCAGTTCAGTCGCTCAATTGTGTCCGACTCTGCGACCCCATGAATCGCAGCATGCCAGGCCTCCCTGTCCATCACCAACTCCTGGAGTCTACCCAAACCCATGTCCATCGAGTCGGTGATGCCATCCAGCCATCTCATCCTCTGTCATCCCCTTCTCTTCCTGCCCCCAATCCCTCCCAGCATCAGGGTCTTTTCCAATGAGTCAACTCTTCGCATGAGGTGGCCAAAGTATTGGATTTCCAGCTTCAACATCAGTCCCTCCAATGAACACCCAGGACTTATCTCCTTTAGGATGGACTGGTTTGGATCTTCTTTCACTCCAAGGGACTCTCAAGAGTCTTCTCCAACACCACAGTTCAAAAGCATCAATTCTTCAGCACTCAGCTTTCTTCACCATCCAGCTCTCACATCCATACATGACCACTGGAAAAACCACACTCCTTCCCAATCAGTTGCTACCATTGCCTCCGTGTTTCTCCATGGAGCTGTGTCCTTTAGGACAAGCTCATTGGCTGTGGGGTGAGAACCAGCCTGAAGAAAAGGCTTCAGGTATCTCCAGATGGCTGGGAGATTGCAGTGTACCAGGCAGACTTCTCACGTATGTAGCTTCAGGAAAGTGGAGGCTCCCTCAGGAAGGCAGCTCCGGATGCCAATCTGTCTCTCGTACACAACAGATGAGTTGGAGAACAATTAAGTTGAATGCACTCATACACCATCTCTGTGAGTTCTCCAGGAAGCATTTTAAGCAGGAAGCAAAATGTTTATTACTATGTAAAGCTCTGAGTTTCCTGGATAAAAAATCTGTTCCCGTATTTATTTATTCCTGTACTTCATATATACCTATGGAGAAGAGCAAAATATTTTAGGCAGGAGCCTCTCCACAAGGCAGGCTTGTATTTTTAAGGAAGATATTTGAAAGTAGTGATAGTTGGTGATCTGAGAACCAAAGGAGTCTGTGGTGGTGGGTTTAGTCGCTAAGTTGTGTCCGACACTTTTGACCCCATGTTCTGTACTGAAGTCGCCTCTGTCCATGGGATTTCACAGGCAAGAATACTCCAGTGCGTTGCCGTTTCCTTCTCCAGGGGATCTTCCTGACCCAGGGGTTGAACCTATGTCTCATACACTTCAGTCTCTTCATTGCAGGCAGGTTCTTTACCAACTAAGCCACCAGGGAATCCCTTTTAAAGGAGTTTGTGGCTTAATGAAGAATTCAGCTTAAAGTTAAAGCAAGTAAATAATTCTCCAAGGTCCCAAGATGAATTGCTGGCTGATTTGAAATCCAGTCCTCATCTTTGATTCCCTGCTTCTGCTGTCTCCCCAAATTCAGTGGCTCAAATCAACAGCAATTGTTTGGGTTTCTTACATTAATTTTGATTGGAGTAAAGTTGATTTGCAATGTTGTGTTGGTTTTAGGTATACAGAAAAGCGAATCAGTTATATGTATACATATATCCACTTTTTTAAAGGTTCTTTTCCCATATAGGTCATTACAGAGTGTTGAGTAGAGTTCCCTGTGCTATATAGTAGGTCCTTCCATGATGTGTGCTCAGTTGTATCCAACTCTTTGCGAACCCATGGACTATAGCCTGCCAGGCTCCTCAGTCCATGGAATTTACCAGCCAAGAATACTAGAGTGAGTTGCTGTCTCCTACTCCAGGGGATCTTGCTGGCCCAGGGATTGAACCTGAAGCTCCTGCATCTCCTGTGTTAGCAGGAGGGTTCTTTACCATTAGCACTAAAGGGGTGTAGTGGCATGCAATTATTGCTTTAATTTGCATTTCCTGGTGAGAGATGATGTTGCCTTCTTTTCCTATGCTTGTTTGCAATCTGTACATCTTTTCTGGTGATTTATCTGCTGAGGTCTTTGGCCCATTTTTCAAGTTGGTTTGTTCCTTTTCTGATGGTTGAGTTTTAAGACCATTTTGTGTACTTTAGATAACAGTCTTTTAGTGGATGTGCCTTTTGCAAATATCTGCTCCCAATTGGTGGCTTGTCTTGTAGTTCTCTCGATATTGTCTTTTGCAGAACAGAAGCTTTGAATTTTAATGAAGTCCAGCTTATCAATTATTTATTTCATGGATGGTGCCTTTGGTGTTGCATCTAAAAAAATAATTACCTTACCTAATGCCATTTAGGTTTTCTGCTGTGCTATCTTCTATGATTTTTATAGTTTTGTGTTTTATATTTGGGTCTGAGATTTATTTTGAAATGATATTTGTGAAGTGTGTAAGGTCTGTGTCTATATTCTTTTTTTTTTCTTTTGCATTTGAGCACCTAGATGCTCCAGCACTATTTGTTGAAAACACTGTCTTTGCTCCTTTACGTTGCCTTTGTCCGTGCATTAAAGATCAGTTGACTGTATTTGTGTAAGTCTATTTTTGGACTGTCTATTCATCTCATTGATCTATTTTTTTCTACCCTTTCACCAATACCAGGCTCTCTTGATTACTATCGCTTTATAGTAAGTCTTGAAGTCAGATAATGTCAGTTTTCCAACTTTATTCTTCTCCAATATTAGGTTGGATATTCTTGGTCATAGCTTTCTCTATGGATGAAAGAATATTGCCTCTGGAAACCCATGGGATCTCTCCCATTCCCTCAGTCTATGAGCTTTAAATCTCTTCTACATTATTTAAAACTTTATTTATTTATTTATTTTGATGTGAACAGTTTATAAATTCTTTATTGAATTTATTACAATATTACTTCTTCTTTTTATGTTTTGGTTTTGTAGCATGTCTGATCTTAGCTCCCCAACCAGGTATCAGATCTGTACCCTCTGCATTGGAAGGCAAAGTCTTAACGACTGGACTGCCAGGGAATTCACCCCTTTTGAGGCTTTTAATAGTGAAAATTGTGTAAATTAGGTTTCTGTCTTAGCCATGCTGTTGTTTTGACCTACATCACTACTGTGAGCTGAGTTGTACAGTTGTTAACGCACTCCTGTGCTTGGGCCATTGTTTATATTGCTGTGGTCACTTTACTTACATGTTGAGGCCACAGTACTATAGTGAAAAGTGAAAGTGTTATTTGCTCAGTTGTGTCCGACTCTGTGTGACCCCATGAACTGTAGCCTGCCAGGCTCCTCTGTGCATGGAATTTTTCAGGCAAGAATACTGGAGTGGTTTTCCATTCCCTTCTCCAGGGAATCTTCCCAACCCAGGCATGGAACACAGGTCTCCCACATTGCAGGCAGATTCTTTACCATCTGAACCACCAGGATACACTTATGTAATCCCGGGGATGTTGTTCTTCTTAGTGTAGCTTCAGAAACAACCTCAGTACACACAACACTTTCAGAGAAAGTCTGTTTCCTGTTGAACCCTGCATAAGAATAACATGTCTTTACCCATGGTGAATTTTGAAATGTGATTCTCTGGGTTAAATGTCCTTTCCGTACATTGTTTTAGTTTTAGGACAAACATAGCATTTAACTTTGATTACACAGGGAGTAGATGTGAATTTAAACTAGTGGAACTCAATTATCAGACTGATTAAACAAGAAATATATGTTGTCTATTTTAATCTGCTTAATTATTGAAACAAGTTTTTCTTTTAAAATTACTCCATTAGTCAAAAGAGCAAAATCAATGCATATTCGATATTAATTATACAACAGATTCGAAGTTGAGTCAGGTTTAGCACAGTCCAATAATGTGGTTTTCTTATTGGTAAATTGAAAGTTCATTTTCTGAAAGAGAGTAGGGTGCTTTTGACTCTATTTAGAATCACCATGAAGGCCAAATTCTAAATGTCAAAGCCATCTTAGACTCGAAGGGGTTTGTTTAAGTGTATGCAAGTCTGGGTGGGGGGTGTAATATGGTTCTGTTCCCTCTGCTTCTAGAAGAAAAACTTTTAAAAGACCCAAAGAATAAATTACCGAGATTCAATTTATAATTTTAAGATCTAGTCTAATTGGCCACAGCCGTATAAATTGAGTCCAGGTAATTTATTCTTTGGGTCTTGACCAAAGAGAGGGCAAAACAAGCATGATTTTTCAATGATTTCCATGCCATGAAGTCTGGAAGTAGAATAAAGTTTATATGGGCAAGAAACAATTTTCCATTCTGGATACAATAATTCTCAATGCATACTGATTTCACCCTTTCTAATTTGTCAGTTCTCTTATCTTGTGATGAATGGACAGAGAGAAAGAAGATGAAGGTAGCATGCCTTTTAGGATGCTTTGGGATTCTTATATATAAACAGACAGAGGGCTTCCCACCAATTTTTCCCTTTTCCTATCTTCCTCTCCAGGTCTCCTGTGCATATGTTTCCTAGGGTGTTTCTCTTAGATCTAAATCACCAAGTCGTGTATACCTTTCTCTTAAGAGACAGCATACAGACTTTAAAAATAAACCCTTAGAAATAAGTAATAAAGATAGACAGTGATACAGCCATTAATCATGTGGTTGGCATTTAGGTCATTTTTGATGACTCATCGCTCATTTGCCAAACATTTGCTGCTTCCTGAAAACCCTTGTCTTCACACCTTTGTGTCTGCATTCCTTTCTGAGTGCTGCCTGCCTGGCAGACGGCTATACATGCTTAGCTTCATTTCCTATCTTCAAGCTTCTACATCCAGCTCACATATCACTTATTCTTGCCACCCAATGTCCATTCAAATTTCTTCTGCTAAAACAATAGTCTTTTTTTTTTTTTTTGAGAGGCGTTCTTTTTTCAAGGCTCTTAACCTATGAGGATTGGATGGATCTGGCTTCACCTCCAAGCATTGTGATGGGTGAACACTGATTGGCCCACTCAAAATAAAACATTCACCTTAAATTGTTGTTGTTTAGTCACTAAGTCATGCATGACTCTTTGTGACCCATGGAATGCAGCACGCCAGGCTTCCCTGTCCTTCGCCATGTAACAGAGTTTACACAAACTCATGTCCATTGAGTCAGTGATGCTTTCCAACCATCTCATCTTCTGCTGTCCCCTTCTCCTTTTGGCTTCAATCCTCCCCAGAATCAGGGTCTTATCCAATGAGTCGGCTCTTCGCAACAGGTGGCCAAAGTATTGGAGCTTCAACTTCAACATCAGTCCTTCTAATGAACACCCAGGACTGATCTCCTTTAGAATGGACTGGTTGGATCTCCTTGCAGTCCAAAGGACTCTCAAGAGTCTACTCCAGCACCACAGTTCAAAAACATCAATTCTTCAGTGCTCAGCCTTCTTTACGGTCCAACTCACACATCCATAGATGACTACTGGGAAAACAAGAGCTTTGACAAATAAGATACAAAAGACTTCTGCTGGACCCTCCTGAAAACATGCAAGTTAACATTATGCCTGGTGTCCTTGAGCCTGGAAGAAATGTAATACTAGAGCTGATGCAAACATCATGCCCTGACATGTGATTTGAAAATGTAGCCCCCTCCCACCTGCTGAATGGACCCAGCAGAGAAAAATGAGTCTGGTAAAGCCAACTGAATTCCTCAACCCAATCCTCCCTGGAACAAGTATTAGCATCACTACTCCATAGATACTCTCTTATTCTTTAAGGCAATTTGGGTTGTGTTTTTGGCTGTTTTCCACGGATAACACATTAACTGACATGCTTTGCCAACCATACCAGGCAGAATGGATGGCTCCCTTCTCTGCATCCTCAAAATGCTTTGTTTATAGCACTATTGGATCACTTGTCAAATGGTTTATAGTTAGTTATATGTGTCTCTAAGCCTCTGGAGGGCATTAACTGTGGTTAATTTCTCTTTCCAACTCCCAGCTGCAAGCACAGAGCCTGGCACATGGTAGGGGCTCCATCAGGGTTTGTTCAATTAACTAACAATTTTACTGCTCTTCCTCTGTCAGCTTCAAATTGGCTTCCCTCTCTGTGTTTACAAGCTTCAACTCCCACAGAATGGGAATGTATCAGCACAATGTTTTAATGATTAAAATAATTAAAAGACAATAGAGCTACATTATCTTGACAACCTCCTCAAAGGATGAACCAAGTTAGACACTGTTAACTAATTACCATCAGAGGGAAACCAAATGTAGGAAATTGTCAATTATCTGCCAAAAACTGTTACCATGGTTTTTAAGGCATATTTTTTTGGACTTAGGTTATTTCAATCCTCCTATAAGCATCAGAGACCTTTGAAAAAAATGAAAGTATGAGTATCCTATTGATGAAAAGATAACCTTTCAGGGATTTTAGAGGAAAAGAAATAGCAATTCCTGAGAGTGCCTTCCAAAGCCTTATAAAAATGCTACCAGCTGAATTATTACGGTATTTCTACTTCATTTCAGAAAATCCATGCCTGCGATGTTTGAAACATACCAGCAAATTGGCCATCCAGACAGCACGAGTGCTTCCATTAGACTTCAGATCTTTGCTGAATCTCTCCCTTGCTCATACACACAGCAAACAGCTGGCTCATTCTTCCCATGTGCATGTAATCAATAAAGCAGACTCGTCATTTTTTCACTCTGGTTGCTCGGCAAAACTATGCAGAGTGAGTTCACTCCCACTGTCCATATATTTATGTTTTATCACAATTTTCACAATATCCTTTCCTCACCTTAAATGAATGGAAAGATCATATTAGACTTTTATCTATTATTTCTTGCCCTGATCACTAAAGCCAACACATGCTGCTTCTGTTTTTCCATAAGATACTGGCACATTTATCATTAATTGGCCTTAAGAGTGTTTTTTGTGCTGTGCTCAGTCACTTCCCAACTCTTTGCAACTCTATGGACTGAAGCCCACCACGCTCCTCTGTCCATGGGATTCTCCAGGCAAGAATACTAGAGAGGGTTGCCATGTCCTCTTCCAGTGGATCTTCCTGACCCAGGGATCGAACCTAAATCTCCTGTGTCTTCTGCATTTCAGGTGGATTCTTTACTGTTGAGCCACCAGGGAAGTCCAGTAGTCCATTATCATTAGGTAATGGTTTTTCCAGTGGTCATGTATGGATGTGAAAGTTGGACTGTGAAGAAAGCTGAGCACTGAAGAATTGATGCTTTTGAACTGTGGTGTTGGAGATGACTCTTGAGAGCCCCTTGGACTGCAAGGAAGATCCAACCAGTCCATTCTAAAGGAGATCAGTCCTGGGTGTTCTTTGGAAGGACTGATGCTGAAGCTGAAACTCCAATACTATGGTCAACTCATACGAAGAGTTGACTCATTGGAAAAGACTCTGATGCTGGGAGGGATTGGGGGCAGGAGGAGAAGGGACAACAGAGGATGAGATGGCTGGATGGCATCACCAACTTGATGAACAAGAGTTTGGATGAACTCTGGGAGTTGGTTATGGACAAGGAGGCCTGGCATGCTGCAGTTCATGGGGTCGCAGAGTCAGACACGACTGAGCGACTGAACTGAACTGACTAAATAATGTTTTTGAATTTCACCTTCAAAGTGTGGTTCCAGGAAGAGGAATAAAGTAACGTGGTGGATGCTGGGACAATTGGCTGTTTCTAACTCTGGGTTCATGGTTCTTGGTGATATGTGAAAAATCACTTCTCTTCCCTTGACCTCACAGACTTGTCAAAGAAAAGAAACTGGTATAGGTAGTCTATAAAGTGTTAGTCACTCAGTCTTGTCTGACTCTTTTGCAACCCCAAGGATTTTAGCCCACCAGGTTCCTCTGTCCATGGGATTCTCCAGGCAAGAATACTGGAGTGGGTTGCCATTTCCTTCTCCAGGGGATCTTCCTAACCCAGGGATCAAACCTGCATTTTTTGAGTCTGCAGCATTGACAGGCAGTCTCCTGCATTGAGCCACCTGGGAAGACCACACAATAGTGTGTGTGTGTGTGTGTGTGTGTTAGTTGCTCAATTGTGTCTGACTCTTTTGCAACCCCATGGACTATAACCCATCAGGTTCCTCTGCCCATGAGATTCTCCAGGCAAGAATACTGGAGTGGGTTGCCATTGCCTTCTCCAGGGCTCTTTCTGACCCAGGGATGGAACCTGGGGGCTCCTGTATTACAGGCCAATTTTTTACTGTCTGAGCCACCAGCGAAGCCCATAAGAATGGTAATAATATTAATATTTTTCTAATACTGTATTGATTTTCCCTGAGAAGGTGACTTGCTGATCCCTGTGCATGGAATGCAATGAAGGTTATTCACAGAACACTTAGTACATCTTGCTTACATTTGGCAATACACATTTTTTTCTTTCAAGTTACTTTGCTCAGTTGTTAACTGGGGAATATAGGCTTGCTTAAAGCTCTCTTTCTTGTTTTGGAAATAAGCAACTGCAATCATGTGCAATAGAGTGTTCCTTACCGTAAATAAATTCTTGGAATATTAATGAATTTTGAAATATATTACTTTAAGGGTTCTTCTTTCTGTTTGTTGTTAATATAACTCAAACTATCTGATCTAGAGAATTTCTAGTGGCTTGTAGAACTCTACTCAGGCCTGGCCTGCTCCAGGAGAAGGCCTGCCTGGGAGTCCTGAGCCTTGGTTAGACGCCTCTTCTCTGTACCTCCCTGGTGCACACCAGCCTTTACACCCCACATGCCATTGTGTTTAGGTCCTTTCAATTATATCAATTTTGTACACATTGAATTCCGTGAAGACAGTATTTTATGTTCCTCTCTCTATGCCTAAGACCCAGCCTAACAGATAGCACATGATAAAAATCACAGTCAGTGTATGGAAAGTAGATTTAGATAAAATTTATTAACAAAAGTCTTAAATAATACTGATAGACTAACTTGCAATGCAAAAGGATTCCCAGAAATGTGTATGGGAAATAGGAAATGAATTAACCTGGGCTGGGAAGACATAGAGGACAAGAAATAACATTAGAAAAAGAAAAGTATGAATAAATATGAAAGGAAAGTAATGTGCTTTTTATGATTAAGAACCATGATTAGTTCAATATGGCTCAGGAATGTTAGAAAGTCAGGTTGAGGGGAAATTAGAAGAAGCTTTGAAGATTAGGCTGAGACTTAATGGACACGTCTATTGGCCAGGCTGAGATGTTTATGAATATATCCTGTGGGCAATTCAATCCTGCATGCGTGTTGTAAAGATAGAATCTCCCCAAGCCTCGGTTCCTCACATGTGAAGCCAAAAGGTTAGATTCCAAGGTGACCCCTAAGGTCTCTTTAGGATCCTTTCTCTATGATCTAGGACTGGACCAGCTTACTCCACACTGACAGCCCTTTGGAAAGTGTTCACCTCACTGGGTCAGCCTTCTCTAAGCCCAGGGTATCAAGTAAATGCAATTATCACCTTGGCCTGTTCATTTAGTTTTCTTTCCTAACTCTCTTTTTATCTGTTTTCTCTTTTTTGTTGATTTATAGTTGACGCATAACATGATATCAGTTTCAAGTGTCAACATAATGATTTGTTATTTTTGTACACTAAGAAATGGGCACTGCAAAAAGTCTAGTTACTCTTCATCACCATCATATTTACAGATATTTTTTCTCATGAGGAAAACTTTTAAGATGTATTTTCTCAGCAACTTTCAAGTATGAAGTACAGTGTTAATATCTACAGTCAGCATGCTGTACATGATGTCTCCCAGGCTCATGCATTTTATAACTGGACGCTTATACCCTTTGACACTCTTCAACCATTTTGCCCACCCTCTAGCCTTTCCTAAACATCTTGAAGACAATTCTTTAAGGAGCTTGTGCTCAGTTGTGTCCAACTCTTCGCGACCCCATGGACTGTAGTCCACTGGGCTCTTCTGTCCATGGGATTTCCCAGGTAAGAGTACTGGAGTGAGTTGTCATTTCCTCCTCCAGGAAATCTGGAGAAGAAGATCCAGGGGATCTTCCCAATTCTTTACCTCAGGTCTTTAGAAGCATAAGATAATTAGTTAAAGAGAACCAAACACATCTTACTGCCCTCAGAGAAGTGCTTTTCTGTGGACACAGCTCAGTCAGAAACCAGGACCTAGAACCAGAGCTGCGTTGACTTCATATTGAGAAGGGTGGAGAAATTCTGAAAAGGAGCTGGAAACTGAGGCCAGAACTCCAGAGTATGTGGTGTAGGTATGAGCAAGGAAAGATCTGGAACTCTGAAGTCATTGTGGCCAGGCCCAGAGAGGGTCAAATTGTCCCGAGGAACCTCAGCAGACTACTGTGCCTGGTTAGTTGTGTGTCCATGAATTTGCATTCCTAACCACTTCCCAAGGGTATCTCCACTTGTGTTTCAGAGAAACATAGAGGCCCCGAGTTACTTATGCTGGTTTGGAGGCAAACTGACCATGCAGAAGCTCAGACTGGCCAATACAAAGGCACTTTGGCAAATAGCTCAGTGAAATGCATTTATTATTGTACATAGCAAGCAATTGGAGGAGGAAATGGTGACCCACTCTAGTATTCTTGCCTGGGAAATCCCACGGACAGAAGAGCCAGGAGGGCTAGAGTCCATACGGTGGCAAAGAGTCGGACACAACTGAGCAACTGAACAACAACAGTAGTAAGCAATTTGCATCGTTCTATGGCAAAATAAAAATGGGACATGGACCTTTGGGTATAAAAAATTTTTGTTTGCTATAATCTAGACTCAAAGGAAAAAAAAAAGACTTTATATATGAGGAGTTCCTCTGACTGCTTCTTTCACAAGATGCTTTGACTCGGTCATTTATTCACACATGTGGGATAAAATACGACCCCAAACATATGAAGTTAAGATTTTGAGCTTTCAGAGTTTTATAGGAACAACGAGGATCATAAAACACACCTCTGTATACAGAGCCAGGTTCACACATTTGTAATCTGTGTTGTCACACCAGGCCCATGCCTCAGCAGGGTCCCACCATTGGTTCAATGCTCTGGGATCACCACCTTGAAATTCTCACAATTTTTGAAAAAGAATTCAATATTTTTATTCTGTGCTGTGGTCCTATAAATTAGGTAGTGATCCTGTCTGTGTGTGTGGATAGATAGATGGATAGATAGATGACAGATGATTGATAGATGATGTATAGAAATAGATGATGATAATGATTATGATGATGGTGATATAGAGAAATCCGAGTGAAGAAAATGAATCTCGGGGATGGGGATCTATTTTCGACCAAATGTTGAGTGGTTGGACCTTTATTTTTCTGCAGAGTCACTCTTATTCTGTTCATTCACATCCTGCCTAGAGAGAACATTTTCATCCTGTTATTAATAGAGAATTTAAATGCTCTAAAGCACCTAATTTTTATGAGCTGCTCTAAGATTAGTTTGCACGCTTCATTAAATGGAGTCAACATTATTTATGTGGGTATTTTAAAAGAGATTAGAAAGCCACTTTTTCCTGAAAAGGTAGTATATTTGTCAATAACCTTCTCTTGACTTCTGTTTATCATAACTTCATGCCTCAGAACCAGCTAATCCTCAGTAAGAAAGATGCCGCATGAACTCAAGATCATCCCGGATAAGCAAACTCGGAATTTGGGCCTGAGTTAGTGACTAAGGGAGACACATTCTGAAGGCCATTCTGTGACAGCTGAGGATCCTCATATGGAGAGAAAGGGTCACTATGACAAGATGAGTGTATTCTACAAAATAAGTTGCTTGAGATTCTCTAAACCTCAGTGTTAATCCCCACCGCATTATTATTTTGATGATTACATATGAGTGGTTTCCTGCCTTCCCATCATTCAGTTACTGTACATTTGGGTTACATAAAAATATATATGGACTTCCCAGATGGCTCAGTGGTAAAGAATCTGCCTGCCAGTGCAGAAGATGCAAGAGATGTGGGTTTGACTCCTGGCTTGGGAAGATCCCCTGGAGAAGGAAATAGCAAACCACTCCAGTATTCTTGCCCGGAAAAATCCTATGACCGGAGGAGCCTGGCAGGCTACATAGTCTGTGGGGTCACAGCATCTGACATGACTGAGCACACAAGCAAAAAATTATATATGTTTTCTTTCTAGTGAAGGAAAAATCAGTGATTCCTGAATTATTAGAGCTGGAAGGTTTATTTGGCATTACTCACTTCATTGTTTTACACTTTTTCAAGTATTTAGTATTAGCTTCAAATACCAAACATTTGAAACAACAATATCCATTAAATCTTGGCTTTAATAAACTAATTTTATGTTTTTCAAAGCAAACATACACACATGAGTGTGTAACTACTTTTTCCTAAAGTTTATCTATGATGATCTAAAAAACGATTCATGGTTTTCTCTAAAAATATACTACAAGTTGAACAAAGGTATAATTCAAACTTCTCCTGGTACACATGAGCCAGTGAAAGCAGAATGAACTTATTAAAATAAAAACATAGATTATCCCACAACCCAATTAAAAATCAGTCTTAAAAATAAATTTCACAATCTTTATTCTGCAATTTTTTACCTCTACCTCTTTGGAAAAGTCGCTTAAAATCCTTGAGCCTCAGTTTTGTCATATGTGGAACCTGAGTTTAATCAGCATCCTAGCTCATAGGATATTCCAAAGCAAGGAGGAAAGTTAGTGGGAGGGGTGACAGTGACCGATGACATGTGACCTGATCAAGACAGTGAATATAATTCTGAGTGACAGAAGAGACCACCACCCAAGGTCACAGTGTCATCATAACACAGGGGTAGTTGACAGAGCATGAACAAAACCCAACTTTCCTAACTCTCCATTCAATGACCTTGGTGCCGAATGAAATAAGCTAATTAGATGTTGAATAAACTGCCCTGAAATCATGCTTCTGTTTCCAAAGCACTGGGTTTTTATATGGCTGATGGTGTTCACAGATCACTGATAACAATTTTTGATGAAAATATATGAGTACAGTATTGCCTAACAGTCACTGGTTTCATAATTCTTTTCTGACATGGTGGCCTCCCTGCAATTTATCTCTGAAGCAAAAGGTAGGATGGTTGGTTCCTTTCTGATTTTTCCTTTCAATCTAACATATGGTTCTGTTTAAATGTGTCCATGTTTGCAACTTACAGTTGACGTTTTTGGCACTCGGAATAGTATCTTGCAATTATACTTAGTTTAGAAAGAAGGGTTTGCTTTAACAGCAGAATGCATGAAATAAAAAAAGTGCAAGTCAAATTTATTGGCTGCTGAGAGTGCTCGAGAATGTAGACGTCTGGTCTGGGGGAACTCAATGGATTTCTGTTCTTGGTACATGCACCCTCTTACGTGCTCGTGTCCACCCCCATCCTCACAGCCATTACATGAAAGCATCTGAGTGTTGTACAAGGCTAAAGCTTTTTGTGTTAATCTGTCCCATATGGAGTAGGCATTAAACAGACAGGGAATTCACTAAAGGCCTGGGGGTAAGCATGCATTTGTAACACGGGGACACTGTCAAGGGACTTGTGTAGCAAAGAATAAGGTAAAAAAAATAGAGAAATGAGCAATAGAGAAATGTGAAAAGTAGCACCTTCTAGGCTACATTTAGCCTGAAAACAATTGTTTTTGAAGACTATGGTGGTTGAGGACATGCACAGACAGCTGAGGGGGCTGTCCTTGGAGGAAGGCTACTTTCCTGCAATTCTGAGCCCAGGAAACACAGATTTTCCCTGTTTCTGGGTCTCCTTGCAGAAATTAGACCCAGAAAGAGAATGATTCAGTGAAACCCAATCATATCCCAGCACCAGATTCTAGACATGTGGAAATTAATGAAACACAGGAGTTCTGCAAATGTAACAGAAACGCACACGCAGACCCCTTTGTAATTTAAGCAGGACGATTTTATGTTTTAGGTGCTCAGCTTTAAGCAAGTGAGAGAGATATTGAGAGAGTTTGGTGGCTAGAGTATCTATACTCAAAGCAAGACATGATCAGGCCAGTTGGTCACGTCTCAGCTGATCCCAGAGATCTGGGATGGCTCCAGGGCAACAGAAGTTTCTGGAGCAAACTAGGAGAGAGAGGCATTTGTATAGATGACCTTGGTTCAAGGATAGATTAACCCCCCTCCCCCCAGATGGGAGGAATGGAAACTTAATACCAAAACACAGCAATTAGATTGGTTTGTTTCTATAATGTCTTATGTACGTGTCTGCTTGTTTATTAGATTTAAAATAGCTTATTCTAGAACGTGGATCCGTTTCTTCTGGGCAATTTTACTCTTTATCTGTCCTCACACAGTTCTCAAAGGACTCTCTCAGGTGATGCAACCCTAACATCTATTAATGGAGACCTCTTACACAGAATGAACCCATGCAAAGCCTGAAGTCATTTACCAAGCAGAATACATGCCCTAGTGGGTTTGTGAAGAGATGGAGTTTGGAGTTGGATGATGTCTAAATTTTCTTTTAGCTCTCAGACTATTATTCAGTGAAAGTTCCCTGGCTTCACAAATCCTAGCAAACATGACTCCTGGACTGTACTTCTACCCTGCTTCCAGGCTACAGAACAGCTCTGTGAGTCATTCAGATCAACATGCTTCTAGTTAGTGCAGTTCTGTTCAACAGATACTCAGAATGTGCTATGAGCCCAGTACTGAGGACACAAAGTGAGAAAAACAGGCATAATCTCAGTTCCCATGGAGGTGACAGTTTCGAGGACCAAATGTCACTCAAAGAACCACAATCAAAAGGACATCCATGAGAGTGCATAGACGCAGTTGGAAGGAAAAGAACATGATTTCACCCACCTCATTACCAAAGAATCTGAGTCAGACTGGACAGTCAGGGAAGGATTCGTGGAGGAGGTGATATCTGAGCCAAAATCTGGAGTAAGAGAATTTAACAGGGGAAAGGGGAATATGAGAGATGAAACAGCTAAGCCCAAGGGGAAATTGTGACATTAAAAAAAAAAAAAGCCTAGATAGAGGCCAGTGGTCCAGAGTAGAAAGGTGGAGAGAAGTGGTGGACCTTCCCTAGTGCAGGAGCTGCTCACAGACTCAGAGATCAGGTGTTGATCCTAAAGGGTGGAGGAAGACACTGGAGGTTTCTAAGCTGAAGGTTAACAAAATTGGAGTTGAATTTGAAAGCATCAATTTGGCATCCATTTACCTAGAAACAACCAAACTGAAATAGTCTTTGTATCAATAGCCAGGAGATCAAACCAGTCAATCCTAAAGGAAATCAACCCTGAATATTCATTGGAAGGACTGATGCTAAAGCTGAAACTCCAATACTTTGGCCACCTGATGCAAAGAACCAACTCACTGGAAAAGACCCTTATGCTGGGAAAGATTGAAGGCAAAAGGAGAAGGGAATGGCAGTGGGTGAGATAGTTAGATAGTATCACCAACTCAGTGGACATGAATTTGAGCAGACTCTGGGAGATAGTGAAGGACAGGAAAGCCTGCCATGCTGCAGTCCATGGGGTCACAGAGTCAGACATGACTTAGCAACTGAACAACAACTCTCTTTTACACTATCTTAGTAGATAATTCTCAGAAAATCTCCACTGCTAGGTGCCTGCTCCGTGTATCAGTGGCTGGGCTAATTAGCATATGATATCTTAGACCTAGTGGATACTACATACTGGGGTTTCCTGGCCATTTTGTGCAGAAGAGCTTCTTTGATTTCCTTGAAAAGTTAAAGTCATTGGGAAAAAGCCAGGAGACACAGAGAGGTGTCTGAACAAAGACTGTGTTTGGAGAAGAAATATAATTAATAAGACTGAACAATGGAGTTTTGAGAGATGGGATGTGGGAAGAACAGCCCAGAAAGGAATCAGAAATCCAGTTTCCGATTAGATGGAACACAGAGCCACTTTGCACTTCTGTTTACTTGCTTATAAAATAGGATCTGTTCATTCACACAGCACCTGTGCTCTTTCTTGTTTTTAAACAATGCAGCCATGCACCAAATCCTGTGCTCAAGGGATAAAAAAAAAAAAAAAAAAGTGTGGGGCTAGCCCTAAAGTCGGTTTTCCAGGTGACTCAGTGGTAAAGAATCCACCTGCCAACGCAGGAGATGCTGGAGGCTAGGTTCAATCCCGAGGTTGGGAAGATCCTTTGGAGTAGGAAATAGCAACTGGCTCCAGAATTCTTATCTGGGAAATCCCATGGACAGAGGAGCCCAGTGGGCTACAATCAGTCCATGGGGGTGGTCCCAAAAGGGTCAGGCATGACTGATAGACTGAGCACACACACAGCCTTCAAGTCGCTGGTGTTCTCCCTGGGGAGGGAAAACCCCAGCATGTATCAGACCCTGACCCCCTTCTAGACCCTGGGCTTGGCACTTTCAAATGCTTTCCATTTTTTTTGGTTCTGAGCACAACCAGGTGAGATCAGAGACCTCTTCGCTCCACTCCTACAAATGAGAAAACAGGCTGAGAGAGAGAAGGCCCTCGACCCAAGATCTGCAAGCGGCGGAGCCAAATGTCACACACAGGTCTGTGCGATCCTAAGCCCCTCGTCCACCCCACCGTAACACAGTGTGAGCAAGTCATGAGAGAGCTGGCCAAGGACTGTTTGCGCTGAGGTATGTGGCAGGAATGAGGGCAGCAGGGTGCGGAGACCTAAGAATAGCCCCTCTGCCGCCGTGCAGGGCTGTCCCCGGGATCACAGGCGCTGATGGACTTGAAAGCACCCTGGACACTAAAAAGTGCCGTGTAAATAGAAGGGATTACTCTCACCCACACAACCGGATCTGCTAAGTGGAGGCTCTGAGTAACTCTCAGGGTGAGGCTGCAGGCTGGGACGGTGGCTATTTCATTCATTCATTTCCAGGACTTTCTTGGCATTCGAGACACCACCACAGGGGTGGGTCTGCCAGCCAGCAGTCCCACACTTTTTAAATGGAAGGCAAAACCTGACAGCTGTGTGGGGACATTCCTGGGCGCTGAGTGCTGGAATGACACTTAAGGTTTTTAATCTCCAAGCCGAGAGGGAAAGGGTTGATCTAGCCTGGAGCGGTCCCAAGGAGCACCCTCCTTCTCTCCCTCTCCTGGGCCTGAGACTCCAGAACTCAGAATCAGAGTCCTCCAGTGGTCAGCAACCCCCGACCCTACCAACCCCAGCCCCTCAGCTGTTTCTGGTGGGATTGCCTGGGTTGGGCTGAATCACGTCTCTACCTTGCTGCTGAGGCAGGGTGGCAAGGCGGGGAAGCGGAGGGTGCTCAGGAATGGCTTGGGGACAAAGCCTGTTTAAGATTACAGGGGTTTTCCAGGCTGCCCTGGGTGGGGGCTGCGTGGATTATAAACAGCTGTGTTCAGTAGCCAGCGAGTGACACCAGGGCTTTGTGACCCGGCTGGAGTCCTTGCGCAGGCATCTGTGGCCAGGCTCGGGGCGGAAATTCTCACACTGGCAGTCCTGGTGTTGTGGTTAGTGTGGGCACTGCCCGTCTGAATGTGTGTTAGTGTGTGTCCCGGGGGAGGGGGGGATACGGGGGGGTGACACTCTTGCTTTTTCCTTGTCGGGAAAATTATCCTCTCAAGTAGAAAAGCAGAGAGACTGAGACAAGAGAAAAGGTGAAACCGGAGGGTCAGGTGATGAGCATCTCCGTGCTGGGAGCGGAGGAGGAGGTGGAGATCTTCCTGACTTCCAGCCACGCGGGAAGAGACGTTTCTGAGGAGTATCAGGAGACTCTGTGGTTTACACAAACGTTGTTGTTCATCTGCTAAGTCGTGTCCAGTTCTTTGGACCCCATGGATGCCAGCACACCAGGCTTCCCTGTTCTTCACTGTCTCCCGGAGTTTGCGCAAGCTCATGTCCACTGATTTGGTGATGCCATCCAGCCATCTCATCCTCAGTCATCCCCTTCTCCTGCCTTCAATCTTTTCTGGCATCAGGGTCTTTTCCAGTGAATTGGTTCTTTGCATCAGGTGGTCAAAGTATTGGAGCTTCAGCTTTAGCATCAGTCCTTCCAATGAATATTCAGGGTTGATTTCCTTTAGGGTTGACTGGTTTGATCTCCTTGCTGTCCAGGGGAATCTCAAGAGTCTTCTTGCAGGTGGTGCTAGTGGTAAAGAACCCACCTGCCAATGTAGGAGATGCAAGATATGGGGACTCAGTTCCTGGGTCAGGAAGATGCCCTGGAGGAGGTCGTAGAAATGCACTCCAGGATTCTTGCCTGGAAAATCACATGGACAGAGGAGCCTGGTGGGCTACAGTCCTTCGGGTTGCAAAGAGTCAGACACGACTGAAGTAACTTAGCATGCAATGAGAGTTTCATGTTTTCAGGACTCCCATGTGGCACAATACCTACCAGGACTTGAAATACCTTTTCCAAAAAATGAGTCAGTCTAGATAAGCCACCTGAATATTAAATGCCAGATTTCTCTGAAAGAAAACTGCAGAAGTGTCATCCAAGAAGGACCACAAATGTGCCTAACTTTGGACCTGGTATCCACACACATCATAGCTCCCATCCACAGAAGCTCTGGCCTTGTGCTGATTTAAGTAAACCATACAGCACTCTTTTACTTATATTTTTGTGAGGACCGTGGGGTCACAGACAAAGGGTTATTTTCATGTCTGTCTTCAGCACTATTATTTTAAGAAATTAATATCACCCACCTTATCTAGGAATGCTTTTAGGGTCATGACCTGACCCGAACCATGAATGAACCCCAAACTGAATGGAACCATATTAATTTGAGAAACCAGCCACTGAAACTGAAACCGTGTAGTGATTTTTAGCTGAAATGTACACTGAAACGACATCTTCTAAAAATGTGACTTGGCTTGATATATTTCGAAAGCTAATGAAGGGATGTAAAAACGTCTCTGACCGATGGGTCATCCAAGCCTTATTTGTAATATGAGTCAAAGCACATGCAGTGTGACTAAAATAATTAAAGAAGAGAAAAACCATGCAGGACCTTTGCCACGATTGAGCCATCAGCTTTCCAGACGGTTCTGCTGGGGAAAGTGAGGGTGGGGAGGGAGGCAGCCAAGGCTGGGAGGGGAACAGGGACTGAGGCAGCAAGGCTGAGCCTGGGAGTCAGGCTGGGAGGAGAGAAAGTGAAATAGTGAGTGGGGGGTTTCTTCCTGGGGATTTCAATGAACAGACTGAAGCCTTCTCTTAACGCTGATGAAAAAGGAATATGCCAGATGGCAAGTGATCCTCACACTGATGACATAATTGAATTAGAAACTTGCCTTGGTCCTTGCCACTTTGGGATACTACTTTTAGTTTAAAGTACGGCTCTGTGGCGGTAGGTCCAGATTGGGGATGCAGGGTCAGGGAGGATAAAGAAAGAAAGAAACTAGAAGGACCTCCCTTGTTTCTTGCACGAAGGACTCCCTGAGAAAGCAGCCCCCGAAGGCCCTGAGTCCTCTGCGGTCCCTGCCCCCACGCCCAGGCCTCCAGATTCACCGTCATGTCCATCCTGTCTTAGCCTTGCCCATCTGTGGACAGACAAATGACTGTATGAATGCCCCAAACACTCTCCTTGCTCTTCCATCCTCCTCTTTGCACCATGCCATGCCAGCCTGAAATGCATTCATTCAGGGTCCTTTTCCCCTGGGTCACAGGCCCTGGTTCTCCATCTCCATCTCCATCTCATTCAAATTCCTCCATTCCCTTGCTTGGGTGTTTGTATACTTGGTCTCTCAGTTGTGTCTGACTCTTGAGACCCCATGGAGACCTCTAGGCTCCTCTGTCCATGGGATTTCCCAGGCAAGAATACTGGAGTGGGTTGCCATTTCCTTCTCCAGGGGACCTTCCCAAACCAGGGATCGAACTCACGCCTCTTGTGTCTCATGCCTTGGCAGGCAGATTCTTTACCACCGTGCCACCTGGGAAGCCCTCATTCCCTTGCTTAGCTGCTTTGATATAATCCTTTTCCTTCAAATACCCTCTACTTGAATTATCATCTTATCTTTCCTTTTACTTTAATAGTTGTATTCACTTCCTAGGGTTGTCTTAACCATGGTTTACAAAGCATTTGGCCTAAAACAGCAGCAATTTATTTTCTTTCACTGTTGGAAGCTAGAAGCCCCAAACTGAGATGCTTGTAAGGCTGTGCTCCCCTCACAAATTTTAGAAAAATAGCACGTGTTGAATTCTGTTCCCCCAAATTCCCATACTGAAGTCCTAATGTCCAGTTCCTTGGAATGTGACTTTGTGACTTAATTTGGAAATAGGTTGATTGTAGAGGTAATTAGCTAAGACCCCTCTCCAATCCAACTAGTGTCCTTGTAAAAGGGGGGCAAGGTGATACAGCAGAAACCCAGGGAGAATAGCAAGTGAGGATGAAGCCAGAGAGTGGAGTCATGGGTCTAGAGGGAATACCAGACAGTGTCAGCAAATTACCCGCATTGGGAGAGAGCAGGGACTGACCTTCTCCTCCCTGAGAACCTTCAGAGGGACCACGGGCCCCCAGCATATCGATTTCAGACTTTCTCCTCCAGAACTGTGAGACAATAACTGCCCATTACTGAAGCCATCAGCTCGTGGTGCTTTGTCCTGGCTGCCTGAGCAGACATGGGGCGACCCGTTCCCTGCCTCCCCCAGCTCTGCTGACCGCCAGCCATCCTGAGCACCCCCTGGTTTGCAGCCGCCCCCTCCGAGCCCTGCCTCATCATCACACAGGTTTCTCCTGTAGCTCTGGGTCCACATTTCCCTCCTCTTATGAGTCATCTTGGCTGAGCGCCACCCGAATGGCTTCATCTTAGCCTAATTCCATCTGCTAAGACTCTATTTTCAAATCAGATCACATTCACAGGTGCTGAGGGTGAGGACTCTCTTTCTGGGGGACACAATCCAATCCAGACTCCTTGAATGGGTTAAGCATGCTCCTTGTTTCTTCCTCAGAACCCGGTTACTCTTCCATCTTTTCAATGCAAAGTGCATCCTGCTGCAGACACCCCGAACTGGGGTCATACCACTTTCCTCTTCATCATTTTAGTCTCTGACATTCTCTTCTCTTCCTTTCCCTGACCTTGATGAGATTGCCTCCCAACCACTGTGAGAGCAGACTTTGCACCTTTCTGATTTCCTGGGCCTTCTGCTGTGGGCCTGCTCCCCAGACCTGGCACTCAAAGCACTGGTGATTCAAGCTGTATCCGCCTGCCTCGCCTCCCTCCTCCCTCCCCTCCTCCATCCTCCCTCCCCTCCTTCCTCCTTTCTCCCCTTCTCCTTGCTCCCTCCCCATCTCCATCCTCCCTCCCCATCTCCGTCCTCCCTCCCCTCCTCCGTCCTCTCTCCCTTCCTCTAGCCTCCCTCCCCTCTTCCTCCTTCTTCCCCTCCTCCCTCCTCCCCCCCCCCCCCCCTTTCCACCCCTCCTCCGTCCTCCCTTCCCCCTCCCTACTACCTCCCCTCCTCTCCTTCCTCCCCTCCTCCCTCCTCCCTTCCCTTATCCATCCTCCTTCTCCTTCATTTTCTGAGCACGGAGATCGTTTGATTTAGGCACCAGCAGAGTTGGACACGACTGAAGTAACTTAGCAGCAGCAGCAGCAGTCCTCACACAGAATAAACACGCGATAGCTCTTGAAGGAAAGAACAAAGACTTGAATGAATGGGACCTTGTGAATTTTCAGAAAGGGAGAGTGACACAGCCTCGACTTGTGGTCTCTTTATCCCGCCTTGAGAGATGGGCCCAGTGAGGCACTCATCATATTCTGCTCAGTTGCACCCTGAGGTAAAGAAAGGAACAACTGTGAGGTGTCATGGAGGAAGGAACTGGGGGCTGTGGACACAGGCTGATCACTGCCCCCTCTCCCCAGGATGCATGGGTGATGTTTCAGGGGCACCTGGGCTCCAAGAGCCTGCCCACCAGTGGTGGCTCTCAAAGTCCTTGTCTGACTGTGAAATGAATGAACATCAAGGACAAATGTCCTCCTTCACAGGGACGTGACAGGGACAAATAGAATATTCTTACTTCTCTAGTGGAAATGTTTAAATCCTAGCACAAAAGACTAGAAGTAAAGAAAAACATCATAAAGTGGGCAGTAAGAAAACATCTTGAATCTGGACAGGAACAAGGGCGGGCTGCACCCACCAGTCAGGAGGTATTTTGCAACTGCCCTGGGCTCCCCATTCAGCAGACCACCCCCCAGGGCAGGTGTGAACAGGTGTGCTCTCTACTTGGATGGAATTCAAAACCTTCACTTCACATGAAGGACCTTTGAGCCTGAGAGGATTCAAAACAATGTCTTTAAAGTTATATGGAAACAGTCTCATTGTGAGAGCCCTTCTCTGAAACAGGAAAGCATGGGGATGGTTTTACACGAGGCACCATGCCACCCAGGTCCTTTTGACATTGGCTTGTGCAGTTAAAGAAATGACATGATTTGGGTAATTGAAAATTTGCAAGGACCATGATAGAATAGTAAAAATGAGTAATAATGGGTTGTTTCAATTTCTTCTCATTTCCAATTCAGAGCAGGAAATGAGACAGCACATTAGGTCAATGGTTATGAACTAATTAAGGGGCAAACTAAAAGCAATTTCAATTTTAAATAGGTTATGCACCGAATATGCAATACCTTACAAGTCTGTCCACTTACAGGCTTACAGCTTGGTTTCTAAGGCAGATAACATGGGTTTCCATCCTAGTTCTTTCATTTATTAGCTGTGTAACATCAGGCAATTTACCCCAACTCTTTGGATCTGGATTTGCTCATCCGCAATATATACACCTCACAGACTCTTGTTAAAATGTTACTGTATAGCGCATGTCAGCATCCTTTCTGCAGAGCTGGCTAGAGGATCTGTGTGTGATATTTTTAATCAGTATCTGACTTCAGATTGGGGGAAGTCAGAAAGGAAAACATCTCACTAAAAATTAAAATCAGCTGTTTGGGACCTCACCCCTAGATTCTAGCATTCCTTGCTTTGGTACGTTAAGCTGTTCATTAAATATTCATGGGCACTGTTCATCTCTGAATCTACCTGGTAACCCTGGAGGAAGAAGCACATCCTGTGTCCTTTGAAAGGTTACCCCGAGCTAATGGACATGCTTGGATGCTGGTGGTGGGCAATCGAAGAGCAGGCGATGACAGAATGAGGAATGAGGGAGGCTGGAAAAAAGGCAGGTCAATTCAAGGGCAGGACTTGGCTTCTGAGCCACACCAGCCAGAAGCCTGCCTTGGGCTACTTAGACCCAGAATCTGCTCTGTGTGTTCTCACGTGGGTGGGAAGTGCACCTCGCCCCAGGAGCCCCTGACTGAGATCACAAGGAGAGATGCCTAGAAAGCACACAGGACTTTTCCTGCAGCCCACTTGCAAACTCCACCGTTTCTCAGAAAGACTAGATCAGCAGATTCTATCTTCACAAAGATGACCTCATCAACAAAGAAACCATTTGTATCTATAAAAGGCAGAGTAACTGGTAACTACCAAAGTGAAATATTTTTGCTGCCTGTTTGAGGTTTCTTTATGTCTTGTCCTAATGGATTCCAGTAAGAAATAATGGTGAAATAGGGTCCAGAGCTCGTGAGTGGTGACATGCTTTGTGCTCCAATTACTCAACTAAAGATCTTTACAGTTTGCATTGCACAGTGATTCACACATCAAAAAGGTCGTTCGCCAGGGCGGTTTCATCTCATTCATGTTGGAGGATCATTTTGCCTTTGAGAGAGAATTGGTGAGAGAGTGACTTGAAATAATATTTGCGCCACAGGAGGAGAGTCCCTTTCCAATTTTCAGCAAGGAAACTGACTCAGATCAGGGAAGGAAGTGTGGGGCGGGTCCCAAAGCGTGTGTTCTCTGTAGCATATGGATCCTGGGCAAACAGCCCTGAGTGGTGGGTATTCCTGTGCTTTATTCAATAGATGAGGAAACTGAGATCGACACAGGTTAAGCAATAGGGCAAAGGCTCTATGATTAGTTGATAGAAGAACTGGGATTTAACTTGTTTTCTAGCTATATATGTGGTTTTGCTTAAATGATACTGAGAGACATATCAATGTAGCCTACTTATAAAAAGTATTCTCATGGGATAGGCATAATAGCATATCTGACCAAAATGAGAAAATAATTTGTAAAGGCAGACTGAGGTTGATAACTCTTGTGTCTTGCTGTTACCTGGATGATGAAAGCACAGATTTTGAATTATGCAGGATTGGGTGCCCTTCTTCATCTTTGCTTCCATGGCAAAGTCACAGGAATAGAGAAGACCAGGGGAAGCATGGACCAGGAGAAAGAGGAAGATGGATGCTTTGACCTGCTGACTGTGTAGCTTGGTGAAGGTGGCCTGGTTCTGGAGAAGGAGAAGGACCTGGAGAAATATCAACAACCTCAGATATGCAATTACACCAGTCTAATGGCAGGAAGTGAAGAGAAACTAAAGAGTCTCTTGATGAGGGTGAAAGAGGCATCCTCAACTGGTGGCTGAAGACTTTTCAGAGGCACCCAGTTCACTGGAGCATTGCTTTCTAATACTCTAGAGATGCCACTTTGCTGACAAAGGTCCACATAGTCAAAGCTATGGTTTTTCCAGTAGTCATGTATTGATGTGAGAGTTGGACCATAAAGAAGGTTGAGAGCCAAAGAATTGATGTTTTCGAACTGTGATTCTGAAAAAGACTCTTGAGAGTCCCTTGAACTGCAAGGAGATCAGACCAGCCCATCCTAAAAGAAATCAACCTTGAATATTCACTGGAAGGCCTGATGAAACTGAAAGTCCAATATTTTGGCCGCCTGATGTGACGAACTGACTCATGGAACGGATCCTGATGCTGGGAAAGGTTGAAGGCAAAAGGAGAAGTGGGGGGTCAGAGGAGGGGCTGGTTAAATAGCATCACCAACTTAACGAACACAACTTTGAGCAAACTCTGGGAGAGAGTGGAAGCCTGGAGTACAGCGGTGCATGGGATTGCAAAGAGTCAAACGTGACTTCGTGACGGAACACCACCACCACCAAAAGGTTTGTCATAGCTTTCCTTCCCAGGAGCAAGCACCTCTTAATTTCATGGCTGCAGTCACCATCTGCGGTGATTTTGGAGCCCCACAAAATAAAATTTGCCACAGTTTCCATTTTTCCCCTTCTATTTGCCATGAAATGATGGGACCAAATGCCACGATCTTAGACTTTTTGAATGTTGAGTTTCACGCCAGCTTTTTCACCCTCATCAAGAGATTCTTCAGTTTCTCTTCACTTCCCACCATTAGACTGGTATCATTGCATGTCTGAGCTTGTTGATATTTCTCGTAGCCACTGTCAACGTGCAGAAAGTTATCAAACCTACCTGATACAGCTCAGGTGAGCTGTGTGTCTTGAAACAATGATCACGTCCATTCCACTCACAGACCTGAAACTTGGGTGAGACTTGATGGAGGTAATGCTCCTTTGCTGCTTAAAGGCTGGCATCATTGAGAAGCTCACCCACTCAGGTCTGGTGACTGATGTGGTCACTGGCTACAGTCTCAGCTGGGTCTTTCAACCAAGACCCCTGTGTGGTGTCTAGCCAGGTCACCTGAGCGTCACCCCGATATGGTGTCCCTGTTCCCAGGGCAGGGTCTCAAGGTTCAGAGGGCCAAGCAAAGCAGTCCTACTTTTTACGAGCTTCCCTCTTGAGTCACATGGTGTCACCTCTGTCACATTCAATTAGAAGTGAGTTACTAACGCCGACATGTATTCAAAAGGAGGTGAATTGGACTCCGCGTGTTAAGAGTGGAGTGCCAAAGGACTTAGGAACATATCTTTAAAATCATCACAAATATTCCCTCTGTATAAGAGAGAAACACCCACCCTGGAACCCCTTGGTCTTCTTCCTGCCACTAGGATATTTTTATTTTTCTCATTTTGCATCTTATCTTTTCTAGAATGTTAGCTAAATGAGAAGATATCAGTTTTGCTCAATATCAAATTATGAATATATAGCACACTGTCTAAATATTTTCTGCATAAATAGTATTTTACTGCACTCACTTGTTTACTACGTTTTCTTATCCTACCATTGCCCGAAGGCTTGAGCTGTGTTTTATGTAGCTTCATAATCCATTCTCCAGGCGTGATAGGATATAACACAGAGCGAGAACAATAGCTACTTGTGACAGGAATTAATCAGTGCATGGTGACAACTGCCTTTGTTACCTGTGCATATATGTGATATTTGTGTGGAGGTGTTTTTGAAAGTCTTTTTATTTGTCTGCTAGCTTCCGTGAGAACCGACATTTATTTTTCCTGCAACTCTTCATTCAAGTCTAGGAAAGTATTTAGTACATAGACAACACATTGGCTTCCCTTGTGGCTCAGCTGACAAAGAATCCCCCTGCAATGTGGGAGACTGGGGTTCAGTCCCTGGCTTAGGAAGATCCCTTGGAGAATGGAAAAGCTATCTATTCCAGTATTCTGGCCTGGAGAATTCCATGGACTGAAAAGTCCATGGGGTCACAGACACAATTGAGTGACTTTCACTTCACTAAAATAAAGGAGAAAAGGAAAGATATACCCATTTGAATGCAGAGTTCCAAAGAATAGCAGGGAGAGATAAGAAAGCCTTCCTCAGCCATCAATGCAAAGAAATAGAGGAAAATATTAGAATGGGGAATACTAGAGATCCCTTCAAGAAAATTAGAGATACCAAGGGAACATTTCATGCAAAGATGGGCACAATAAAGGACAGAGATGGTATGGACCTAAAAGAAGCAGAAGATATTAAGAAGAGGTGGCAAGAATACACAGAAGAACTGTACAAAAAAGATCTACATGACCCAGATAATCACAATGGTGTGATCATTCACCTAGAGCCAGACATCCTTGAATGCGAAGTCAAGTGGGCCTGAGGAAGCATCGCTATGAACAAAGCTAGTGGAGGTGATGAAAGTCCAGTTGAACTATTTCAAACCCTGAAAGATGATGCTGTGAAAGTGCTGCACTCAATATGCCAGCAAATCTGCAAAACTCAGCAGTGGCCACAGGACTGGAAAAGGTCAGTTTTCATTCCAACCCCAAAGAAAGGCAATGCCAAAGAATGCTCAAACTACTGCACAATTGCACTCATCTCACAGGCTAGCAAAGTAATGCTCAAAATTCCCCAAGCTAGGCTTCAACAGTATGTGAACCGTGAACTTCCAGATGTTCAAGCTTTTTTTAGAAATGGCAGAAGAACCAGAGATTAAATTGCCAACATCCGCTGGATCATCAAAAAAGCAAGAGAGTTCCAGAAAAACATCTACTTTGGCTTTATTAACTATGCCAAAGCCTTTGACTATGTGAATCACAACAAACTGTGGAAAATTCTGCAAGAGATGGGAATACCAGACCATCTGACCTGCCTCCTGAGAAATCTGTATGCAGGTCAGGAAGCAACAGTTAGAACTGGACATGGAACAACAGACTGGTTCCAAATTGGGAAAAGAGTATGTCAAGGCTATGTATTGTCATCCTGCTTATTTAACTTATATGCAGAGTACATCATCAGAAATGCTGGACTGGAAGAAGCACAAGCTGGAATCAAGATTGCTGGGAGAAATATCAATAATCTCAGATACTCAGATGACACCACCCTAATGGCAGAAATCGAAGAAGAATTAAAGATCCTCTTGATGAAAGTGAGAGAGGAGAGTGAGAAAGTTGGCTGAAGACTCAACATTCAGAAAACTAAGATCATGGCATCTGGTCCCATCACTTCATGGCAAATAGATGGGGAAACAGTGAGAGACTTTAATTTTGGGGAGTTCCAAAATCACTGCAGATAGTGACTGCAGCCATGAAATTAAAAGATGCTTGCTCCTTGGAAGAAAATCTATGACCAACCCAAACAGCATGTTAAAAAGCAGAGACATTTCTTTACCAACAAAGATCCATCTATTCAAAGATATGGTTTTTCCAGTAGTCATATATGGATGCGAGAGTTGGACCATAAAGAAAGCTGAGCTCTGAAGAATCGATGCCTTCAAATTGTGGTGCTGGAGAAGACTCTTGAGAGCCCAATGGATATCAAGAAGATCAAATGAGTCCATCCTAAAGGAAACCAACCCTGAATATTCATTGGAAGGACAGATTCTGAAGCTCCAATACTTTGGCCACCTGATGCGAAGAGCTGACTCATTTGAAAAGACCCTGATGCTGGGAATGATTGAAGGTGGGAGGAGAAGGGGATGGCAGAGGATGAGAGGTTGGATGGCGTCACTGATGGGAGGGACATGAGTTTGAACAGGCTCCGGGAGATGATGAAGGACAGGGAGGCCTGGTGTGCTGGAGTGCATGGGGTCACAAAGAGTAGGAAGTGATTTTGTAACAGAATAACCATAAAGATAGCTGGGGAAGAGCCGGGTTGACTGTGGTGAAGAGTAATAAAGACAGGTCACAATGACATGGAGTGAGTCCTGTTCATGGTGGTTTTGCGTGCGTCAACTCATTTAGTTCATGCAGCACCTGGATCAGCCCAGCGTCAGGTAGTGCTTTCCTGTCATGGAGATAAGGATGCTGAGGCATCTACGTCTTTCAAAGTCTGGCAGAGTCACAGAGCTCAGAAGGGTGAGTGACCTGAAATCTGTGAGTCTTCAGGAACTCCAGTGATTGCCCATCTGTTGGCCATGCTGCCTTGAAAGCTACAAGAAGATGGCTTTTAAGGAAAGCTATTATAAGGGTGACGCTGAAGGGACTTTGGCAAACCACTACTAGCCTAACTGCTTGCAAGCCTGTGGGCATGGTGCAGCCCGAGAACCACGTCACTGGCATAAGTCTGCACAGTTCAGTGACTGTTAGAACTGGCACTGGGACCCAGGTGTCCCTGGTCTCAGGTCTATGCCCCTCTTCTGTGTCTCTCACGTTCCTCCAATAAGACAATCCCTATTCTAATGTGCATTATTAGTTTCTATGTGGTTTCACTTTAAAAAATACCCATGTCTCCCCAGTCAACCATATCCTCTCCATATGGAGTTTAAACTCATATAAATCAAATGAGAACATGACATGCAGGAATGAAGGAATGACTGCTGGATTTTTTTCTTAAGATTAAAATGACTTCGATGAATAGGTATTTATGGGAAAACACTAGAATCTTGACACATACCTTAATGCTGAAAACATATTTTATTGGCTTCATAAATAAAGGGGAGGAACTTTAACAGAAGCCTTAAAATTAATCGTGGCTGAACACGATGGTTTCTTGGCTGGCATCTTTTGCAGGGGATGGGTTGTGAACCCCTGCATGGCTGGAGCCCTGGCAGAGAGCAGACCAGGCGTCAGAGCAGTGGCATCACAGGAGCCTGCATCTTGGAGACACGTGAGGGCTCAGAGCTTGGGGACGAGACAGTTAATGCCTCCCCGTGCGAGCGAGTTATATCACACAGCGCCAGTGTGAGGTCAGCAGTCTGGCTGGAGCCCGGACGGGGCTGAGTGTGCCAAGCGATGCCAGGCACCCAGGCAGCCCTGGAGAGGGTTTCCACATCTAGGTTTTGTTCCGCAGCTTGGAAGAGGCTTTGACGATCGCCTGGAGAAGGGAAACAAGAAGCTGCATCCATGATTCCCAGACCAGCCACTTTGGAGCACGGACTTCTCCCAGCTGGAGCCCACCGCTGCTGGGACAAAAGGAGCCCGGACTGAGACCCAGCTCAGGTGAGATCGGCTGCGGGCTTTGAGGTCCTGTCTCTGCCGTGTTAGGAGAGTGGAAGTCAGTCTGCTGGGACTGGATGCTGTCATCAGGCAGATTGATGGCTGAATGCTCTTGCCTTTTCTCTAATTCCTTTTTAAGAAGCGTGAGCTAGTCCAACGATGCTCTTTGGTCAGAAAGCCACCTCTAAAATCAGGGAGCTGGTTTCCTAGAGAATCCAGCAGCTGGGGGATTCTGGCTCAGGCTCTCAGCGGCGTCAGCAGCAGACCAGAGTCGGATTAGCTCATCCCCAGAGGCGATTTCTCCATGGCGCCCCCAGATTAATACTAGGATGGTGGCGACGCAATATGCCAGGGGACCTGGGGTGCTGACTTCTAACTCAGAACCCATCCTGTGGTTACCAGGGAGCTACGTGGTCTCAGGAAAGATCAGGTAACCTCTTGGCATTTCAGTTCTTCACTGAAAAACGTGATTAAATATTTGCTGCGACAGGTTTGAGCTCCTTGGGGTCAGAACTGTGTCCTGTTTACCTTTGTGTCCTGAATCCTTGGCACAGGATCTGGTGAGCAGAGTGCCTAGAAATTACGCACCAGCTATTACAGTGGTTTAAAACAGAAAATAGCAACAAAACATGGGTGTGAACTTGGAAAGGCCATGGCGCCTAGGTTATCATCGCAGGGAACTCAGTTAGCCATTCAGATCCTTTGCAGAAAGAAGGAACAGAGCAGAATCCTGTGTGGTGATGTTGCCATGAATTGAGATCTGACAGCTGTGAGGCTAATGTGGGTACCCGGTTGGTTCCCCAGCCCAGGTAGCCTGTGCTTTGGGTGAAGTGATATCCCGGTGACAGATCTCAGGGACAGAGAGATGTAAGAGCCCGAGACTTTGGGGGACAGTCTGCATGAAGCCTAGCTACAAATGCCCAAAAGGTCCAATGACCTTGAGCCATACTCACGTTGGTGTCAGTCTCCAAGATGTCTGACCCACTGGGTGCGGCCTGTCATTGGGAAGCCCCATGGCAAACAGGATTCATAATTGGACAAATACCTGTTTTGATTGCCAGAAAAGCCCTCCAAATGGCACCTCTAGCTGAACTCTTGAAAAGGCAGGTACGACTGTTCCTTTCTTGGTTGACACTGTCAAGCCTCCTCTCTGCCTTTAGGGCTGTGTTCAGTCTTCCTCTTGTGACCACCAGGCTGATTCCAGGCTCCGAGACCTGTCTCCTGCTCCCCTGTGTCCTCTGGTCTCGTTTCCGGACTCTCTGCTCCATGCGGAGCCTGCTCTGTGCTTATATTTTCCTGCTGGCTCTCTGGTGCTCTTGTCATCACATCTGTTTCCGTGGGACCCTCTGCCTGTAGCTGGCAGCCTGTACCACTTGTATTCTTTGCTTAAGACCAAGCTTAGCTGCAGCTTCCTCCAACAAGCTCTCTGGGGCTCATTCAGGATCTTCTCTTCCTGCCCTGAAAGCATCCTGTGTTGTTTCTATTCCATTGCATAGCAATCACCCTCCTGGGGGGCGGGGAATGTGACTTGGGCATCCTGGTGCACTCAGAGCCCGACCTGCAGTAGAGAGAGCCCTGTCTGACCACATGTAGAAAGAAAGGCTGTCCACTTCTGGGAAAGGCTTCAGAGGCTTCCAAGATTTCTGTAGTTCTCCCCAGGACAGGAACCCAACAACAAGATCGGGGAACGAAAATAGGAACGCAGAGTCCAGACACCAGGACTGGAGGCATCAGGGGTCCCTGGCTCATAAAGCCGAGCAGCCAGGTTCACCGGGACCAGGGCACCGAGACCCTCCAACAGGGCCCCATAACTGCCAGCCTGGGTCTACCCTGGATGGGGACATTGAGGCACTGAGCTAAAGACCAAAGCTAGGTTGGAGTGCTGGGGCAGGCAGTAATGGTCAAGCTGCATTGTCCCAAGTGCTCATACTTGCATCACCTGGCTCTCACAGGACTGCGCATTGCAGGGTGATGTGGGGGCATTTGTACAGAGAGACCTGAGACTCGGAGTTTGTCCCCAAATCAAAATCCATGGCCCCCTGGTGTGGAAGGAAATGGGACCACTCCTGCCCTGGGAATCTGGGTGCACAGGCAGACCCCTGGCCCCAGGAGCCAGGCACATTGAGAAAAAGCCCCTGAGTACCACTTTGCACAGAACTCACTAGGGGAAGGTTAAATGAAAACACACAGGTGACAAGCGGTGTCTGTGAGTCAGAAACTGCCTTGTAACAAATACATCTCAGACTGGTTTAGACGTGAAGGGACATTTTGGGGGTCAGGTAACCAAGGGGGTCAAAACATTTTGCTAGCTGAATCTAGGGGTTCAATGAAGTTAACAGAAATCCACGGGTGTTTGTGTTTGTTTCGTTGTTTTCCCCACCTCTCTCTCAGGTCTGCTGTTTTAATGAGATGGTTTCATTCACAAGCAAACAATGCCCAGAGGGCAGGGCAGAGGCTACCTCTGGTGGTTCTAATTAGTAAGCTCCAAGACAGAAGACCTCTTTCCCCAGAGTTCAAGAGAAATCCCAGTGTCCTTTGTGCGGCCTCATTTGGCTCCCAATTCCATTCTCCATTCACGGCTCAGACAGTAAGGAATCTGCTATAGTGAGGGAGATCTGGATTCAGTCCCTGGGTGGGGAGGATCCCCTGGCAAAGGAAATGGCTACCCACTCCAGTATTCTGGCCTGGAGAACTCCATGGACAGAGGAGAGAGCTAAGGGGTTTTGTTTTTGTTTATTTTTAAATTGGAATATAGTTGCTTTACCACGTTGTGCTGGTTTCTGCTGCATAACAAAGTGAGTTGGCCATATGTCTATTTACCCCCTCCCTCTTGGACATCCCTCCAATGCCCCCCATCCCCACCTTTTTCACATGGCCAAGAAAACCAAAACTGAGATGAAAAGACAGCCCTCAGAATGGGAGATAATATTTTCAAACAAATCAACTGACAAGGGATTAATCTCCAAAATATACAAACACCCCATGCAGCTCAATATCAGAAAAACAGACAACCCAGTCAAAAATTGGGTGAAAGACCTCAACAGACATTTCTTCAAAGAAGAAACATACAGATGGCCAACACACACATGAAAAGATGCTCAACATTGCCCATTATTAGAGAAATGCAAATCAAAACTACTAGGAGGTATCATCTCACACCACTCAGAATGGTCATTATTAAAAAATCTATAAGCAATAAACGCTGGAGAGGGTGTGGAGAAAAGGGAGCCCTCTTACATTGTTGGTGGGAACGTGAATTGGTGCAGCCATGATGGAGAATGATACGGAGATTCCTTAAAAAAAACTATCAATAAAACTACAATATGATCCAGCAATCCCACTACTGGGCATACACCTCAGAAAACCTTAATTCAAAAAGACATATGCACCTCAGTGTTCACTGCAGCTCTGTTTACAATAGTCAGGATGCGGCATTTACAACAAGGCTTTGAGATTCTGAGTAAATCAGTGCAAGAGGTTATTTTCTGTTTCTTTTGTGGACATTGGCCACTTTACTAATCAGTGAGATTGCTCAGGGGCTTCCCTGGTAGCTCAGCTGGTAAAGAATCTGCCTGTAATGCGGGAGGCCTGGGTTTGATCCCTGGGTTAGAAGATTGATTCCTGGGTTGGGAAGATCCGTTGGAGAAGGGATAGGCTACCCATTCCAGTATTCTTGGGCTTCCCTGGTGGTTCATCCGGTAGAGAACCCACTTGCAATGCGGGAGACCTGGATTCCAGCCCTGGGTTAGGAAGATCCCCTGGGGAAGGGAAAGGCTACCCACTCCAGTACTCTGGCCTGGAGAATTCCGTGGGCTGAGATTGCTCAGAGTCTAACTTCCATCTCCTGTAAGTTGTGACATGAATTTTCCATTCTGTAAAATGGTGCGGAATGTCCAAACTCAATTTAACTGTTCTCGATTAATCTCGATTGATCTAACAGTCATTAAACCCCTCAATGGGTCACCGAAGGGGCCCTGGGAAGGGCAGGCGTTCACAGCCCCCATCCTAGACAAAGCCTTGATTCCCTTGGCAGAGAGAAAATCCATGTCTTTTGATGGAAGTTTTCTGGATAGTTTAAGGCAAAAAACAGAATACTTTCTCTAAGTTCAGTTTAAATATACAACATAAGGCACTCTCTAAAGAGGACCCTCAGTTACCAACCTATTTGCATGACATGTGTGTGTGGCTCAGTCATGTCTGACTCTTTGTGATCCCATGGACTGTAGCCAGGCAGGCTCCTCTATCCATGGGATTTTCCCAGGCAAGAACACTGGAGAGGGCTGCCATTCCCTTCTTCAGGGAACCTTCCCAACCCAGGGGTCGAACCTCGTCTCCTGCATTGGCAGGCAGATTCTTTACCACTGAGTTACCAGCGAAGCCCGATTTTCAAGATATTTTCTGTATGAAATGTGCACATTCGTCCACATAAACACAGGAGATGAGCTGGATCTTCTTAAACGCCCTGTAGCTGGATGTCATTTTTATTTGGTTATCTCTGGCTTAGCATTTATGAGATGTGTGCTTGGATGCCCTTGAGCCTCTCAACACCTTCCTTACTGAGTTCAAGACCCTGTGGCCCTTGCTTTGTGAATTAGGTGTGTGGACTATTCCTGTGACAGAAGGTGAAACTGAAGGCTCTTATTGCCCTGGACCTGACATAGAAAAGTTGTCCCTGGGAAGGTTGGTCCCTTCAGCTCAGAGCTGACAAACTCAAGTGGCCACACAGGTGAGGCTGACAGCAAGAAGGGGTGATGCCAGCCAGGTACAGGGGAGCAGGGAGTGCCTGTCCTGCCTGGGGCTGACTTGCTGAAGACCCTGGTCCAGCATGGCAGGGAAGTCAGAACCTGAACTTGGCGTCTCCTGGCCGTGAGAGCCCTGGTGCACCCAAACACTTTGGTGGGAGGGAAGGGTCTGAGGGCCCCAACTTTGTCACATCTGCTTGGTGCCCTCAACAGAACAGAGGTGCCTACCGCTGGGAGGCCCAGTCCCCAGACCCAGACCCAGAATGGCTTAGAAGTGGTTAGCGGTTGGAAGATACAGAAACAGAATCAATTTGAATGAAAGCATCTTTTAAAGAAGTGTCAGCTCTGGTTTACCTCAGGCCTTACCACTCCCTGCTCTCTTATTCTAGCTCCCAGGCCTGCATCTGTGCTTCGACTCTGTTCCCCATAGGCATCTGCACGGTAGGCTGTGTGTACAAACAGAGGGCTCCTGGGTGGCGCTAGTGGTAAAGAATCTGCCTGCCAAGGCAGGAGATGCAAGAGACACAGGTTCGATCCCTGGATCAGAAGATCCCCTGGAGGAGGGAATAGCAACCCACTCCAGTATTCTTGCCTGAAAAGTTGCATGGACCAGAGCCCAGCGGGTACAGTCCACAGGTCGCAGGGTTGCAAAGAGTCAGATGCAATTGAGTAGACACGCACAAACAGATGGGTATTTTAGTTTCTTGTCTGTTCGGGTGTGACTCACTGGACATCTAGGGTCGAACCAAAAAACGCAGGACCAAAAATTGTTATAAATGACATCCTGTGGCCCACAGAGTGGGCCTTGGCCTTGGGAAGGGGGAGGGGGTTTCCTTTCCACCCGAACTTTCCCCTTCTGGTCTGTAACGTGCTAATTGTGACTTTGGAAACAAAATGGCTGAAGCGTGGATCACAGCACTCGATCCATAACAGGAACTCAATTTATGAAACCAAATTATTGCTGCCATGAGCATTTTATAAGGAATATTTTTATTAGAATAACCTATCTCACTGGACCCAAATACACAAATAGCCTTGGAGTCACTGCAGAAAGGCCTGTGTTCACAAGCTCACAGGGCTCCTCTGCCAGGGGTTTCTTAGGACAAACACAATAGAGACGAAATTCTAAAGCCCCAATTAAGTGGAAAAGGTCGCTTTTACGGTAACAATAGGGCAGAGCTAAGCAACAACAAAAAAAAAGCTACTTAGTTTGGCAACCTTTGTTCCGAAGAATCTTCTGAAGAAGCCCCCCTGGAACCTTCTGAATGGGGCCTGAGCCAGGCTTCTTAATCCCCTGCCTGTCTCACATAGGGTTAATTGAAAGCTGGGGAGGAGGGGGCGTCCCCTTTTGTGGCAGATGCTGGTCAAAGAACAAAAACCAATCTCCAGGTTCCAAAGGGCTGCTTCCTCCGTCTCTGCGCTAAAACCACCCGGTGACCCCTCTTCCTTCTCCACCCGGAGGGGTGGAGAGAAAGGTCAACCTTGCCAACACACCGAATTTACTGGAAAAGGTGGGAAGCTCCACCTCAAGCTCCAAATTTGAACACAGACCCCCCCCCAATCAGACACTGTGGCCCTTCTTCATCTGGGGGCGGGGGCACAGACGTCCTCTGGCTCCGGTCGCAGCTTGGGCTGGAGGCCTCCACTCCTCCACCCCCAGCCCCACCCCCAAACAGCAGGTTGCACCTGGTAATTAAACCTCTGGGGCCCAGAGATTTTGGACTCCAGGTTTGGAGAAACACGGCAGAAAACCCGCCCCCAGCTCCTCCTGCTAGCCTGTGGGAATTTTCTTTAGTTACACATGGCTTCCCAGGTAAACAAGCTTGGAAGAAAAAAAAAAAAGTCACTGGCGGGAATTAAATTAGCACCTTAGCGCTGCTTGTAATGAAGCAGTCTGCTTAATGAGATGAGCATGAACTGATAAGGTTGAAGACAGAAGAGTGTAGCCAAAAGTGGAAGCTTTGCTCCTGCTTTCATAGGTCCTTTGTGGAACATCCTTATTAAATATGATGATTTCTTAAATACGAAGGTGCTTTGTTTACAATCGACAGATTGGAGTCATGCAGATCCGGCTCTTGTTACCTAAGGCCCATGCTACAGGGGTGCACGCGTCCTCATTCTCTGGGCTCCCTTTCTGGAAACACTCATGGTTCCACCGTCTGTCTGGGACTCTGGTTTGAGCGTGAAGGAAGGCTCTGTAAGGCACGCCCTGAACATTTAGGATGTGGGTGGTGCTGCTGAGGTCCATTCATCTGGGACTCGGACACTGCCTTCGGCACACACAGGCCAAGAGCCATCGGGCACATGGCGTGGTGCAGTAACTCACCCAGGACCACAGACGGCACGTGACGGCATCCAGGCTCAAGGGGAGCTCTGCTGATCAGAGCTGTGCTTCTAGCACAGACTGAGGCCCCCAGACTCCATGCTCACATGGCGCAGGAGTGTCCACACAGTCCCCAGCATCTGTGTCCAAGGAAAGGGACCGTCTTGCCTGACCTGGGGTTTGAGGTCCACCTGTGAACGTGGAGTCTGCCCAGGCATCCCTGAGGCTACAGTTCACAGACAGGCACTTTACCTCGGGCATAATCACGGGGCAAGTCTGCTGGTCGGGCTTCCCTGATAGCTCAGTTGGCAAAGAATCCGCCTGCAATGCAGGAGACCCCGGAGACCCCAGTTTGATTCCTGGATCAGAAGATACTCTGGAGAAAGGATTGGCTACCCACTCCAGAATTTTGGGGCTTCCCTGGTGGCTCAGCTGGTAAAGAATCCGCCTGCAATGCCGGAGACCTAGGTTTAACCGCTGGGTTGGAAAGATCCCCTGGAGAAGGGAAAGGCGACCCACTCTGGTATTCTGGCCTGGAGAATTCCATGGACTGTATAGTCCATGGGGTCGAAAAGAGTCGGACACAACTGAACGACTTTCACTTAATGTCTATCGGTCAGGGGAAGAAGGAAGGACACCTTCAAACATGTGCCAGGGATGCGCATGCAGGCCGCTCTCGAGAGACCTGTGTGTGTCCAGGGTCACCCCGTGGTCTTTCATGGGGGAGGTTGGGTCCCCTGGTATTCTTTCAAGGGTGGACGTGGGCACCCCCCAGCCTGAAATCTGTCCTTCCAGGGACACAGAGGGAAGAAGGTGGGTGTCTCCAGCACCCTCCCTTGACCTGGCTCCCTGCCGTTCCTCCAACAAGCAGCGCATCCTGTTGCATGAGGTGAAGACAGGAGAGCCGGTTCCCAGTGGGCCTCACTGCCTCCCAACAGCGTGACCAAAGCAGACTGCTGAGTCGGTCCTCAGTCCCTCAGTCATCTTGAAGCTCCATTTCCGGCCTGATAAACCCATGTCCAAAGGATCGTGATGATAAAAGAAAAGAAAAGAAAAGAAACCCAGAGCCGGGGACAATTCAATGGGAGGACGGTGCAGCTGAAGTTCGCTGCTGAACTGAGCCCCACGTAGGAGGAGGAGGACATTCAGCATTGTTAGGCGGCAGTGACTGGTCCCTTCATCCTCTCGCCATCCCCAGTGTCCTCATCCTGCCTTCATCGTCCCGAGGGTGGACGTGGGGAGGCCTCCAGGAGGGGGTTCAGGGGAAGCAGGGAGACGGGATTTTCCTTTTCCTCCCCCTCAAAGCATGTTCTGTAGAGACTTCCACATCAGTGTCAGCAGACAAAGCTAGTTGTTCAGATAGAGATGGTGATGGGAGAAGGGCTGTTTAGATGCCAGGTTCTTGGCGTTTGGAACCAGCGGTCACTACAATGGCTGTGGTCGCGGGGCTTATGATAGCAGGGATAGAAGAAGGAGCTGACGGTCAGTGAATATTTACTCTACGTCCCAGATGCTGTTTATTTACCCGGATTTTCTATTTCTTACAAAAACCATAGAGGTAGTAGGGGTTTCATTTTCCCTGTGAACAGACGAGGGGTCTATCAGTTGGAGAAATAAAACGCTTGGCTCAAGCACCACCTAGCCAGTGGCCAGGGCAGCTCTGGAGGATCCGTGTGTCCATGGCTCCCTGTCTGCCTTGTCACAACACATCCTCCTCTCTGGGCTTATTTTCTTGGGAGCAGAGGTCTTGGGGAAGAAAGCTCTGGGTGCGTGAGTGTGAGGCTGAGAGCACGGTGGATTCTAGTGAGCGCCTCATGAGTGATGGTTTCCCCAGCCTCCTTCATCCCAGGCACAATTCAAACCCCCGGTACAGCCAAGGGACCCCTGGTTCCATCTGAAATGAGCTGCGGGCAGGGACCTTGGTTGGCGCTCCCCCTAGTGGCAGTCAGCAGAACCGCCCTGTTCCCTTTGGGCAAGCCCCTCCTTGACTTCATCTCTCAATAGACTGTAAGCTTCTTGAAGGCAAGGTCTCCCCAGCTGTTTACTATCCGCTGATGTCTTCTGAAAGCTGGGATCACAGGGCATCGAACAAGGCACGGTGACTTTCTGTGAGCAGCTATCGTCAAGGGGACAGAGGATAGGAACCTAGGCAGGACACACACACAGACATCCGAGGATGGTTTTGGGAGCAGAGAAAGGAATGCCTGACTCTGCCCAGGAGAAGTGATCTGAAAAGTTGCTGGGGGTGGGGGTGGTGGTGGGGGGAGCAGTGTTGGGTCTACACCTAATAAAGGCACTTGCTTCAACAGGTGGGTTCCTGGGCAGCGGGGCAGGGCAGGGGATGAAGCTGTCAGAGCTAAAGAAACCCCAGGGATAATTGAGTTGGTCTCTAGCAGTGGGGGAAAGAGTGTGAGGAGACGGCAGGTGATTTTCCCAGCTGATGGATGCTCTTTACCATCTCCATTTTAAAAATTTTAATTTTGGCTGTTCTGCGTCTTTGTTGCTGTGCTTTTCTCTACCTGCAGCAAGCAGGTGAAGTAAAAGTTGCTTAGTCATGTCTGACTCTTTGTGAGTCCATGGACTGCTATCCCTTCTCCAGGAGATCTTCTCAACCAAGGGATCGAACCCAGGTCTCTGGCATTGCAATCGGATTCCTTACCAGCTGAGCCACCAGGGAAGCCCAAGAATTCTGGAGTGGGTAGCCTATACCTTCTCCAGTGGATCTTCCCGACCTAGGAATTGAACTGGGGTCTCCTGCATTGCAGGCAGATTCTTTATCAACTGAGCTCTCAGGGAAGACTGTAGCAAGCAGGGACTACTCTCTAACTGTAGCCATGGGCTTCTCATTGCAGTGGCTTCTCTTGTTGCTGAGCACAGGCTCTATGACACTCGGGCTTGTGGAGTTGCAACACATGGACTCAGTAGTTGCAACTCCTGGGCTCTAGAGCGCAGGCTTAGTTGCTCTGCAGCATGTGGGATCTTTCTGTATCAGGGATCGAACCCATGTCTCCTTCATTAGCAGGCAGATTCTTTACCACTGAGCCACTAGGGAAGTCCCAGCATCTCTGTTTTTGAAAAATCATCTGTAAGATGGAAAGCAACACCTGGATGGATACTTAAGAGAAGCCGAGAATTTTAAAATATTAAAAAAAAAAATTAGAAAACTCAAACGGAGAATGAAACAGGAGTAAGACCCTCAGAGATGAACATTTTCCCCCCCAAAGTTTCAGCTTATCATTTACCTCGCTAGTTATCCCTAATGAGGACAGTGGCCAATAGTTGAATACATAAGTTGTAAAATGCAAAGCCAAATAGTCTGCTATGTAAGAGATCCATGCCTAGGGCGTGCTCGTCGGCGTGCACTCGGTAAGCGTTTTTGGTCCAGACTGTGTGTACAGGGTCCCTACAGTGTTGGAGCACAGAGTCAGCGGGGTTGTGAGAAGGCTGAGCTCACAACACAGAACAGAAGAGACGCCCGTCCACACTCAGGCATCTGAATACCCCTTTGGCATTTGCTGTGCGGCTCTCTGTGTGAGCTCCTGCACCTCTTTGCCTGGACGCCTCCTGGAAGGAAGATGTGCACCTCAGTCAGGGTGGGCCTCACTCCGAAGCAAGAGCTGAGGACTGCCGCCTCCCTGGATGGCTTCTCAGTGGGTGGGCAGATGAGACCCTACCCAGAGATGTCACAAGGCGGGCTGGCAGGGGCCCGGCTGACCTGGAGCTGTAGACAGCTCCTGAGCTGCAGCCTTGGGCCCTGCACTCGTGAAACCTCAGCTCAGAGTCAGGGGTGAAGCTCCATGGGGTCTTGCCCAGTGTGCCTGAGGCGGGGTCCTCCGTGATGAGCCCCCGAGCTCCCCTGACCTTCAGTCCCCTCCCTGCGTCCTTCTCGCCTTCTCCGTGGACGTGCTTTAAAGCCGTTGGAGCCCACACTTGTGTTTCGCTTCTGCTGTCAGAGACCCAAGGCAGCACCAGGTCCCCTGCCCTAAGGGCTCCTGTTCAGAGACCACAGACCAGGCAAGGAAGGACCACCTCCCCACAGCTGAGGAAGTCCCCGTAGGCGTGAGGGAAGTACTCAATTGCCTAAGGCTCAAGCAGGAACTTAACTACATCTCATCTCTCCAAGCTACTGTGTTTTTTTTGTGTTTTTTTTGTGTTTTTTTTTTTTTTTAAGAAGGAGATAGTACTGCTTTGATCTTAAACGAGACAAATGTTCTTCGGATGGGCCCACTGCGGGGCATCAGGAGCAGGACTTGGCAGGGCTCCGGAGCCAGCAGGCACCAGGCCAGGTGGTGATTTCTTCTGGGGCATTTCCCCTGGTGGCCGGGGGTGGGAAAGGGTGGTGTGAACACACTGGTCTGGAGGCTGTTGTCACTGGGTGGGGGTTGGGTTTCACTCTGATTTGTTCGCAGGTGGCTTCCCGGGGAGGGGCTGTGTTTCAGCAGAGCCCCCGTCCTGCCTCCCTGCCCCCGCCCCTAGGGGCACACGTGTACAGTTAGGGGAACACAGCGGGGCTGGAGCTTTCCACCATACACCCCGCCCTGCAGAGTCTGCCGAGCCCCTTCTCAGATGTCCAGATTCCCTCTGCCGGGTTCTCCAGAACAGATGTCAGCCTGGCTCCTATGACATTCACTCATGAACTTCACATATGCCGAGTGACGGACCCCTGGCTGTTGCATGTACTTTGCTGCACGTTCCGAAAGCACGCTGGTGTGGTTTTGTAGAGACTCTGCTCCCGGTGAAATTCTGATTTCTGTTCTCATCAGCCTTGCCCTAGAACTTTGCCAGGGAAGAGGAACCCTAGCAGCCCCCAGCCTTCCTGCTAGAGGGAATGGCAGACTTAGGAAAAGGAGGTGTTTATCCAGGATTGCCAGGTTCAGGGACCGGCTTGGGGCTCAAATCTCTGCTCCGAATTTCTCATCCATCTGGGCTCTTTATGTCTCAAAATCTAACTCCATATTATCAGAACTTTTACAGATGGCACATTTAAAAACAAATGGTTCCATAATTTTAATTTTTAAAGACTTTATTATTTTAGAGCAGCTTTAGGTTCACAGCAACATCAAGGGAACACACAGAGACTTCCCATGTGCCCCAGATTCCATAGACGCACAGCCCCCCCAAATCATCAACACCCCCACCAGAGTGGGACCTCAGTTATGCCTGATGAACCTGCCCTAACGTGTCACCATTACCCAGAGTCCGCAGTTTACATGAGGGTACCCTCTGGCTGTTGTGTTCTGTGGGTTTGGACAGTGTGTGATGACATGAACCCACCTTTACAGGTCTCACCGAATGGTTTCGCTGCCCTAAACCACCCTGTGCTCTGTCCATTCATTCTGACTCCCAGTCCCTGGAAACCAGGTACCTCTTTACTGTCTTCATAGTTTTTCCTTCTTTGATGTTTTTTGAGGTTTTATTGCTAGCCCGAGTGGTTATATGAGTAAAGAGTTCCACCCACCACAGCCTAGGGGTCAGATCTGTCCACCTTTAGGACAGAAGCATTTCAGGAAATCCCTGACAATAGCTTCCTTGTAAGTATCAGAGGCTTCCTGTCTCCATGGCGACATGGTTCCACCCCTGCTCTGAAAACTGATGTCCCTTCTGGATTCTGTTGCTTGTCCTTCTCTTATACCCTCCACCTTCACCCTTTGGTACACACCCCACCTGGGCACCCATATCCTGGGTTCCTGCCCAGCTTTCTGCACTCTCCCAAACCGGTTTGGACCTAGCTCCTCAGGCAGGACTTGGTGGTTGTGCTGACCGCTGCTCCTGTCCCTGGAGATGCCAGCTGGGTTTCAGAGGGATCTCCTTGGATAAATCTCCAAGGAAAGAACAGATGCCGTGTTTAAGCCGGTCTTTCTGATGTGGTGCACTACCTATCCCAGAGTCTGAGGTCTTGTCTCAGGGTTTCTAGGACTTTGGGTACAAAGCCATCACTCGCTGAGCTGGACTCCCTGGGTTCAACCACAGCCCTGAGTCAGTATGTTGGGCGAGTCCGCCTCCAACACAGGGGGCCGCCGGCTGCTGGGGGAGGCACTGTGGTGTGGAAGAGCCCGTGAGGCTGAGTGCTCCGGGAGGGGGGACATCGTCTCCTCACTTGCCAGTGCACCTTTCTGCTCTTACGAGGCCACGAGACTAGGGATCCAGCAGACGTCTGGGCTGCTGGCTGCAACTATGTGTCCCCCCACCCCCACTGCCCGGAAGCCCTGGAGGAGGTGCTGGTGGCCACGCCCTGTGAGGGAACACCCGCACCACGATGCAGATGCTGCCACGTTTCCACATGACCATTCACTCATGGTGAGGGGGTCTCCTCCCATCGTGGAGAACCACAGCCCACCCCTTCCCTGTCTGCTCCGACCTGGGCTATTGCCCTGCCCTCTCTGGCCAGTCCAGAGCAGCTGGGGTCATGGAAACTACTCAAGACCAGGGGTCAGAAGGCTCAGATTCTAGGCTGCCTCTGCCACCATGGACTGGGACCATGAACTGGTCGCTTTCCCTGACTTTGGTTTCCAGGGGACACAGTGGGGGTGTCTCTATGCATTCCTGGTTCTCTATGCAGAGGCCCTGTCTGGTTTCTCTGTGCCAAAAAATACTCTTTACTAGGTTCTAACCTCAGATGCTTGGTCTCAGGAAGTTGGAACAGGGTTCAGACAGAAGAAACTTGGGGCACAAAACAGCTGCAGAGATGCTGATGGGCTCTGCTGGGTCTCGGTTACAGTGTTCCCCTAACTAGTCCTTGTTGGATCTGTGATCGCACCCCCAACATCAAACCAGCAGCCTGACCCGTCGGGACAGCATCCCCAGGCTGTGACGCTGTGCAGGAGATGCAGCCTGCGACTGTACATCTTCTGCTCTGGGGGCTCCAGATGCTCTGGGATCCCCGGGATCTCCGGGTCATAAGTCGGGGATCAGTTGTTGTTCAGTCTCTCAGTCGTGTGTGACTCTTTGCAACCCCAAGGACTGCAGCACACTAGGCTTTCCTGTCCTTCACTGTCTCCTCGAGTTTGCTCAGAGTCATGTCCATTGAGTTGATGATACCATCCAACTATTTCATCCTCTGTCATCCCCTTCTCCCACCTTCAATCTTTCCCAGCTTCAGCGTCTTTTCCAATGAGTTGGCTCTTCTCATCAGGTGGCCAAAGTATTGGAACTTCAGCATCAGTCCTTCTGATGAATATTCAGGGTGGATTTGCTTTAGGATGGACTGGAAATCAGCAGGGACCTCCAGTCATAAGTGAGATTGAATCAATCCTAAGATGCCGTGTGGGAGCAGCACAGGAGCAGCCCCCGCACAGCCAGCATTCGCAAAGCGATGACCAGGTGTTCAGGGTGGAGCCCCGAGTCCCCGAGGACTTTCCTTGAACAGAAGGACAGCCCTGGAGTTGTAGCCCTGCAGAGTCTGGCCTCATTCATCTATGTGCCCACCCCTCACCGGGCAGCTCCACTCGCTGAGGTCACCCTCGCTGACAGGCACTCACTCCCATCAGCAGAGAGATGAGACGCGACCTCTGCTCCTGTCCTGGCCCCTTTGCTTACGGATTAAATATGTGAATAGAAACGGTGCTAATAATTAGTTTGTCGGGAAAAGTTACTGAGGTTTCTGGTATTTCCCCACCTTCTGTGTATAGGTTTTCTTTCTGAGAAAATAGGCAAGACCGTGTGGTCTCCTGCCTCTGAGATTACTAATGTTCCACACCACAGGCCCCGGAGCAGAGGAGTCGAGGCAGCTAGATGGCATTCAAGGCCTTGTATGTGAAAGCCTGGGCTTCCTAAGAGGAATCGTACTGGACAGGCCAGCGGAGGAGGCCACAGGGATGTAGGGGATGCAGGGGTGAAAGGCCAAGAAAAGGCACCAGAAGGCTTGGGTGGAGCTTGGGATAACTTCCTGTCGCTGACATCATTGTGACTGTGGTCCAGGGAGTCCCCAGGACTCTGCTCACATCCGAGATGCTGGGGGATACGAGGTAATGGACACAGGCCTTGGGGACAGGGAGAAAAAAATCCCTGTATCCACACTCAGCTCAGACGCAACCCACCTCAAAGGGAGCACAGGAACTGATCGGGAGTTTATCTGTGGGAGCTTCGGGGCTGAAGGACAGAGAAGGCTTCCTTGAATGGTTGGACTATACAGACCTTCTGGAATTTTATTCAAGTCTGGGAGGGAGGGCTAAAGATATGACTCATTTGCAGTGAGAAGGTTGAAGAAGCATTTGGATCAGATTTTATTTAACTTGGAGAAGTAAAGGCATGTGATAGCTCTTCTGGGGCCTAATGGGCTTATGGGCCCTCACAGAAGAAAGGGGGTAGAGGGTGATGTGATGGCCTGTCTCCTGGTGTTCATCTCCAGGGAAACAGAAGCTGTTTTCAGGAGAGGGAGAGGCACAGGGCCCACACCTCCACAACGCTGAGAGTGGAGCGGGGAGTGCCCTCCACCCGGCCCCAGCACAGCTGGGCTCGAACTATGCCAGCATCTTCAGTGGAGACAGCGAGGGAGGGGAGGAGAAAGTGCGGCAAGACAGGAGGGTGTGTGTGTGTGTGGGGTGTGTGTGTGTGTGTGTATATGAGTTGTGTGTGTATATATGTGGT